>NC_045676.1:31851917-32215420 GCF_003331165.1 Xiphophorus hellerii
TTTTTGGGGAAAACTGGTAAGACATTTTTTATAATATCTGTGTTTAGCAAAGAGTTAAGTGTGGTTGGAAAGGTAACTCACTACAACTGTGAGCAAGCAAACACATCCAGGTCCATTTGGTCATGAGGAACATTGACACTTTCAAAAGCAACAAAGTCTTCTGATGCCTTTACTGTCAAATCCATAGTTGTGGTTTTGACAGTAACTTTCTCATCCTTAGAGGAATCTTCCAATGTCCTTTTGGTCTTCAGGTTTCAATGTCACAAGCAAAGTATTTTCATCTCTCTTCCTCAGAGCTCTCTACAAGGACACTGTCTGCCTCTTGTGCTATATTCCTAAGCAACTTTTCAACTCCCTTCGTAACAAGAAATCCAAGGTCCCATCACAGGCAAAAATCCTCATAACTTGGTGTTCAGTTAAAATGGTTTGTAAAGTCAGGTTGAAGTCGTCTCTCTGGAATCGATCTACCTCCAACCAAGTTGAAAAGCAAACAAAGTACCCTGCTGAGAGGCAGAGTGTTGACAATGTTTTATGTTGCTTGGTTCAGTTAATGAGATCTAATGAAAACTAGCAATGTTTGTTTTTCTGCAACAGCAATATGACTAACTTTAAAACACTTATAAGCAGAGGCTGAAAACAGCTTTTACTTTTATTTTTTACCTTTCAATAAAAGTAAAATATATGTAATATACTATAGAAGAAACAAAAAATTTAATTTGCTTTATTAAAAAACATATAAAACACTCCATTAGTTAAACATTTAAAGCTGTGAGTCAAATTTACACTAATCACAAATGTGTCAGAAATTACAGCAAACTTCTACAATACACAAGAAAAAGAAAAGAGAAATGTTTTAAATATTTCAAATTGTCAAAAAGAAGGTTTTCTGTGAGCAAAGCAATACTAGACAAGATGTGAAGTTTTCACCTGATGAAGGTTACCATAACTCACAAACTGTGTCACAGCTCTTAGTTTGCAGCACAGATAAAATGAAACTCATCATGATCAGACTTGATGAACCAGAGATGGTCTCCTTCTTTCTCCATGTTTTGACGGTAACTTTCTCATCATTAGAGGAATCTTCCATGTCTTTTGGTCTTCAGGTTTCAATGTCAAAAGCAAAGTATTTTCATCTCTCGTCCTCAGAGCTCTCTACAAGGACATTGTTGCCTCTTGTGCTATATCCTAACAACTTTTCGACTCCCTTCGTAACAAGAAATCCAAGGTCCCATCACAGGCAAAAATCCTCTTAACTTGGTGTTCAGTTAAAATGGTTTGTAAAGTCAGTTTGAAGTCGTCTCTCTGGGATCGATCTACCTCCAACCAAGTTGAAAAGCAAACTGAGATTTCTTGTATCTCTCTGAACATTTATGACATCACTGACATCACACAGAGGTTCTCATGGATACGATGATGTCAAACAACCTGTGTCAGGGTTTTGTTTGTTTTAGTTGCTATGAAAACACAAGGAGTTATGACTGGCGTAAGATTATTGTCAATTAAAAATGCATGCGTAGACATCTAAATTAGTAAATGTTAGTCAACAAATGTGCAGAAATTTAAGTTTTGTATTTGTCTTGTTTTCCAACTCATACATGCATGTAAAAATGGGATATTGTACATATGAGGATACTCATGAACAATCTTGTATGGGAAGGTTGATGATTCTGAAAACCCATCATCAGGAAATGGGCTCTCTGCATTTCAGGATACTCAGCAGAAAATGTTTGTTTTTGTTTAAATCCCTTGCTGTGTCTCCTCAAAGGGCATTCGTGGAACTGATGGGGTCCAAGGTTCAAAAGGCAACATAGTAAGTAAAGTAAAATATGTGACCCTAAAGGTGCTTGATTAGTTCACTACTTTTACATGAATAATTGTCCGCCACAGGGACCATCAGGAGAAACTGGAGCACCCGGTCAGCAAGGCAACCCTGGAATTGTTGTATGTGCTAAAATGAAGCGTGCTGAAAATGAACTCCATGGCTTAGTTTTAAGACTAATGTGACATTGCATCTGCAGGGTTTTCCTGGCCCTCAGGGGCTGGTAGGACTACCAGGAGAGAAGGTAAGTGAGCTTTAGCTGGTGATTTTTTTTCTTTAGGATAAGATCTCTTGATGGACAATTTCTCACTGTCTGGCAGGGACCTCAAGGGAAGAAAGGGATGCAGGGCTTACCTGGAAATGACGGGCCTCCAGTACGTACAGATTTCATCTTCCATATTTAGGGTCTGTCCCAGAAAACCTGCTTAGCCTGTAGGCGGGGCGGTTCTCCAGTGGCCCGCCGTGTTGTTGTTAAAGATGTTAAACGTTGAACGGAAATTTGAAAATATGGCTAAGAATGAATGTTTTTACAAGACATTATAGGCAATACTTAAACATCAGCTACCGAGTCTTCAAAAAATATAGCTAAAATAAATTTAAAAAATGTTGCACTTCAGTTAAAACCTGGTTAAGTAGTTAGCCAATGAGTGCTAAAACAAGCTGGTCACATTCAAGAGTTAAATAAAATGAAAGAAATAATGATAGGTAAGTATTTGTAGGTTTAATAATATTCTTAGGGTACAAAATTCAAGTATTTGAATTTACAATACGTTTTACAATAAGTACAAAAAAAAACAGGTTTACAATAAGTTTTGTTGTGTTTTCCTAAATCTTCCAGTTTTGTTTAGCAATGTCTGCCACTGGTGCAGCATTTTGATTTGCTGATTGTGATTTAGTTGCTTCTTATCCAAGTGATTTAAGTATTTGCAGGGAGTATTCTGATTGGCTGTCGGGGTGGCTCATTTAGTTGCTGGCACAGACAAAAAGAAAAAAAAATTCTAAATGCAAACAAGACACATTTTCCTTTATACACAAACATAACATTATATGCAGAAGGTTGCTTTACATCCGTGCTGACATCCACCCATGCTAGCTAGTACTAGGCCTCATCTAGCAATTTACAGCTCCAGTAATGTAAACATCAGCTCAGTGGCGCCCTCTTCCCTGCACCGAGCAGGTGAACAAGCAGGCTCATTTTCCCCTCCTCTGCTCCTCAGTCTTCAGAAAAAGAAAGTGTCCAATGATTTTTTTGGCCTTACCCATGACTTGTCGTTTTATTTGATTAAGTTGTTAGCATGTAGGTCAGTCGAAAAATGCAGCGGTTACGGAACTCAAATTATTAATAAAAGGCGCCTGACCTCAAACTCCCTTCCTTAATGTTTGCATGCATACCATAATATGTTGCTACTGCACTTTTAACCATTATACCAAAGACACTCTTTAACCTGCTTTTGCTATCATTGTTTCTGGTATATTTAGAATGAATAAGCAACCAAGCTTAGCCTGGTGGGAAGCAAGTAAAGCCTAGCAGCCCCGCCAGGCCTGCAATACTCTGGGACTGACCCTGTCTATTTCAGACCCTTGTTGCATTCCTGAGTCTCTACAACATAATAACCTCAGTTAAATGACTAAGTCTTTGTTTGCTTGTCTACAGGGTCATCCTGGAAGAGAAGGACCTCCAGGTGAAAAAGGGATTGCCAGTAAGCATATACGAACTTTCTTTTGTACTTTTGATGCTATTTGCAATATAGATTTTTTTTTTCAACATGCATATATGTTTGTTGTTAGGGTCCTTCCGGTGTGCAGGGACCTGTAGGATACCCCGGACAACGGGGCGTTAAGGTAAGAAATGCACAGTCACCGTGCTTGCAAATGTACTGAAACACCTTCCACTTTTTTATATTTCTTCTCGATACAACTGAGATTCTGAAAAATGGGAATGCATTTGTTTTTCCAACTCCCCATCCTCCAATAATGGCAAACAAAATCCAACATGAATAAAAAGAGTCCGCCTGCCTGCCTTAGTTTAAACCTGTCTGTTGTATGTAGGCCTCAGAAGTGATTAGAGAACTTCTGGACAAGTCAATGAGAATGGAGAACCTGGAGTGGAGAACCTTAAAGCGGGGTTAGTTTTCTAACAATATCAATCTTAGAATAACTCATGAAACCACATCAGCTCAGCTGAAGGAATCTATCAAGAGGGCAGCCCTGTCATTCATCCAATGAATCTAGCCTTTAAGGAAGACAAACAGGGTCAAAATAACTTACTTTTGCTTAATAATTGTCATCACCAAAATGTTTACATGTCCATAACTGTCCTCATGACAGTGAATGAGTTAACTCTAGAGAATATGGTTCCTCTGAAAACTGGATATTTCTTTCCATTTCTTTCCATCTCAAATGGACAAAAAACAAAGTAAAATATTAAAGGTTTCAAAAGAAACAGGTTGAAGTTTTTCTTTCACTTTACAATTATGCTACTTGCTTAATCACATTAACAAACATTACAGGTTGTGGCTACAATTTCACAAAAAGGGGAAAATGTTGAAGGTGTATGAATAAGTTATGAAACTAGGAGTGTAATGTTTTTCAGCATGCAGGAGTTTTACGTTCCCTCTTACCAAATGCTGCAGTGAGAATCATCTCCTCATGTCTAATTTTTGTATGTTGTTAACCAGGGTGCAGATGGAATCAGAGGGTTGAAGGGAAGCAAAGGGGAAAAGGTAAAATGTAACAAAACTAATATCATCTTTGTACGTTCAGAAAATCAAGCTGTCTAGAGCTGCTATTTTAAACCTATAGATGAACTCAAGTGTCTCCTGTTTTCCTGCACGATTTTCAGTATTTTAGTTTATCACACTGCTGTTCTCTGCAGGGAGAAGATGGTTTTCCCGGGGCAAAAGGGGAGATGGGAGCGAAGGGGGATGTTGGAGATAATGGACCTCTAGGGTCTCGAGGTGAAGATGGGCCTGAAGGTCTCAAAGGTCAGTTGGGTCCTCAGGGAGAGGCCGGGCCGGCTGGTATTTCTGGAGAAAAGGTACATGTTGTATAAGGCCATGTATAATTAACAAAACAGTCTTAACCTACCAATTTTCTGCAAATTCACTCAACTAGCGTTGTGTTTCAGGGGAAACTGGGGGTTCCAGGTTTACCTGGGTATCCAGGACGACAGGGCCCCAAGGTAAAATAAACTGAGAATACAAAATTGGTTAATGATAGAGCAGCAGATGAAGTTTATGTTGACCTTTCTTCCTTTGCAGGGCTCTGATGGGTTTCCTGGTGCGCTGGGGGCTCCTGGAGAGAAAGGGAAGAAAGTAAGTGAAGCACTCAGAACACATGCTGTGAAATCCTTACTGTGTTTCATAAATGTCTGACATTTGTCTCATTTAACAGGGCCCTGCAGGACAAGCAGGAAGTGCAGGCCAAAGAGGTCCAAACGTGAGTCTTGACCATAAGATGTTCACTTTTAGTATAAGCAAGAAAATCACTCTACTGTCATTACTGTCCTGTCAGAGATTTGTAAGTTTCTTTGTGCCAGTAACTGTTTTTTATCACATTTTTCTAATGCTGCAAATGTTCATTTTGTTATGTCCAAGTCAGATGACTGCTGGTTTTGACGGTTTTAAAGGTTTCTGTTTACCTTTGCAGCAAAAAAAAAGAGAAAGAAAACAAAACCATGGAGCATCCCATTGAACAAAAACTTTACACAGCCTTGGATATCGTGGAGCTTCTTTCTGCTTTTGAACCACAGCTTTCTTCTCATGTCAGGACATATTCTAAGCAGCTTTCACCTTCCAGCTGATTTCAAAGTGTTTTTTTTATGTTGTGTTTCTGGCAGGGTGCCCGAGGAGGCAGGGGGCTGAGAGGTCCTACAGGGAAACCAGGAGAAAAGGTTAGCTGACTCTCACCTGAACCCGCTGCAACATGTTTCTGTTCCCTGTGTTCCTGCTCTGCCTTCTGTCACTTCTCCTGTGTTTTCCTTCCCTCTCGTATCCTCTCAGGGAGCCTCGGGACATGACGGGCCCCCAGGATCTCCCGGAGAGAGGGTAAAATATACAGTTGTGTCACAAAAACATTATGCATGCAAACATCCGTATATTTTATTGATTATATGCGAGAAGCTCGGATAAAATCCTAATAGAACAAATGTGATGAATTATTTTTTACTTATTTTAGATGAAAACCTTAAAAGTGTGGTTTATATTTGTCTTCAAACAAATATTATTTAAATATGTCCTAAATAATAACGAATAATGTCGAGGGTAGTGCAATAAGTAAAGGCCTGGTCCAAGATCAGGGGCCTCATGTATAAAGCGTGCAAACGCACAAAAAATATGCAGCGGCATATTTTACGCGCAAGTCGGCATGTATAAAAATGAACGTGGAGTGAAAGTTTGTGTAAACATTCTCAAACTTTTGACCTGCTGTGAAAATGTGCGGCACTTTATCTGTGGACAATAAACTACAAAGTGTCAAAACTCACCTAGATACACTGAAATCTGACACCATTCAGTGTTATTTAGACCAAGAAGCATCAAACCCAATGATTTATCATGATTTTAATATTCTACTGTTTAAATGTAAAGTATAAAACTGAACAACATTTATCCTCAGACAATAAGCTAACACGCACACAGAATAAAGACAATAAAATAAAAAGATGTGAAAACCTCACTCAAATGTAAATAGTACATTTCCTCAGGTTTTGTCTCATAAATATATAATTGTTCTGTGCGCGGAAGCTCATAAAATGCATCTGTGGAGTAATTTCATTTTCACTAAAAAAATAAAGCAAGGTTGGATCAGCAGATTAACTCCCAACAGGTTTGATTATTTTTAAGGTGATATTAGTGTGTAATCACATGTAAAGGTGAGCTGCGTAATTGAAGAGCGCTTTGGCCCTGATGGGGAACATCATCAGTGGACGAATTCAGAGGGAGCCTGTGTTCAGAGATCATATTGATCTGCTGGGAAATGTTGATGATGATTTATTAGCATTTAGATTAACCCAGACTGATCATCCTGGAGCTCCAAGCAAAACTTAAAGAAAGAGCCGTGGGTTACTGGAGCAACTACGTACGGCTTTATACATCTGTCTGTCTGTCAACTCTACAAAATATTTACAATTATAGTTATATATACTAACTACAATTAGGTGCTCAGAGTCTGGTAGGTCTATCTTTGTTGGCATTGAAATGCTGTGCAGATTTCTATAATAGATTCCTATAATAGAGCCTAAATTAAAACAGAAGAGGGAATTGAAGCACATTTATCTTAGATATCTATCGCCCATATCTCCAGGACATAATCCCGTTAAGTGAAACAGTCATTTCAGGTAGAAATTGGCTTTTCTCTGTGCAGGATCTGGGCTTTAACTGGTTTTTGGCAGAAAACCCCCCCAGCTAAATTTGGTATTTTTGGTATCTTTTCAGTGTAACACAGAATGCCTTCTTCTACACAGTGCATAAGACTTCCTGTGCTTTAAAATTCTGAATTTAACAAAATTAACAGAACTCCACGGTAAAAAAAACAACAAAAACCCCCCCAAAAATCATCAAAAATCTTTATTATTATTTATTGAGTTATATCCATCACAGGGAAGTGGTCACACAGTGGTTCAAAATCTAATTTAGCTTAATGCAGATAACTCATGAAAAGTACACTTTTACTGCTATGCGCAGATTAGAAATGTAAGTAGGCAGATATCATGACAAATGACCAAACATGGACACTCTGTAGGGGAGAACATCCCAAATTATAGGGAGAGAAAAAGGTAAAAGAGACGAACTTCTGTCACAACCTTGAGAATACGACTACATCTGTGTTACTGGTGTGAACATAATTTGTATGAAAGAACTAAATGACAGAGAAAGTCACTCAAAACGACTCAACGAGACACTCAAGCTGAATGTGATTGGGTTTTGGCACAACACCAGGTTTATTCCCGCTGTCGGCATTAACCTTGTGAGAACTGATTCCTAAGCTACTGCAGGCGGCAGATCTCATGAGTCTAGCGACTTAATTAACCTGTGATCTTCATCATCCTTCACCATACTTCTGATGTCGTTCTCCTGGAACTTAGTCTTACGTTTCTTCCCATACTCGTCCTGCTGTCTCTAATGTTAACTTTAACTTGCTTCTGACTCCAACTTCATTGTTCTTTTCTTTTTCATGTCACTGGTAAGTCAGGGTTTGCTTTTGATGAAGCTTCTCACTGTGTTGGTGGGCATGGTTCACACAGACGTCCATGTAGTCATATAGTCGGTCACCTGCTCAGTCGCGGCATCAATGTCATTCAAAGTCTGACTGAGCTTCAGTTGTTTTGCAAACAATAAGAGCTTAGAGTGAATTTCAGATCTGTCCTCAAGGCAAACTGCCACGCTGGCATTAGATGTTTTCCTGCTTTAGCTTCAATATGACCAAAACATTGCACTGAATGCTATTTATAAAAGCATCACTATATTAATCCCTTATCTATTTGGTTCATTTTGCATTTTTTTTTTGTTTTCTAGGGGCCTTCAGGGCCACAAGGAAGGAATGGAGAACCAGGACCTAAAGGCTCAAGTGTAAGCAATTACAAAACACTATTTCTTTTTACAAAGGTTCAACAAATTTTGATATAAATCTGCGAAAACATAAAATATGCAAAATTGTTACAGGGTCCAGCTGGGAAGGATGGACTTCCGGGTCATCCGGGTCAAAGAGGAGAACCAGTGAGTGACATTATGAAAGGTTATGAGGAAAATCGTCATTTCCACACATTTACCCAGAAACCCTTGCTCAACCCTTATTGAGCCTCACAGTGTGTTTGAATCCCGGCCCAGGGTTTTAATTTAAATTCTGCTCAATGATGGTCTAAAAGACACACTGCTGGTATTTAATGTCCAACTTTTTTTCAGGGCTTTCAAGGAAAAACGGGCCCCCCAGGGCCTTCAGGTGTGGTCGGACCTCAGGTAGGCGCCTCTGTTTAAACCTGTCGTTTTGAGTTGAAGAATTTCCCAGTGTAATTACATATAACATAATATTCAGTTCAATTCAGTTGAACAAATATCAATTTGGTAAAATTTTTATCTAACTTTCTGTATATTTTTATTTCAACTAATTTAGCTGAATTATTTTGATTACATTCAAAATATTTCAAGTCATTTCAGTACTTTGATGCATTTCAATTCAATTCAGTTCAAATTTTTATACAACTTAAAACAGAAGCATGACATCAAGGCCCTTTAAGAGTCAAAAAAAATCCCATTTAAATCGCTCCACACTGAGTACATAGACATTATCCATCTGAGATCAGTTTTTTTTTACTTAGTTTGGATTATTTCAGTAAAAAATCTCTCCTTACATTCAGTTTCATTTTCAAAGCCCTGATGTCTCAGTGGGTTGGATTGTAACACCCTGTTATTATTGAAGCCCACTGAAATGATGTGTGATGTTTGTTTCAGGGGAAGTCAGGGGAACCTGGACCAACAGGAGACCGCGGTCACCCGGGAGCACCGGGCGTACCCGGAGAGCACGGTTTACCTGGGGCTGCTGGGAAAGAGGGCGGAAAGGTCAGATGCAGATTTATTATTTCTGTTTTCATCATTCCACTTATACTGTAGGTAACATTTCTGTTTTTTTTTAATTCATGACTTAGGGGGATCCTGGTTTACCGGGGACATCAGGGAAGAACGGTCCAACTGGACTGAAGGGGTTCAGAGGGAGCAGAGGAGCTACTGGAGTTATGGTATAAATGCTGAAATACTGTACAGTACATCTGTGTATGTGTTTTTGTGAAGATCTTTTAGTAGTTTAGTGCTTCAAAATGCTTTACTGACATTTAAAGGGACCTCCTGGTTTGAAAGGAGCAACAGGCCCCGGTGGATCCCCCGGATCTCTGGTGAGTAATGGCACAACGATTCTGATTTGCCTTAACTCCCCTGTCAGGCATTCTGCAGGTGTGTTTCCCCATATGTAACACTACCTTCCACAGTAATTTGGTACTTGAAGACATTTAAAGGGCTGATATGTTGTGTGTAGGGGCCATCAGGAGAACGAGGCCCTCCAGGACCAGCCGGGGCAATCGGACAGCCTGGTCGTGCCGGAGCGGTTGGAGGACCGGGACCAATGGGAGAGAAGGGGGAGCCTGTAAATATCAGCATGCTTTTTGTTTCTTTTAATCATTTCATCTGCTGACACAGGAGACTGCTTTAGAAAACATCCTCAGAGAATATGAAGAAAACACACAAACAAAAAAATACTTGTTTGTATGTAATTTCAATAAATGAGTTGTTCCTCGCAATTTTTCTCTGCATTGTTTGTATCCTAATTGCACTTTTTAAAATGAGCTCATTATTTGCCTCAGGGAGAGAAGGGCCCTATTGGACCTGCAGGTAAGGACGGGGATCTGGGTCTGGTAGGAATGCCCGGAGCAACAGGACCTGCAGGACCTTCGGGGGATGATGGGGATAAGGTAAAGCATGCATGATGTGTTAGAGCACAAGAGAAATAAATACAGGATCTGGGGCCAATATCTGATTTATGCTTTTAGTAAATCTGTGTTCCTATACAGATTATACCTTATTCTGATTACTCTGTAACACCTCCAATTAACAATATTCCAAAAGCATTTTTTCTACCCATTTTTTTGGCTAGCATGGTTTTCTGTGGTTAGCATTATTTAGTATAAGCAGCAGTCTGACCTTCATCTCAACGCTGCCAACATTTCCACACCCAGCATCAAAACTCAGCTTGACAGCAACACAAAAAAAAATATCAGTCCACTTCTGTGTAATTCCTTCAGTCTTCCTGTTTTCTGCTGGATTCTCAGCCTGTTTGAAACTGAAGAAAATACAGATTCATTTTAAATAGATTTTTACAACTGTTCTGTAACACCTCAATGATACTGAAAGTCTTCAGATCTGAGTGTTCTTCCCTCAGTAACCGCTTCCATATCAAAAACTGTTGTTGGTAGCTTGAGATGCTAGCTCTTGGCATGGTCTGTTCACGAATTGAAAGAAAGGTTGGATTTTTAAGTTCTCAGTCGGCCACTCACCATTCAGTGCTGGTCAAGCGGAAAGTTTCCAGATGTTTTGTATTTTATGTCCACAGGGGGAGCAGGGAGGACCTGGACAGAAAGGCAGCAAAGGAGACAAGGGGGAAGCGGTGAGTGGGGGGTTGGGTTGTGCTTCAGAAGGATCGGTTATGGTCACCTCATCTAGTTTCACATAATTCTTTGGTGATTTCTCAACAGGGCCCCTCGGGTCCTACTGGCACCCAGGGGCCAGTTGGTCAGCCTGGTCTTCCAGTGAGTCTTCTCTTTCCTTTTCTGTCTCGTTAGGACTGATTGTTGAATGTCTGTTGTGACATTTTTTAATGTAATATATCATAATATGATTCCATTTATGTTCTAAATACACGATCACAATGGATTGATCCCAGTCAATCCATCAATCTGTTGTCACTAATGTCGCGAGATGTTGTTGATCCTAAATGTGTTCACACCAGACTCCACCTGTCTAACAGGGTGTAGATGGGCTGTCTGGCCCTCGAGGGCAGCAGGGTATGTACGGCCCCAAAGGAGACGAGGGGCCCCGTGGTTTCAAGGGCTCCAGAGGGCCAAGAGGATTACAGGTTAGGTTTGTGAATGTGGGGATTCTTGAAGGATATTAATTTAGTTTTATTTCAGTTAAATAATTCTGTACATACTTTCCCAGGGTATGCCTGGCTTACCTGGAGAAAAGGGAGAGAGCGGACATGTTGGTTTGATGGTAAGTTTATATTCTCTTTATTCTATTTGTTTGCTTTCGCACCTTTTTCTAATGTCACAGATGTTTGAAAAAAAGGTTGATTTATCCCGGTTACCTGGTTGTAGGGTCCACCTGGACTACAAGGCCCCAATGGTGCTCAAGGACCTATGGGAGGACTGGTAATGCCTTAGGCTTTTGTTTTTGAATCTTTAATCTTTCCAGAACTAAATTCTGCAGTAATAAACATAATTTGTGTGGCACAGGGACAAACCGGCAGACCTGGGATGATTGGACAGCCGGGTGTTGTGGGGGAAAAGGTCAACAAAAACCTTCACTGTTTTCACTTGAATATCCTAATACTTCTCATATTTTTTTTTTTTGCACTTAATATTTTTTTCCTCTTAGGGAGAGGATGGAGAAGCGGGTGACCCTGGACCAGTCGGTATTCCAGGAAGGCTAGTGAGTCTGTTTGGTTTTTAGCTAGCTAATCCTTGGAATAAAAATGTATTTTATAATTAATGTTATTGCCTTAAGAGTCTCCCACACTTTACATTCCCTCACTCCTCTCCTGTTGCTTACAGGGTGACAAAGGAGACCAAGGTGAAAAGGGAGATACGGGCCCTCCAGGAGCCGCCGGTCCCCCGGGGGCCAGGGGCATTCCAGGAGAGGATGGAGCAAAGGGCAATGGTGTAAGGGCCACTCACAGTGTACTGTATGATGTGCAATGACACACATTACTGTAGCATACACAAACAACTTTAGTTGTAAATAGAAATGTAGAATCGATTCCTAAAGAATTGAACAGATGTAGTAAATAAATGAGTATTATATAAATTTGTGGTTTTAAAGTAAAACACAAATACTGTTAAGTATTTACCATTTAGAGGTTTCCTAGTCTTTTAGAGTGTTTGTCACATGTAAATGTTTCAGATCATTAAACAAATTTTAATATCAGACAGAGATAAACATGACTATAACAAGAAGCAGTTTTCAAATAATTATTTCATTTACTAGGGAAAAAAAAGCTATGTGATAAAGTAATTGCCCTGTTAGGGGCAACAATTAGCCGTCAAATGTTTGTGGGAACTGCAGTCAGTCTTCTTGTTGAGAAAGTTTGGCCCCTTCCAATTAAACTATGAAATAATTATAATTAGGTACAAAAGAGCTTCATCTTACTTGCCACAGCCAGTCTTGATTCCTGCCTGACCTGTAGAATCAAGAAATTACATAAACAGAACCAGTCTGAGAACAGGAAGTTGACAAAATGAACTCATATCAGTGCATCAGGCACAGATGGAAAAAAAATTCAAGGACAGACTAGAACTACAGTCAGTAACATCCAAATGGTTACAGAGTCTTTTCTCAGCCTCTGAGACTTAAGGAAAGCCAGAATCCACAAACAGATTAAAGCAGTAGTGAACCTTCCCAGGAATAACCTAAATTATTCCAATAGTGAGGAGGAGTAACCCAGGACAACCAGGACCAATCATCTGAAAGGCTTGTCATACGTCAGCCTACAAAAGCTTTTATTGCTTGTGTCTTTAGTTCAGGGGAATAACTGCATTATATAGTTTTAGCTACAGACTGAAAGGCTGACCTCCAGCAGTCCTGGTTCTCTGTCATCCATGGCCTCCAGACTCTCGGCTTCTTCGTAACCGGCCACCTTCCTGTGGCCTTCCTGAACTGATTCAGAACTCTAGTTTGTTTTTCTTTCGGACCCTTTATTTTCATTTGTGTTTCCTCTGTTGTGAAGAGTTCTGACCGTAAATGAAATACTGAGTCTGTGGCTGCAGCTAAAGATTGAGGTGAAGACACAGAGGCCTTCCAATATCACAGACTTTGATCACATCCCTAAAATCACATTTTCAAACATGAGAAAAGCTGGTTAGCAAATATAAGGGTGTGATTGTTGTAATGCAAAAAAAGATTTTTTCTATTGGTTTTTAACATAGGTATACATATTGTTTGACCAATAATAGTTTTTTTCTCAAAATATTTTCTCACATGTTTTAAGAGATGCCTGCCATATTCTCTATTTGAAACAAACTTTTAGCCGAATGACTCACTTTAGATTCAGTCAAACATCTGAAACATTTTAGCAATAGCAAATTCACATTGTTGAAAATGAACAACATACTGTATGTGCTTTGATTGTAAGGTTTAATGCGTTGTATTTTTGAATTTTCTTCTTTCCACAGGGTCCTATAGGTCTGACTGGTGACCTTGGTCAGCAGGGAGAGGCAGGACCCAATGTGAGTGCCTGCTTGAAATTCACTTTTTTTTTTGTCTTTTAAATAATCAGAAAGTGCTGACTGTTCATCTGTTTACTTCACTGCTGTAAGTCAGCAACATATGACACATTTCTCAGAAGCTTGCGTTGTATGTGTGGGAACGTTTGATGTGCATCACATTCTAAGAACATACACACTACGAAAACTATTCACACCCCTTGACCTTTCCATATTTGACACATTACAACCAAAAATATAAATATATTTCATTGGAATTTTGTCTGTCATACCAACACAAAGTGGTATACAATTGTGAAGTAGAAAGAAAATTATACGTGATTCAAAACGCATTTTACAAATAAACTAAAAAGTGCGGTGTGCAGAAGTATTCAGCCCCCTTTTCTTTGAGTGCGACCAATTGCCTTCAGAAGTTACCTGATGGCTTCCTGTGATTAGACAGAGTCCAGCTGTGTGTAATCTGATGTCGGTAGAGACCCAGCTGCTCTGTGACGCCTCAGAGGGTCAGAGAATATTGGAGAGAAAACAGCATCATGAAGTCCAAGGAACACAGCAGACAGGTCATGGAGAAGCTGTGGAGAAGTTTAAAGCAGGCTTAGACTGTAAAAAGATTTCCCACGCTCTGAACATCTCACTGTTGAATCCATCATCCGGAGATGGAAACAGTCTGGTCCAAGTGTAGACCTACAAGACGAGGCCGTCCACCTAAACGTCCAGCTGAACATGCAAAGCTCTGATCAGAGATGCAGCCAAGAGGCCCATGGTGACTCTGGACCAGATGCAGAGATCCACAGCTCGGGTGGGGGAATCTGTCCACAGGACAACTATTAGTCATCACTGCACAAATGTCTTTCTGGAAGAGTGGCAAGAAGAAAGTCATTGTGAGAGAAGCATAAGAAGTCCTGTTTACAGTTTGTCAGAAGTCATGTTGGACACAGCAGACACATGGCAGGAGGAGCTTCGGTCAGACGAGAACAAAACTGAAGTGAACAAAATGCTGTTCACAAACGCTCTTCATCTGATCTGACTGGGCTGGAGCTGTTTGGAAAAGAAGAAAGGGCAAAAGATTTTATCACCAGATGATCACAGCTGATGGACAAAAACCCTAAAGACTAGCAGCTGGAATCACAGAAGGCGGTTTCACAAAGTATCGACTCAGGGGAGTTGAATACTTTGCACACCACACTTTTTAGTTTTTATTTTTTAAAAATGTTTTGAGGAATGTATAATTTTCTTTTTACTTCACAGTTGTATACCACTTTGTGTTGGTCTTTAACAATAAATCCCAATGACATTCATTTATGCTTCTGGTTGGAAAATGACAAAATATGGAAAAGTTCAAGGGTTATGAATATTTTTGCAAATGACTGAATGAAAGCTAAACATTTATTTTGTAAAAAAAACAATAGAAAAGTCAGTATGATCTCAGTTAAACTTTGATGAAACCACATATTCCATTTACATATTAAATATAGAAGGAAAGGAAACACCTCCTAACCACAACTGTTTATTTATATTTATGTTTAAATATTACATATTTTATATTAACATTGTAAAAAAACCACAATATCACATCAATATAAAATTTCCTTAATGTATGTATGTGATGTATATTTTATTTATTAATGTTGCATGTTTGTAGTGAAAGATAGTAATCTGTTCCAGAAGGACAAAATCAATAAGTAAATAAAAAACTAAATAAATACTACAGCACTCCAGAAGTAAAATGTAAACATTTGTTGGCATTTTTACATTTGTCTTAAACCTGCTATTTGTGTATAAAACTAACATTGCATATTTGCAGTTTGCACTGTTTTGCACAAAGTTTTTGTAAATTCTCAGCTGTGTTTTTCACAATATTTTTTCCATGCTACTTTTTAATAGAGCTATGCATGTTTTGTAGTTTAGTTTTCCTCTGCCCACTCTGTTCCTTCCTCATTAGGGTGTAGATGGCCTCCTTGGATCTAAAGGCGACACCGGAGAATCTGGTAAATCTGTAAGTCTCACTTTGTAAACTGTGACCTTTGACATCCTTAATGTCATTATTTAAGATGATGTTATCATACAAGGGGACATCATTCTTTGAATTCCTCAGGGACCCCCAGGGGCAACAGGGGAGCCTGGACCACCGGGGCCTCCTGGACGAAGGGTTTGTATCTCTGATTGTGTGTTTTTTTTTTTTTCCTCTCAGTATCAAGTTTCATTATTTGAATAATGTCCTGCTACTTTCAACTCACCTGTAAACATTCAGGGACACTTGGGAAAACCCGGAAAGGAAGGAAAAGAAGGCCTGAAAGGAACAAAGGTAAACATTTGAAGCATCTCTAAAAAAAAAACTTTTGAAATGAACCATGTCTCTGAGTGTCCCATGTTTCTGTCATTCTAGGGGACCCCTGGACTGGAGGGTCCCATTGGAAAGACGGGACCCAGAGGTTCTCAAGGGCATCCAGGAAAAAATGGTCCACAGGGCCTGAGAGGAATCCCTGGACCAGCAGTGAGTCTGTTTGTGCCAATAGGAAGAAAGCAGACTAAAGACCACTCTCAATAAGTTTCTCTTTTGGTGTGTGTGTGTGTGTGTTTTTAGGGTGAGCAGGGTTTAAATGGGCCACCGGGTCAAACTGGACCTCCAGGTCCCATGGTAAGTTCTTAAATTGAATCATTTAGGCTAATGTGCATCAGGCTAATTAGTAACATGCACTTTTACAAATAAAGTGTACCGTTTCTAGACATGAGACAACAACTATCGCCAAGTTGGAGCGTCCAGTTACCTTTCATTTGTTTCCCTCAGTAAGCACAAGGCCAGCTGGATGGGTGGGATTCATTCAAAGCGGGGGTCTCCCCGCTGCACTCCTCAACTACCAGTGTCCTGTAGCTTTTAGCTGTGTCTCAGTTTAAGCACACCCCACCTTAGTTTGTTAGGCTGACTCTGCAGAGCCTGAATGAATGCTAAAGAAGCAGTTTAGTCATTTGATGTAGGAAAACATCTAAAGGTTCAAGGACACCGACCTTGTTGGACTTCAGGTTGAGAGCCACTAAATAGTTAACCTGAAGTTTTCTGTTTGGGACAATGTATGAATTTAGCTAAAATGTTAATTAACTTTAAATAAAATTGCAAACATTAATAATAATGATCTCTAGCTATCAAAAATAAATTACATTTCTTCCATTGAGTAGAGAGAATGTATCAACGAAATTCTATGAACACTAGTGTTTTATGACTGATCTGATCAGGTTAATGGAAAAAAAAAACAAACAACAAAACAAACAAACATGATTTTAACTATGTAAACTTTAACTCTTTAGGGTCCACCAGGTTTACCAGGCCTCAAGGGAGATCCTGGCAGGAAGGGAGACAAGGTTCATCAAAAACACACAACTATTCTTTTACAGTAATGTTGTCACTGTTGTGTTTGTAACCTCATTCATGATGTGGACACAGGGTCACGGTGGACTAATCGGACTCATAGGACCTCCAGGAGACATCGGAGAGAAAGGTGACAGAGGACTACCAGGAAGCCAAGGCCTTCAAGGTCCAAAAGGAGATGAGGTACTGAAACACCCAGAGTCAGAACTTAATCAGAAACACAATGAAATTATATACTTGAGAGTCACTTGGTGAAATAATTCAGATTGCATAAAGGTACACATTAATAAGGAAAATTTACATTGATAACACTATTTCTTAAACATGTTTTTATATGTTTTACATTTTCGTGTCCACATCTGAGCGGGCAGCACCTCCATGGGTCAGTCCCTGCTGTTTTTTTAAAGGGTGACAGAAACTGAGACTCCTCTGTAAATCCAGATTTGTTGATTATAATACAGTTTTGTAAAGCATCCACATGAAAATAGATTGTGATTTCTTAATAATTAGCTTAAAATCAAATCAAATTTTATTTGTATAGCACATTTCAGCAGCAAGGCATTTCAAAGTGCTTTACATCATATCAAACACAGAAACACAAGGCAACATAGAATCAACAATCAAAACACGACATTAAGTCAAGTTCCATCAATAAATTTGTAATTGATTACATTTCAAATACAATGCTAAACAGGTGGGTTTTTAGTGGAGTTTAGAAGGTTTACCTGTTACACTCCTACTGTGTTATATGAAACAAAATACCTGTTACTATTTTTATTCCCACTCACGCTCACAATCACACAGTTTAAAACGATGTAAACAGCATTTTAATGGGCTTCTGGCACAAGGCTTTGTTCACCTCTTTCACGGAATTTCGAGCAGGGACTCCGCCGTCCCTCCTTAACAATATACTCGCAGAAACTATGGGTGCAGCTGACATAAAATCACAGTGTACTAATAATGGGTTTCAAGAGTTGAGTTTTATGGCAACTTCAAAAACCAACCGTAACTCAGACTTGATCGGGAAATGTCCAGCAGCAAGTAGACGTTGAGCAACAAGAACAGTTTTTAAGATGGCAGCTATTTCTTTGTTTTTGTTTCTGTTGAAGCTTGTCTTGTTTACTTATAGTTTTGTTTCCTTGTATAAAAATTAGGGTCCAGTCGGCCCACCAGGCCCACCTGGACCTCCTGGTCCCACAGGACTGTCTGTGAGTAAACTATAGGCCGTTACTCAGCTTGTAAGAGGCTAAACAATTGCTAACCTGCCAGTTTTGTGGAAAACTACCAATCCTAGTTTTATGATTCTCTCTTTTCAACACCTCACCTTTTCTAATAGGGTGCTATTGGTCAAAAAGGCTCCAAAGGGAACCAGGTACAGTTGATACTGATTTTTATGTTTTAACTATTGCCTGTTATGACACATTGTTAGCAGCTCCACAGTACAACCTAAAGTACATTGTATTATTTACTATTTAGGGTCCGATAGGTCCCAGAGGAGACACCGGCCCTGTGGGGCCTCCAGGACCACCTGTGAGTTCTGCCCATAGCAAAAGTTGTGCCATCAAAGTGTCTGTATTCATTAAGACTCTGCCTTAACTTCTTCTTTGTTCTTTTGGTGCGTTTCCTCTCCCTAGGGACGGGCCGCTGTTGGTTTTTCGCCTCTTCCAGAGCGAGGAAGAAGAAGAAGAACTCACCCTGTGGTGGATGGTGCTGCATTTGAGGACGAGGAGGAGACCATGGACAGAGGAGAGGACGACGGTTGGGTGCAAAGCGACCAGGCCACACTGGATGGTTTGGCGAAAGATAATGAGGCTCAGGACATGGAAGAAGTGTTTGCTTCAATTTCATCTATGAAAGTTGAGGTGGAGGGTCTGCGTAACCCAATGGGGACTTACCACAGCCCAGCACGCACCTGCAAGGAGCTGTGGCTCCTCCATCCAGAGCTCCCCAGTGGTACTTTATCACTTTATGAACTTTTTTAATCGGAACAACTGGACCTCTTCGGTTTACATGTCTAAAACATTTGTGTCCTTGTGTACATTTGTTTGTTTTTTTGCCTCTCCAGGGGAGTACTGGATAGACCCCAACCAGGGCTGCCACAGAGACGCCTTCAAAGCTTTCTGTAACTTTACTGCACAGGGAGAAACGTGTCTGTACCCAGACAAAAAGTTCCAGTCGGTTAGTTTATACAGCTTGGAGTAAGAGATCACTAAATCTTCTTTTGTTTTGACAGCAGTACAAGATAACTTCATGTTCTTTTGTTTCCATCAGGTGAAATTAGCAGCATGGAAAGGGGAAAAACCTAACACCTGGTACAGTAAATTCAGGAAAGGAAAACAGGTACAATGTGATAAATAAATCTGCATCAGTTTCATTCTGACTTTATGGGGAGATATATGTGATTTGAAAGATAATTTTATGACTCTTGCAACAGAGATCCATTTCTGGTGATCAATAGAAAATGATCTAAACTTCTGTCCATGTCATAACAAACGAGTCTCTCCACTGAGTTTACATACAACGTGTTCTTGTATGCTTTCGACTTTTGTCCCCACAAGTTCATTTTCCAGGCTTTTTAAATGTTCAGTGATCAAAAGCACCATCGATAGTAATGGAGCTGAGGTAACGCTCTTTTCCACAACAACAGAGAGAAAAGTTATCTGCACAGATTGGTTTGTTTCCATGGAGAAAATTGGTTGAGTAAATAGATAGGAAGTCTGCACTGATTGGTATGCTCTCTGCAGGCCTGGGGATGCTTTTAAAGAAAGTGTTGGTTTAGTTAGAGCCACAAATGACCAGAATAACAGCTTCAATTATTTTACCTAAGAAAACAAAACACGGGCCGTCAGTTTCATTTTGACAGGCAACAGTATAATCAGGAAGTTTGAGGGTTGAAGACAGATTTGTTCATGGAGACAAAATGAGGCTGCTGTGAGGTACAGAGCTCTGAGAAATAAACTGGCTCTGCCGAAAGTTTGAATACAAGATGGAATTTGTGCTTCTATGTTTGTCAAAATTAACACATACACACACGCCTGCACAGATATACTATACATATATACACTGCTCAAAAAAATAAAGGGAACACTCAAATAACACATCCTAGATCTGAATGAAAGAAATATTCTCATTGGATACTTTGTTCTGTACAAAGTTGAATGTGCTGACAACAAAATCACACAAAAATCATCAATGGCAATCAAATTTATTAACCAATGGAGGCCTGGATTTGGAGCCACACACAAAATTAAAGTGAAATAACACTACAAGCTGATCCAACTTTAATGTAATGTCCTTAAAACAAGTCAAAATGAGACTCAGTATTGTGTGTGGCCTCCACGTGCCTGTATGACCTCCCTACAACGCCTGGGCATGCTCCTGATGAGGTGGCGGATGGTCTCCTGAGGGATCTCCTCCCAGACCTGGACGAAAGCATCCACCAACTCCTGGACAGTCTGTTGTGCAACGTGACGTTGGTGGATGGAGCGAGACATGATGTCCCAGATGTGCTCAATCGGATTCAGGTCTGGGAACGGGCTGGCCAGTCCATAGCTTCAATGCCTTCATCTTGCAGGAACTGCTGACACACCCCAGCCACATGAGATCTAGCATTGTCCTGCATTAGGAGGAACCCAGGGCCAACCGCACCAGCATATGGTCTCACAAGGGGTCTGAGGATCTCATCTCGGTACCTAATGGCAGTCAGGCTACTTCTGGTGAGCACATGGAGGGCTGTGCGGCCTTCCAAAGAAATGCCACCCCACACCATTACTGACCCACTGCCAAACCGGTCATGCTGAAGGATGTTGCAGGCAGCAGACCGCTCTCCACGGCGTCTCCTGACTCTGTCACGTCTGTCACATGTGCTCAGTGTGAACCTGCTTTCATCTGTGAAGAGCACAAGGCGCCAGTGGCGAATTTGCCAATCCTGGTGTTCTCTGGCAAATGCCAAGCGTCCTGCACGGTGTTGGGCTGTGAGCACAACCCCCATCTGTGGACGTCGGGCCCTCATACCATCCTCATGGAGTCGGTTTCTAACCGTTTGTGCAGACACATGCACATTTGTGGCCTGCTGGAGGTCATTTTGCAGGGCTCTGGCAGTGCTCCTCCTGTTCCTTCTTGCACAAAGGCGGAGGTAGCGGTCCTGCTGCTGGGTTGTTGCCCTCCTACGGCCTCCTCCACGTCTCCTGGTGTACTGGCCTGTCTCCTGGTAGCGCCTCCAGCCTCTGGACACTACGCTGACAGACACAGCAAACCTTCTTGCCACAGCTCGCATTGATGTGCCATCCTGGATGAGCTGCACTACCTGAGCCACTTGTGTGGGTTGTGGAGTCCGTCTCATGCTACCACGAGTGTGAAAGCACCACCAACATTCAAAACTGACCAAAACATCAGCCAGACAGCATAGGTACTGTGAAGTGGTCTGTGGTCCCAACTGCAGAACCACTCCTTTATTGAGTGTGTCTTGCTAATTGCCAATAATTTCCACCTGTTGTCTATTCCATTTGCACAACAGCAGGTGAAATTGATTGTCAATCAGTGTTGCTTCCTAAGTGGACAGTTTGATTTCACAGAAGTTTGATTTACTTGGAGTTATATTGTGTTGTTTAAGTGTTCCCTTTATTTTTTTGGAGCAGTGTATATGATGTGATGATGTGCACAGAGCTACTCTTTGTTTCCATTGTGTCTTCACTGTATTTGACCATGAAATGATTCTTTTAGCTTGAACGTGTCATTCTGTGGCTCTCTTCCAGTTCTCCTACACAGGGTCAGATGGTGTCTCGATACACATCGTTCAGCTGACCTTCCTGAAGCTTCTCAGTGCCACAGCCAAGCAGACTTTCACCTATCACTGCCTCAATTCTGCCGCCTGGCTACACGCGGCCAGCTACAGTCATGAACATGCACTGCGCTTCAGAGGCAGCAACGGGGAGGAGCTGACTCACGAGAATGCACATTACATCAGTCCGTTATACGACGGCTGCCAAGTAAGTGTTGCAGACGACTGACATTAAAGCAAATGTGCAGAAATGTGCTTAACTTTTTTGTTGTTTGATATTGTGCAGGTACGCTCAGGACAGGAGAGGACGGTTTTGGAAATTGAGGCACCGACATCCCAGACTCTCCCCATCATCGACATAGCTGTGTCCGATTTCGGCAATGGGAACCAGAAATTTGGTTTCCAAGTTGGCCCGGTTTGCTTCAATGGTTAACAATCTCAGGAAGGCATAAGAATGGGATTAATTTAATAGAAAAGAGCCTTGGACACTTTTTACATGCAGGGAGAACAAAACTTTCAAGATCACATATTTAATTTGTACAGTAAATAATGTTTCATGGCTCAAACTAGCACTCTTGCTCAAATGTTCATTCGGTTTGTATGTTACTGGTTCATTGTTGTTGTATGCTACAATGCCTCACTGTGGATTCACATGCTGTTATAAAGAGAAGGACACCTTTGTTGATGTCCTCACGGTTTTTGTTTTCTTCTTTTCTTCAACATGTTTTCTCTGCTTCTGTTTCAGTAATGACTTTAAAAAACAAATGGTTACAGTCACCTGTAAGGGAATCAGTGTGGAGGAATTAATATTCTTAAACCTGACAGATGCAGACCATCCAGCATAATCCAATGAAATAACTGAAACTGTCAGCATTCACAAATAGGTTCATATTAGTTTATTGTGTTCATCGCAAATATCTGATTGAGAAATCATAAAGAAGAAGCTGACTTTTAATTAGTGACACACAGAGAATAATTCTGGGTCCTGGAATCGGGTTTGATGATAATTCTTAGTGTTCCTAAGCACTACCAGGAAGGAGGAACATCTTTCATTTGTGTGGACACTGTAACTGAGGAAAAACACTCATTGTTACAGTTTGATGTTTAAAGTCAAAGGACAAACAGTGATATTTAAGCTATTCAAAAGGAAAATGGTTGCTGTTAATTTAGGCTGCAGTAGAGTAAGACAGAGGCAGAATGATGAACATTTAGCAACAAACCTGATCTTTTTTACTCTTTACTGCCTGCCACCACTGAAAGTCCGAATCCAACAAAGAAAATAGACTTTAGCCTACATTCAAATTCTCTTAACACTGCTACAGATATTCTCTACTCTACTTTCCTAGTGATGAAAAACATAGATGTTTTAACAATTTTTCCAAGAAGGACATCAATAAGAGTTTATGTGTTTTATAAAAAAATGTATTTCAATACAATTCAAATCTCATATTTGTGACTGTGTACAGTTTCAAATATTTTTTGTTGTCGTCAAACCTCAATTTTTTGTTTTCTTTTGTTCTTTGTTTTGTTGTAGTTGCGTGGTTGTGATCATGAGTTAAACACATTGCATTGATGAGCCACAACATTAAAACCACTTTCATAATGAATAATACAAACATTGATTCATAATTAGTCAATGTTTTATCTTTGAGAATATCTTCTATCTTAAACCATCCATGTTAATCCTCTTTGATGTCAAATACCATATCTGGTACGTCCTGATCAAGGATGTTTTCATTATAAGAATTGAAGTCTGAACTAAAAGTGAACTAAATTCAACTTCAGGTCCATGTTGACAGACTACACTGCAGAACATCCGCCGTGTCTTCCAGCCATTTCTGTGGAGCTATATTTTATTGTTTTCATTTTACCTTGTACCTTTAAAAGCCTTCAAGGGCCTGCTGCCAAGAAGCCTCCCCACCAACAGGATTTCACAGTGGGGATACAGGGTGTGTAGTGATTTGCAGTGTTTTGTGTCTGCCAAACATATAATCTTGTCAGATGGCCAAAAAACTTCATTTGGTTTCTTCTGACCAAAGAACTTTCTTCCACTTGATCATGGAGTCTCACGTGCCTTTTGGAAAGCTCTTGTCAAGCTTTTATATTGAGTTTTCGTCAGCAGTGGCATTCTCATATCTGCTCTGCCATAAACGTTTGAAAGGTGAAGAAGATAGGCAACAGTGGTTATAATGCAAAGTCTCTCCCATCTCATCTGCTAAAGCTCTTAGCTCTTTCAGTGTAGTCATAGTGACCCGGTGACTGCTCTCACTAGTCTAGTGTTTGCACATTCAGTCAGCTTGTGAGGATGGCCTGATCTGGTCTCAGATTTAATGTGTAAAATATTCCTTCCAATTCTTGAGGATGGATTTAGCTGAACTCCAGGGGCGGTTTGGTGTTTTAGAGAATTTGTTTCCTCTGATTTGCTTGGAATGCGCTTTTGTCTTCATGCTGTCATGGCAACCAGAAATACCAATTAACAGGTGAATGGACCTTCTAGACACAGGTGCCTTTCTACTACAATCCCTGTACTCAGGTGATCTCCACTCCACTCATTGTGAAACTACTAGCACCAACTGGCTGGACCACTGTTGAATTAGGTCAGTCGATTTAAAAGAGTTGAGTATTCATTTATTTTATGTTACACATTATTAGTTGTTTTCACTTTGACATTAAAGGATATTTTTGTATCTTAGTCAAAAAAAGACTAGTTTTGTTGATTAATTAAAAAAACACACACAATAGTAATGGTAAAACATTTGAAACTCACTATTAACAAATGTCATTACCTTAAATCACTCAGATATTTGGCAAAAAAAATATCTTGATTGGGACATCCCTGGCAAGGACTCAGCACAACACAAATTTCCTACATCCATTCCCTGAAAAGCTGGACCTCTGTTAAAAAAAAGACCTACAAATTATTAAGGCGGTGCTTTTAAAGTTGTGGCTGATCCACGGATTTTGGAGTGTAATATATAATGGTGTTATTATATAGGTCCCCCTAGAATACAGTTATATATATATATATATATATATATATATATATATATATATATATATATATATCGTTGTGAGGAAACACTGATGTTTGTCAATACCCAACATTGTTCTTAGTATATTTGTTTGGAAAGTGATTGTGTTTTAATAAAAGTACATAATGTACATTTAAATTATTACAATCACATTTTTATCAAATTTGACCAAAAAGCAAACGATAACTTTTAAACAAATTGAGGAATCTGTTGCTCTTTGATATCTTGGGGAAAAAAAGTTTTATTCATGTTTATATTCTGGTGTTGTTCTGTGATGGACTGGTGACTGTCCAGGGTGACCCTGACCCTCACCGGTTGACCTCTGGAGATGGGCACCAGAACCCTTCCCGGCACCAGCAGGGATAAGCGTGTAAGATAATGAATGGATGGATAAATTTGTTTTTTAATTGCTTTTATTCTTTTAGCAAAATTTCAGACATATGGCTATGTGATTGTGTATTATCTGTCTTGTATAGTTTAATTGCTATTGTTTTACATCAGACTTAATCATTTTTCAAGTTAGAAATCAGATTCACTGCCCCTTTGACAAGTAAATTCAATGCGACTAATCTTATTGTCATGTCATCCATACTTTAGTGCTAACAGTAGCCTCTAACCTGTTTACCTGCTCTATAAAATGAACATTTTATCACAGTTGTAAATATTCTTTGACCAAATCTGGTTCAGAACACAAGACCAGGGAGACGTGCTATGCAGTTTGGGGTGTCACCTGCAGTAGGTAAAACAAAAACGATATTTTCACTTTCTTCAGTGTTCATACTTGGAGCAATTCTAGTTGTATTTTTTACCACTCTTTACATCAGTGCTGATAGGCTTCATTTTGATTGGACGATTTGCTGGTTTTTGAAGCATAATGCATTTTTCTTGGTCAAAGCCCTCTCCCTTAACTGCAATGTAACTTTTATTTCACTGTGCAGAGGTACTGTACATTGGTATTTCAGCAGTTTCAACTTTGACAGTTCTGGGGTTGGTCTTTCAAGTTCTGTCCAATTTCTTCTCATTTTAGAGCAATGACTCAGTTCAGATGGCCTCAGCCCAACTACACATCAAAAGGAGATTTAGAGTGGATAAAGCAGGACAACAATTAACCTGTGGGATGGTCTTCTCAAAAGCTGATATTCAAAAGCTCAGTCTGTCTGAAGAAATCAATCAATTCATCTGGACTCTATGAATTTAGCTGTGAAGAGTTGCAAACATCCAGAATGATGTTAGAAGCTTTTTGATGGTTACAAAAAGCATGTGGTCAAGATGCATTTAGTCAAATGTTTGGGAAAGATAATGCTTTAATATTTATAGAAATGTATAACAAAAAAGTTTTCTTATTTATTGAAAAGAATGGTCCTGGTTACTTATAGATGGAGTCCTCTTCCTTCTTTTTAAAAATTCCCTGTGTTGTGCCTTCTTTTATTATTTCGCCATTGTCTGTACTTTAATATATTCTGTTATTAGTCACCATGACAGATAACACAACAAATGAAACAAGACACTGACCTTCTCTAATCACAGCAATGTCTTCAATTCCCCAGATGAACTCCTTCTACTTTGCATTAAAAGCCATTTATCTTTTCCCTGAATTTAATCTGAGATGATTGCCTCTGATAATTTACAGGAAAAAGAGGGAGCAGTTAGAGCAGCAGCTGAAAAGAAGAAGCCAACACACACACACACACACACACACACACACACCCACACCCACCCGCACACCCACACACACACACACACACACTGCAGATGTAGGTGTGTGGAGCCTGGACTGACACGATGAATTGAATCAGTATATGCTTTCATCAAATATGACATTCTATTTTCTGTAATTGCCACAGCATGCATAACATAAAAAATGTTTTGCTCACATGTGACTGTTGATGTTTCAATCATCAGAGAATGGACTGATTGGAAACAAGACTTTAAACTGAGTACAGAAGATGAGATTTGTTGCTAAAAATTCAGATGTGAACAAATGAAGCACTAAAAAGTAAGACTACTTTTGTTTGTTTTGGAGTAAGATGAGGGAATGGTGACCTCTGGATGACCTCGACTCATTTTTAATATCTCAGAAACCAAAGCAGCACAGACAGAGCACTAAGAGCTCATTCTTCTATCTTCTGTTATTTTTCACATGGATGGGGTGTCAGCTTCATTCAACTGAAAATGTTCCACCATTAACAGAAATTATTGCCTTTGAACCAAAGCATATGTACAGTAGAATATACTATTTAGTCCATCACTTGATCTGGATGGCATTAAGTTGGCCACTGATAATAAAGTAAAACCCTCTTTTATTTTTGATCAAGATATGAAATTTAAATCCTGTTAGATTTCTATAAATTCTTTTTTTTTCTTCATAATGGTGGATACTAGAATTTCTAAAAGTAGAATTTGATGCAGATTGTTTTAGTTACCTCAGCTTTACCCTTTAACTAAACCAATAAAAAAATATCTCAACTAAGTATCATGTCTGAGCTGGACTCGTGGTGCAGCTGAACCAGATGTTTCCTGTCTGTAAAATCTGAAGGACGACTCTTCTGTGTATCCCCCCCTGTGGTCAGTGATACAACCAACGGCTGACTTCTAACCAGCCCTGCTTCCACAAAGAACCACAACTCTCATTGCCCCAGGGAACAGGGTAGGACTGAGATCTAAGTGCTAATGCACAAACGCTGAACCCAGTTTGAACCCAGGCCCGGCCTTCACCACGTCACCACAACAATTCTGTGGATTTGATTATGCCGTTAACCGACATGCATTTTGCGTAGCACTGAGAAATAGTTTGTGTGATGATTTTGTCCACACATCAGATATGTTTGAAGGCTGTTAGTGTTAGAAGTCGCTGCTTGTCACCAGCAAATGACTGAGGACAGATGATACGACTGAGTTTAAGTTTTCACAGGAATTTCAAAGACTGGGTCAGGAATCAGGATATTTTAAATCATCTTCACTAACTTACCATGGGAGTATCGGGGTCAACACATCAGTGTCTTTGAAAAAGCATTTTGTCTTTATGTTGGAGTTGCAAGTTTCACAACATTTTCCACAAATTTAACAGTTTACAATAGTAGTTGTATTGTCCTCTTGTTGTTCCTTTGGTAGGATAATGGCAGGTGAATGTCACTTCTGACATTCACTTCAATGTCAGAAGTGAAGACTATTGTTCACAATAGTCACCTCTGTACAGCTCACAGTCGGTGTTAATGACATATTGGGTCAGATAGTGCAACATAAACAAAAAGACTACTGGCTTGTCCCGATGTACTACATCCTTTATCTTCAGTGTTTCAATTATTTCATTCTGAACTGCAAAGACTTCATCTGGGGGAAAATATCTTCCTGAATGGTGGATTGCTGTAAAGAAAAACCTTGCAAACAATGATGTCTCTGTAAAAAGTCCAGATTCTGAGCTACAAACCTTCAGGTAATACTCAAGTTCATAATGTTGTGGCATTCGTCCAACAGTTGAAGATTGAATTGGAAAATTTTCAAAAGTACGTGGTTGGCTCAAGATTAGCATCCACACTGTTGAAATCATCTGTGTCATTTTGAATTTCATTTCTTCTGCTGAAGAGGATTCTTCTAATGATAAATCCTCAGAAATTTCTTCAAAATTTGTCAAAATTTCCTCGCTGTTACAGCTTGAATTCACATCCAGGTCAGATATGTTTTTGGGAAGACTGGTAAAGACATTTTTTTATAATATCTGTGTTAGCAAAGAGTTAAGTGTGGTTGGAAAGGTAACTCACTACAACTGTGAGCAAGCAAACACATCCAGGTCCATTTGGTCATGAGGAACATTGACACTTTCAAAAGCAACAAAGTCTTCTGATGCCTTTACTGTCAAATCCATAGTTGTGGTTTTGACGGTAACTTTCTCATCATTAGAGGAATCTTCCATGTCCTTTTGGTCTTCAGGTTTCAATGTCAAAAGCAAAGTATTTTCATCTCTCGTCCTCAGAGCTCTCTACAAGGACATTGTTGCCTCTTGTGCTATATCCTAACAACTTTTCAACTCCCTTTGTAACAAGAAATCCAAGGTCCCATCACAGGCAAAAATCCTCTTGACTTGGTGTTCAGTTAAAATGGTTTGTAAAGTCAGTTTGAAGTCGTCTCTCTGGGATCGATCTACCTCCAACCAAGTTGAAAAGCAAACTGAGATTTCTTGTATCTCTTTGAACATTTATGACATCACTGACATAACACAGAGGTTCTCATGGATACGATGATGTCAAACAACCTGTGTCAGGGTTTTGTTTGTTTTAGTTGCTATGAAAACACAAGGAGTTATGACTGGCGTAAGATTATTGTCAATTAAAAATGCATGCGTAGACATCTAAATTAGTAAATGTTAGTCAACAAATGTGCAGAAATTTAAGTTTTGTATTTGTCTTGTTTTCCAACTCATACATGCATGTAAAAATGGGATATTGTACATATGAGGATACTCATGAACAAATTTAAATAGTTATGGACAATCCATGAAGAGCACAGAGATCCAATAACAGAACACCACTCTGGTTTGGATCAGGGTGGCCGATCCTCCCAACCACACCCCTCCAGGTCTCACTGTCATTGCCCACGCGAGCGTTGAAATCTCAAAGCAGCATAAGGAAGTCCCCAGGAGGGCCACTCAACAGCACCTCTTCAACAATTGGAAAAAAGGTGGGTAATCTAACCTGCTGTTTGTCAGGTAAGTACAAGCAGCAAATGACTGAGGACAGATGGTACCACTGAGGTCCACGTTTTACAGGAATTTCAAAGATTGGGTCAGGAATTGAAGGATATCTTAAATCGTCTGGACTGACTGACCATGGGAGTATCAGGGTCAAGACATCGGTGTCACTGAAAAAGCATTTTCTCTTTATGTTGGAGTAGTGTGGTTGTAAAGGTAACTCACTCAAACTGTGAGCAAGCAAACACATCCAGGTCCATTTGGTCATGAGGAACATTGACACTTTCAAAAGCAACAAAGTCTTCTGATGCCTTTACTGTCAAATCCATAGTTGTGGTTTTGATGGTGACTTTCTCATCCTTAGAGGAATCTTCCATGTCCTTTTGGTCTTCAGGGTTCAATGTCAAAAGCAAAGTAGTTTGATCTCTCGTCCTCAAAGCTCTCTACAAAAATGTCATTGCCTCTTGTGATATATCTTAACAAATTTTCAACTCCCTTCGTAACAAGAAATCCAAGGTCCCATCACAGGCAAAAATCCTCTTAACTTGGTGTTCAGTTAAAATGGTTTGTAAAGTCAGGTTGAAGTCGTCTCTCTGGAATCGATCTACCTCCAACCAAGTTGAAAAGCAAACAAAGTACCATGCTAAGAGGCAGAGTGTTGACAATGTTTTATGTTGCTTGGTTCAGTTAATGAGATCTAATGAAAACTAGCAATGTTTGTTTTTCTGCAACAGCAATATGACTAACTTTAAACACTTATAAGCAGAGGCTGAAAACAGCTTTTACTTTTATTTTTTACCTTTCAATGAAAGTAAAATATATGTAATATACTATAGAAGAAACAAAAAAATTAATTTGCTTTATTAAAAAACATATAAAACACTCCATTAGTTAAACATTTAAAGATGTGAGTCAAATTTACACTAATCACAAATGTGTCAGAAATTACAGCAAAATTCTACAATACACAAGAAAAAGAAAAGAGAAATGTTTTAAATATTTCAAATTGTCAAAAAGAAGGTTTTCTGTGAGCAAAGCAATACTAGACAAGATGTGAAGTTTTCACCTGATGAAGGTTACCATAACTCACAAACTGAGACACAAACTGAATCACAGCTCTTAGTTTGCAGCACAGATAAAATGAAACTCATCATGATCAGACTTGATGAACCAGAGATGGTCTCCTTCTTTCTCCATGTTTTGACGGTAACTTTCTCATCATTAGAGGAATCTTCTATGTCTTTTGGTCTTCAGGTTTCAATGTCAAAAGCAAAGTATTTTCATCTCTCGTCCTCAGAGCTCTCTACAAGGACATTGTTGCCTCTTGTGCTATATCCTAACAACTTTTCTACCCCTTCGTAACAAGAAATCCAAGGTCCCATCACAGGCAAAAATCCTCTTGACTTGGTGTTCAGTTAAAATGGTTTGTAAAGTCAGTTTGAAGTCGTCTCTCTGGGATCGATCTACCTCCAACCAAGTTGAAAAGCAAACTGAGATTTCTTGTATCTCTCTGAACATTTATGACATCACCGACATCACACAGAGGTTCTCATGGATACGATGATGTCAAACAACCTGTGTCAGGGTTTTGTTTGTTTTAGTTGCTATGAAAACACAAGGAGTTATGACTGGCGTAAGATTATTGTCAATTAAAAATGCATGCGTAGACATCTAAATTAGTAAATGTTAGTCAACAAATGTGCAGAAATTTAAGTTTTGTATTTGTCTTGTTTTCCAACTCATACATGCATGTAAAAATGGGATATTGTACATATGAGGATACTCATGAACAAATTTAAATAGTTATGGACAATCCATGAAGAGCACAGAGATCCAATAACTGAACACCACTCTGGTTTAGATCAGGGTGGCCAATCCTCCCAACCACACCCCTCCAGGTCTCACTGTCATTGCCCACGCGAGCGTTGAAATCTCAAAGCAGCATAAGGAAGTCCTCAGGAGGGCCACTCAACAGCACCTCTTCAACAATTGGAAAAAAGGTGGGTAATCTAACCTGCTGTTTGTCAGGTAAGTACAAGCAGCAAATGACTGAGGACAGATGGTACCACTGAGGTCCACGTTTTACAGGAATTTCAAAGATTGGGTCAGGAATTGAAGGATATCTTAAATCGTCTGGACTGACTGACCATGGGAGTATCAGGGTCAACACATCGGTGTTACTGAAAAAGCATTTTCTCTTTATGTTGGAGTAGTGTGGTTGTAAAGGTAACTCACTCAAACTGTGAGCAAGCAAACACATCCAGGTCCATTTGGTCATGAGGAACATTGACACTTTCAAAAGCAACAAAGTCTTCTGATGCCTTTACTGTCAAATCCATAGTTGTGGTTTTGATGGTAACTTTCTCATCCTTAGAGGAATCTTCCATGTCCTTTTGGTCTTCAGGGTTCAATGTCAAAAGCAAAGTAGTTTGATCTCTCGTCCTCAGAGCTCTCTACAAAAATGTCATTGCCTCTTGTGATATATCCTAACAAATTTTCAACTCCCTTCGTAACAAGAAATCCAAGGTCCCATCACAGGCAAAAATCCTCTTAACTTGGTGTTCAGTTAAAATGGTTTGTAAAGTCAGGTTGAAGTCGTCTCTCTGGAATCGATCTACCTCCAACCAAGTTGAAAAGCAAACAAAGTACCATGCTAAGAGGCAGAGTGTTGACAATGTTTTATGTTGCTTGGTTCAGTTAATGAGATCTAATGAAAACTAGCAATGTTTGTTTTTCTGCAACAGTAATATGACTAACTTTAAACACTTATAAGCAGAGGCTGAAAACAGCTTTTACTTTTATTTTTTACCTTTCAATGAAAGTAAAATATATGTAATATACTATAGAAGAAACAAAAAAATTAATTTGCTTTATTAAAAAACATATAAAACACTCCATTAGTTAAACATTTAAAGATGTGAGTCAAATTTACACTAATCACAAATGTGTCAGAAATTACAGCAAAATTCTACAATACACAAGAAAAAGAAAAGAGAAATGTTTTAAATATTTCAAATTGTCAAAAAGAAGGTTTTCTGTGAGCAAAGCAATACTAGACAAGATGTGAAGTTTTCACCTGATGAAGGTTACCATAACTCACAAACTGAGACACAAACTGAATCACAGCTCTTAGTTTGCAGCACAGATAAAATGAAACTCATCATGATCAGACTTGATGAACCAGAGATGGTCTCCTTCTTTCTCCATGTTTTGACGGTAACTTTCTCATCATTAGAGGAATCTTCTATGTCTTTTGGTCTTCAGGTTTCAATGTCAAAAGCAAAGTATTTTCATCTCTCGTCCTCAGAGCTCTCTACAAAGACATTGTTGCCTCTTGTGCTATATCCTAACAACTTTTCTACCCCTTCGTAACAAGAAATCCAAGGTCCCATCACAGGCAAAAATCCTCTTGACTTGGTGTTCAGTTAAAATGGTTTGTAAAGTCAGTTTGAAGTCGTCTCTCTGGGATCGATCTACCTCCAACCAAGTTGAAAAGCAAACTGAGATTTCTTGTATCTCTCTGAACATTTATGACATCACTGACATCACACAGAGGTTCTCATGGATACGATGATGTCAAACAACCTGTGTCAGGGTTTTGTTTGTTTTAGTTGCTATGAAAACACAAGGAGTTATGACTGGCGTAAGATTATTGTCAATTAAAAATGCATGCGTAGACATCTAAATTAGTAAATGTTAGTCAACAAATGTGCAGAAATTTAAGTTTTGTATTTGTCTTGTTTTCCAACTCATACATGCATGTAAAAATGGGATATTGTACATATGAGGATACTCATGAACAAATTTAAATAGTTATGGACAATCCATGAAGAGCACAGAGATCCAATAACTGAACACCACTCTGGTTTAGATCAGGGTGGCCAATCCTCCCAACCACACCCCTCCAGGTCTCACTGTCATTGCCCACGCGAGCGTTGAAATCTCAAAGCAGCATAAGGAAGTCCTCAGGAGGGCCACTCAACAGCACCTCTTCAACAATTGGAAAAAAGGTGGGTAATCTAACCTGCTGTTTGTCAGGTAAGTACAAGCAGCAAATGACTGAGGACAGATGGTACCACTGAGGTCCACTTTTTACAGGAATTTCAAAGATTGGGTCAGGAATTGAAGGATATCTTAAATCGTCTGGACTGACTGACCATGGGAGTATCAGGGTCAACACATCGGTGTTACTGAAAAAGCATTTTCTCTTTATGTTGGAGTAGTGTGGTTGTAAAGGTAACTCACTCAAACTGTGAGCAAGCAAACACATCCAGGTCCATTTGGTCATGAGGAACATTGACACTTTCAAAAGCAACAAAGTCTTCTGATGCCTTTACTGTCAAATCCATAGTTGTGGTTTTGATGGTAACTTTCTCATCCTTAGAGGAATCTTCCATGTCCTTTTGGTCTTCAGGGTTCAATGTCAAAAGCAAAGTAGTTTGATCTCTCGTCCTCAGAGCTCTCTACAAAAATGTCATTGCCTCTTGTGATATATCCTAACAAATTTTCAACTCCCTTCGTAACAAGAAATCCAAGGTCCCATCACAGGCAAAAATCCTCTTAACTTGGTGTTCAGTTAAAATGGTTTGTAAAGTCAGGTTGAAGTCGTCTCTCTGGAATCGATCTACCTCCAACCAAGTTGAAAAGCAAACAAAGTACCATGCTAAGAGGCAGAGTGTTGACAATGTTTTATGTTGCTTGGTTCAGTTAATGAGATCTAATGAAAACTAGCAATGTTTGTTTTTCTGCAACAGCAATATGACTAACTTTAAACACTTATAAGCAGAGGCTGAAAACAGCTTTTACTTTTATTTTTTACGTTTCAATAAAAGTAAAATATATGTAATATACTATAGAAGAAACAAAAAATTTAATTTGCTTTATTAAAAAACATATAAAACACTCCATTAGTTAAACATTTAAAGCTATGAGTTAAATTTACACTAATCACAAATGTGTCAGAAATTACAGCAAACTTCTACAATACACAAGAAAAAGAAAAGAGAAATGTTTTAAATATTTCAAATTGTCAAAAAGAAGGTTTTCTGTGAGCAAAGCAATACTAGACAAGATGTGAAGTTTTCACCTGATGAAGGTTACCATAACTCACAAACTGAGACACAAACTGAGTCACAGCTCTTAGTTTTGTTAAGCAGGAAAGTTATTAGGTTAGCTTAAATTTTGGAAAAAACATGGCTCTCTTTCCCTCCTGTTAGCCCGGGTCCCGATCGGATGTCGTCACGGCTGCAAGACGACGGCGAGGCACAATGACGTCACAGATCACAGAGTTTAATTCATACAAAGCAATCGACAACAAAGCTGCAGAGATACAGAGATATACATTTTATACAGACAAGGGGAAACAGACAACACGAAACACAACAGAGACAAAAGGCGCCCACGTGGAGAAAAGATGGAAAAAAAACTCTCTCTCTGTTTGCTGTCCTGGAATTTTAAATCAAAGAGGTGTTTCCCTATTTAATATATGCAAAGAAGGCGTTCTGTTTTTTCGACCACTCAGAGACCTGTTTCGGCCCCCCCAAAGAACCCCGGAAACTCCCCTCCTTTCAGCTCAGCTTCGAAGGTGCTCTGTGGTCTATCAAGCCAAACCGGAGAGAAACCCCCCCCGAAGTCCTGCTATAAATCTCGCCGACTCCCCTGGAGTTTCTCGCTCCCACATTCCAGCTGCCGTTTCCATGGAGATGCTAATTTTATGGCTTTTGTATGCTCTTAAACAGACAGTGGAAGGCGTCTGCGTGTCTCCTCCGGGCCTCTTTCGAAGGGTCACACAAAGCCTGTTTTTTCAAATACGAGTGATTAACACATGTTGGAAGATTAACTGCATTAAACACCAAAATAATCATTTTCCTTTACAATCCCCCTTTTGAGGTCTTAATCAAAAGACCTCAATAAAAATTGAGTAAGCCTTCTAATAAAGAACCAAAACTATGTATTAAAAAACAAAACAAAAAAAAATAAAAAGACAAAAGTGGCGTACCCTAATTCTATACAATCCCCCTTTTTAAACAAAACCCAAGATGTAGAAAGACTGATCCTTAAAATGTAAAATCATACAACCAAAAACACAGGAGAAACAAAAACCCAAAGTATAAAATGAAAAAAACAAAACAGGGACATCCATAGAAAAATTTGTAAGAAATAGTCTGCAACTTAAAGGACACCATTCATCACAAATTAGAATCTGTCAAAATGAGAATACACAAAATTACAATCTGCTGCTCGTCATTTTTCAGTTTTTTTTTTTTTTTTATTAAAATGTCCATCGACAGTCTCTTAAAAAATATGAAGTCTTCGTCAGGAAATGTTCAAAAATGCGCGCAAAGAAAAAATGAAACGAAAGTCCTTTTCAGAGTTCACAACGAACGAAAAACACGCAATAAAAATTTAATGATGATCCTCATGTAGCCTGATCTTCTTCGGTCGAAAACCTCAGGCTTCCACCTGAGCGTCCGTTGCTCACTGAAAATTGGATTATTATGCCAATATAACCGTGAGTTTCAAGGAGAAAGTGAAATCTCCTCGTGAGGAAAGTAAATCTTGTGAAATGACCTGTCACAAGTTATTAAAACAGACATTTTGTTTCGACATGAATGTCATTAGCATCAGAAACACAATTACAACATTCTTTAATATCATCTTCATTACTGTCAGCATAATCAAACGATGGTTTCACCTAAAAATTTGCTTTGTCATTTTCCATCCGGGGAAATCATTTTACTCCTTTTTATCAAAGAACGTAGATTTTGAATGAGACCACATCCGCAGGGCACCAGAAAACTGTAATGACAAGACAGAGATCAGATTTATCCAAAGGCATCATTCATTTGTGTAATCATCACAAATATCTTCAATTCACTGTGTGTCCGAGTGAATCCTCCAACGCTCGTGGCTCTGTGGCTGCTATCCTCGAAAGAAGTGTGAAGCCGCTTCTCCAAGCAGCCCACCCCGCCTCGCATGACAACAGCTTGTGTTATAGAGTCCAGAGTCCTACCTGGAGCTCGGAACTCCAGGCCAGTCTGTGTGCAAAAACCATGAGCAACTCATCCCGTGAAGCCTTATCTCCTGCTTTGTCCAGTTCTGCTCATTCAATGGTGGATGTGATCCCTTCAATTCACGTTTCTATTATTTATATACTATAGCTCCAACCGATGAAAAATATCAAAACCTTGTAATCATTTGCTTCAAGAGGCATGTTTCCAAAGTAACGTTTTGCCAGAATATTAAACATATGCAGATCTTCCTCTTAAACCAATCTTGTAAAAATAGGAATAAACAAACGAAACAAAACAATCACAAAAACTTAAAAATGTAGTTATAAAGCTTACATTTACCATCAAAAAATGAAAATCACTGTGAATTAAACAGTCCAGTTCAAATTACTTTTATAGAACAAACTAGATCTTACTGGTTGTTTGTCTAAAACATTCTACATGCGTTCCTCAAACAAAAATTCAAAAGAGTCAAACCTGGAGAAATTATAATGTAACAAATCCAGACATTTTCAAAATATACCAATTTTACCTAGGGCTTGTAAAGGAAAATGATTATTTGTTGGCGCTTAATACAGTTAATCTACGACATGTGTAACAGTTATATACAATACTCTTATTTGGAACAGGTCTCGTCTGAGATGCGGTAAGCAGACAGAGCAGGGCCCTTTGCCTCCCCCACACTAGAGCAATAAATTTGCATTCCAATGGAAGTGGGGACTACGGAGGTGTCTGTGAAATCTCATCTTAGGACGTTTGGCGCCAGGGATCTTCCGTATCAGGCAGCGATGGGCACGAAGTGGTCCGCCTTTGCTTAGATAAAAAAACAGACACCTTTGCTATAAATCAGGAAGTCACAACTTTCTTTGGGGGCCTGAGGGAGTTCTAATTGGTCGAAGAGCAGAACGCCTTCTTTGCATATATTAAATAGGGAAACGCCTCTTTGGTTAAAATTTCAGGGCAGCACCGGAGAGGGGCTGAGAGAGTTTTTTTTCATCTTTTCTCCACGAGGGCGCCTTTGTCTGTCTTATATGTTTTGTGTTCGTCTGTCTTCCCTTGTGTGTTTTTATTTTCATGAGAAAATGCATATCTCTGTATCTCTGCAGCTTTGTTGTCGATTGCTTTGTATGAGATTAAACTCTGTGATCTGTGACGTCATTCTGTTTCGCCGTACTTTTGCAGCCGTGATGACATCCGCTCGCGACCCGGCTAACAGGAGGAAAAGGAGAGCCATGCTTTTCCAAAATTTAAGCTAACATAATAACTTTCCTCTTTAACAGGCTTTTACTTGTCGTCAAATTTAAAGTTTTATTCAAAATCGTTTTAAATGGATGTAAATCAAAAAATCAAAATCAAGTTTAGAAAAATCATTAAAATCCCACCTGTGTACTTTAACTGATTAGTGATAACTTTAATCAATAACAGATTCTTCAAAACATTTCTTAAAACATTCTTGCTCCATTAAATTAATGCTCTGAAAATGGCTGACACAATAATATTTTTAATTTCTATAATTATTTTCCCAAGTTAATTAACCAAAATATGCTTCTTTATCACTATAAATTTTTCTATTTATTTCAAAATACTTTAGCCCATTGTCAGAACATCTTTTAATGGAGAACAACTCAAATCCATTTAAAATAAGCACCTATATTACCAGACCATATTTTCCTTTCACTTTTATGTGTAACCCAGATCAGACATGTCCTTCGAAAATTTGTTTAAGTATTATAAAAGATAAACCCATAACATATTCTCCCCCTTTTGATGATGCATTACTAGCTAATGCATCACAATTCCTATGATGTGAAATAACGATATTGATGAAACAGGGTTATTATTTAAGCTGAGAAAATCCACCCATATTCAATGCTGCCCCCGTCCTAACAGGCAAACTCTCAAAACAAACAGAACAATTTATGTGAGCTTGCTTTAAACCTTCAAGAGTACTATTTTCCCAAAACATGTCACATTACAGTTTTAAAGCTGATTATTCAATTTTACTCTCATGATTTTCAAATAATTCATTGTAGAAGCTTCTCAAAATTTTTTCAGCAGTGTTTAACAAAACGTGTTTACCAATTAAGACTCAGTGAAGGTTATGCATAAACCAGCCAGAGAGACGTTGAAGAAAATTCGAAATATATCTAACAAAGAAAATCCAAAAAATTGAGAAATTGGGCCCATACTGAAATCAACATAACAAAAAACAACACAGGCAGTAACAGAACGACTCAAGCACAAACTGACTTAACAAGACATGAGGGGAACTTAGATAATGGCTGATCAGACCATTAACACACACTTAGGGGTAATTAAACACACAAAACCCTAACAAATACTGGTCAGTATATCACTAAATCTACAAATGAAAGAAATCAAACTAAAAAACTAAATTTCCCCCTCCCTGGATGAACAAATGGAATGGCCCGCTAAGGAAGCTAGACACCCATATAAGAACACCGATCAGCTGGAGCTCATCAGTGTAATCTTCAGGAACAGGTCCAGAGGAAACTGATAACTCCAAAGAAAGAAATTAATTTGTTATATTTAACAAAATATAGAAGAACTGACACTTAAAGTTAACTAAATGAGTGCACAACAAATAGCCAACTAAAAAGTCAGACCGATGAAAGCAAATTTAAAGATAAAAATCTAAACTACTCACTAATCAATATATAAAGTAATATGAAGGGAAAACCGAAAACCATTAGAAATTGTTTCACTAAATGTAGGAAACCCTTCTGCATCAAAATCCTGCTTTATGTGATGATAATGACTCTCTACAACTTTCTATAATCTATAATGTCAAACAAAACCCCAAAATTTAAACAGCCAATCCCCATGTTCCTTAGGAAAAAGAAAAATTAAATCCTTTTGTACTTTTAGATTTCACAATTTATATTTAAAAGCCACTACTAAAATTGTAACTTATAGTCAGAAGTTTTGTCAAGAGGTATATTTAATGATGGGAGAGACAATGATTTGCCTTACAGCTGCTTGTTCTCCCTTGCTGAACTTCTGTGAATGGGGTTGCTTCGTACTTAAAAAATCGTGGTTTGCAAAGAGGCTTCACATGTTAATTAGTTGAATCTAGTGGGGGTAGCAGTTACAGCCCAGCTCTGTGGCCCCCCCCCTGCGGAGCTGCTGCAAGGAGGGGCTGCAAGTCCCCTGATCTACATTATTCTCCACAAAAGTTCCACCAGATCCTCTTTGATTAACCCATACGTTATTTCTAACTTAACATTATCCTTCAACAACAAATTTGTACAGTGTAGCAAACTTTTTCTATATTTGATCAATTTCTATTTAACAAGAGAGTTACTTCTAATTTATCCTGTCTCAATTATCAATAAGTCCTGTAGATTTAATGATATTTATCTATCTTAAAGTTTTGGTCAGTTTGAAAAAGACTGATTGTGAAAATATCTAGTCAGTTTCATATTGCAGTTTGTTGTTATCTGAGCAATTCCTCTTACAGTTAGAGCCTGTTTCTCTAAAGATTTTTGTTTTGTCTGTATCCTCTACCCATTTTAAAAGTCCCATTGTAGCTAATTGTATTTCATTCTATCAACATTTTATCTACTATTTTAGTGCATAATTCTATACACAGTTTTTATGTTATTTATTTCTCTACCTAATCAGTCATGTATTTAGCTATTTATTCATTCACTTTATTTTCATCCAGTCATGTATTACTTTTGCCAATACATCATTTCCACAATCCCCTGTGATCACAATTTTCATTTTATGTATTGACTTCATCCCGTATTAGAACCCATAATTTTCCAATTTGTTCTCGCTTAATATTAATAATTTAGTCCAGTCTAACACATAGGGTGTCCTAAAAACTGGAAATTTAACACCACGGGACAGCACGAAAAATACTCTTATTAAGGAGGAAAGTTAATAGGTTAGCTTAAATTTTGGAAAAAGCATGGCTCTCCTTTTCCTCCTGGATGCCCGGGTCCCGAGTGGATGTTGTCACGGCCGGCAAGGAAACGGCAAGGCACGATGACGTCACAGAAATACAAAGTTTAATTCAATAGAAAACACCGTATGAATTTAACAAGAAAACTTCAGAGTACACAAAAGTACATTTCTTTACCTGAGACAAAAGAATTAAAAGAATAAGAACAAAGGCGCCTTTGGAGACAGCTGATGCTTAAAAGCAAAACAGGGCAGATGTCTGAATTTTTATTATTGAGCATTCCTTTTTCTAGTGAAGGCGTTTCTCTTTGTTAATATATGCAAATAGGGCGTACCTCTGTTTTGACCAACCAAGAGCTACCTTGGAAAAAACTTAGACCTTCCCCTGAGTTTTAATGACAAATATCAAGAGTCATTTTAGTTATTAAAATTATAAGTTATTTTCACAAAACCTATCTTGCTCCTCTGCAGTCAGCTTCTCCAAAGATTTGAATCTTTACCTTATCACAAACAATAATGAGATAGAAGTCTTTTTCATCCTGTAAAACATAACATTCAAACCATTCCCTTTTGGGTTCCAATATTGTCATAGTTAGTACATTTTCAAATACATTTCCATTTACTAGATTAGTATTTGTCTCTCGGGTAATATACTTTAATCTAACACACTATTGCTATTAATATTAAGAGGTATATCAGAAATTAAACTAAGTGTTTTCCAAGATTCCTAAGTTGTGGTCAACTCCAGATGCAACTCTGAACTCCTGAGAAACCCCCGACCTCTGACCTGCGAGCCGGGGAAGATATTCTTTATGGCCTCCTAATTTAAAACCTTTCAAGAGCTTTGTGTTTTATGGCTGGTCTAAATTACAGCCTTGCCAAAAGAATGTTTATCTGTGAACTCCTGCCTTGCATCTGCTTTTGTCCAAATGGAATGTTGGTCTACTTAAACGCACATGGCATTAGCTTAACTATATTAAACCATCAAAAATAGCCATGATTCCTTAACACTCTGCAGGGTAATTTCTGCTTCTACTTGGCATCCAAGTGAGAAATTCTTGCTTATTGCATCCACTTACAGAGGTGCTGTTTACAGTCCCGTTATATTCACATGAGATAAAATACCAAGTGGTATCCCATCTCCAAACACACACTCTTTCAGACCAACATGAATGACAACACAAACGAAGACAGAAAACACAAACCACAACACATCTGGCCAGTTTTGTAGTCAGTCAAAGTTTTAGTCAGTCATCAGTTTATCAAAGTTTTACTGTAATTTTATCAAATTTACTGAAGCTTCAGAAATTATCCAATGTGTTATTAACATATTTTCATGTGTCAATTTAATTAATTTTAAACTCCAATCTTCAAGAACCATTTTAAATCCCGTGCACGTCCGCTGCTTCCCTTCTCAATTGAAACTGCAATAAGCCTAATGATAAGCGAGCGTATACACGGAACACAGCAGCATCCGCATGTGACTATTATGGCCACAAACGTAGCCACCGAAACTAACAATGACATAACAATCCCTTTCCATTTACCAAACATAGTAGAGAACCACCTGTCCAAGCCGCCATCAATACCTGAATGTTCATGCATAGTGTTACTCAAAATTCTCAAACCTTCCAACGCTCGAGTGACAGATCCATCAGGGGCCGTATTGTTCGGAATGAAAGTACAGCAGCTCTCCTGGAACATAAAACAGACTCCACCCTTTTCGGCCAACAGCATGTCCAGCGCCATCCAATTTTGAATTGTCATTAAAGAAGTAGGAGCTAACTGCTCCTTTAAACCCCCAACAGCATCCCTGGTCAGATTCGCTAGCCTCAAAAGATTATAATGGACATAATTTATCCTATCAACATTTTTATTCGGCGTGATAGGAAAAAGAGCTGATAACACTGGTATATTTTCAAAACCTGCTGCAATTTGATCCGCCAATTTATATTGATCCGGGACCCCCCTCGGCACGCCGATGGCATCTACATAAGTGGGAGAATTAGTAGTCAAATCAAATGCAGTATCAAAACGTGTATTACGCACCTGTCTCTTGTGCCCCTGAGCCTGTAAGGTGAGCACCTGCTCCGGTCCTACAGGATCAAGTCTTTCTCCTACAACCATAAGCGGCACAGCCAGACGAGTCATGGCACATACTCCAACAGTCTTAGGAGGAATACGCACATATAATCTATCACCCCCACAAAAATAATAAAGACCAGCTCTTGCCCAACTCCCGATTCCGGCCGCTGTTAAAGTAACATTACACCAATCACTAGAAATCTGTCCTAGATTGAAATCGGGCTTAAGATGAGTAAAATTAAAACACACATATAAACCGTTACCCTTAACCGGAAGAAAAGTCCCCGTCTGAGTATAGTTATTAATAGGTGGATATATTTTGGCAAGCGCATCACAATTTACAGGATCTGCCTCATTTGTTAATCTCAGCATGCAATTAAAACCCCAACTATCTCCCAAGTGTAATGGGGCAGGTTCAGTATACAGATGAGGCCTAGCTGTAGCACATGCAATGCAGTTCCCAATATTAGTTTCTTTAGCCGTTTGTACCATCCAATTCAGCCATAAATTTTTTTCCCTATATCCAGTCGCTGTTTGAATGATGTCCAATGGTGAAACTGCTGTGTAATCAATCTTAGCCGCATGCTGATCCGGAATTGCCATATCCCTGTCTTCCTCCCCCTCAGGTCTGACCATATTAATTTTAATAACCCCAAGTGGATCTTTATCATCAACCGAAGCACCTAGAGTCAAATAAACAGCTGAATCTGCCGGATACTGTTTAAAGAAAACATCATGCATCGAGGAAATGGTTAGCACTAAAGGATTTTTACCCGTCGGTGGAGAATGTCTTAAAGTCCCTCGTCTTATGGTAACCTTGTCATATTCAGTGACAGATTTATGAGCATACGGTGGACTCCAACTTGATCCCACCCATCTGAAGGCCGATTTCCAAGTGGGACACAAGTGTCGAACCCCATTTTCCTGAGTAATACAATGTCGTTGGAAGGTCAGATCACCACACAAATACACAGAAGTCTTCTGCCAGGATTGAGGGGTCGACCAGCAGCGACGAATGACCTCACACAGATCAATTTGATAATTAGTTACAGTACCCAGAGTATAGTTCAACTCAATTCCACGATATTTAGTGAGGCACTTATCAACAGGAGGACTTAAAGAACGCTCCACACGAACAGTCGCATTTCCGCAAGACACTCCGCACTCGACAAGACTCGGTCGGAGATTAAGTGTCTGTGAGGAAATGAGTCCACTCGTGGATCCTCCGAAAACCCACATTCCCAACAAATTGAGTTCAAGAAACACACCTAGCAAAAACTTCCACTCCCAGTTCATGTATCTTAAGATGAACCCCATCCTGCGAACCTGTCAAATGTAATCCTGCGTTATTCAACAATTTTAATACTCACCTCTTAACCGCAAAGTTGCACCGGTAAAATTAAGCGTGAAAGGCACTTATCTTTCTACAAATATGAAAAAATCATAAACTCAATTATCAGAATACAACCCAAAAACACAGTACACAGAACAGCCCCAAATGTAAAATGCAAAAATAAGACTAAAATATGTATATAACAATAGCTAAAAATTATTCTGGAAATTTTAAAAATATACCCGCCACCAATCAAAAACATGCAGAGATAAAGAATTACACAATAGTTTTCTCTTTTTTTTTTTTTTTTTTTCTCAAATGTTCTTTAAAAGTCTGTAAAAAACAAAATATGAAGTCTTCTTCAAAAAATGATAAAAATTACGCGCAAAGACGAAAGTTCTTTTACAGTTCGCAAAAACGAAACTCGCAATAAAATGAGTTTATGTGGATCTTCTCGTAGCCTGATCCTTCTCGGTCGGAAACCTCAAGTTTCCACCTTCGCAGCCGTTGCTCACTGAAAATTGGATTATTATGCCAATATTCCAGTGAGTTTTTAAGGAGAGTATGAAATCTCCTTCTTCCTCAATGGAAGGACATCGGAACAGGATTATTATGCCTGTCCGAGCCTTTTAAACTTTGAATTTCAGGAACCTGAAGTGGTTGTGGCAGGAATTCCTGCTACACTCCCTCCTGGAAGCGCCTGGCGTTGCTCCTCGTCCGAAGATTGAAGTCGAAGCTCCTCTTGTACGTCTCGGAGCGCACGCTGCGGCTCCTCAGCTGCTGTGCACTGACTCCAATGAAACCAGGTGTCTCCTTTCCCCTGCAGACGAACAGCATGAGACGTCCTCTCCACTACTCGGTGTGGTCCGGTGTAGCGAGGTTCAGACCACTTCCATTTGATGACCTTCAGGCGCACCCAGTCGATTCCTGGAACTGGTCCTGAAGCTGGACGCTCCTGTGCCGTCTGGTATTTCGCAAATTCCGCAGCCAGACTCTGTAACTCAGTAAAGAAATCTTTATGAGATAAATGTGCAAGTTCACCTTTCCATCCAGGCACGCGACTCCCAGGTCCTGGAAAAATCCGTCCGGTCTGGAGCTCGAATGGAGAAAACCCTGTTGTTTGATTAATAGACATTCGAACAGACATCAAAGCAATAGGCAAAGCATCAACCCAATTTAATTTGGTATGTGCACATACTTTGGCCAATTTTTGTTTGATAGTTTGGTTTAACCTCTCGACCTTGCCTTGTGACTGGGGATGGTATACTGTACCGAAAGAATGTTTCAATCCAAGCAGCTGCTCCACTTTCTGCAGATCTTGATTCTTAAAATGAGTGCCGTTATCTGATCTCACCTTCTCTGGAAATCCATGGGTCGGAATGTAATGATTGATCAGACACTTTATGACAGTTTTACTGTCCTCCTTTTTCGCTGGCCACGCCTCTGGCCAGCCCGAGTATGCATCCACACACATTAATACATACCTGTATCCTCTAACGGGTGTTACCATGTCTGTGAAATCAATAATTATTTCCTTACCCGGTTGTGTAGTACAAGGGAAATGTCCCACTGGTGGCCTAATAGTTGGTTTTGTGTTGTGTTGTCCACAAATTTCACATGTTTTCACATATTCCTTAACCATGTCTCTCAAAAATGGATGCCACCAGTGCTCTAGATTTTTCAGCATCTGTGCAATACCCACATGTCCGAGTCCGTGAGCTTCCTGGAAAACCTGGAATCTCATATTTGGAGGAAGAATTACTTTACCATTTGGTCCCCGCCAGAGTCCTTCATTGCAGACGGCACCTCTTGCTCTCCAGACTGATCGTTCCTCAGGTGACACGGTTTTCTGATGAGAAATAATTTTTTCAAGGTGATTTTGTTCGACCTGTTCAAGTTCAGTACTCACCATAGATGTCAGGTATCCCGCTGCCCTCTTAGCGGCTTCATCTGCGGCTGCGTTTCCTGCTGCAACTCTGGTCTTGCTCTGATCATGTCCCTTGCATTTAATCACAGCCACAGATTGAGGCAACAGTAATGCTTCTGCCAATTCTTTCATTTCAGTTTCATGTTTTATGGGCTTTTGTGTTGCAGTCATAAATCCTGCTCTGAGCCACTGAGGAAGTTCCACATGTACAGCGCTAGCCACATAAGCTGAATCACTGTAAAGATTCACCCTCATTCCCTCAGCTAGTTTCAGTGCTTCGACCATTGCTTTTACTTCTGCCCTCTGTGCTGATTGGGCACCCTGCAGCTTTTCTGCCTTCAAAACATGAAACTCACTGCCCAAGTCTTCCACTATCGCATATGCTGCTCTCAAACCGTCTGTGTCATGTTTAAAACAGCAACCGTCTGTATAAAAGTTTTTCACATCTTCACCTTCTAGAGGAGAAGCTTGTAGGTCTGGTCTTATCTTTTCTTCCTTCAATACTAATTCGTCACAGTTGTGTGGCTGTCCATCTTGCATCCTGTCAGCCATATTCGCTCCGTTATGTACAAAAGTTATATTAGGTGATTCCAGAATTTTGCTCAGTTTTTGTTGTCTCAATGTAGTTAATGTGAAATGTTGTGAATTCACATATGCCACCACACTGTGTGATGTCATAACCTGTAATGGATGACCCATCACAATGTGTGCTGTCTTTTGAATCATTTTTCCCACACCTGCTGCATGTCTTGTACATGTCGGATGTCTTTTCTCCATCGGATCCAACATTGCGCTGACATATTGGAGGATTCTCCTGTCTCCCCCTTTTTTCTGAAACAGAACTGCATTAACCGTCAGTTCTGTAACAGAAACATCCAAATAAAAGGGCGAAGCATAATCTGGGACAGCCAACTGGGCAGCAGCAGCCAATTGCTGTTTCAGAGAGATAAAAGCATCTTCCGCCTCCACATTCCAAGTCAAAGCCTGGTTGAGCTTACGAGTCCCATGCTCCCTGACTAATGCCCGTAAAGGGTCTGTCAAACCAGTATAGTTAGGAACATAGTTCCTACTATATCCAGTCAAACCAAGAAAGGACAGCATGTCTTTCACCGTGTGTGGTTTAGGGTGATCGAGAATAGCAGATTTGTGACTGGCAGACATCTGAGTGCCAGTCGCAGTGATAGTCCGCCCCAAGAAAGAAACCTGCTTTCTCGCAATTTGCAATTTAGACCTGCTCACTTTAAAACCTCTGTCAGCAAGGTGTGACAGCAAACGTCGCGTGGCCTCAATGCAGGACTCCAACGACTGTGCTGCCAGCATGAGATCATCCACATACTGAATCAGAGTCACACCGTCCGGTAACGAGCAGTCTGCTAACTGCTGTTTCAAAACCTGATTAAAGAGCCCTGGGGAGAGAGCAAAACCCTGAGGCAAACGCGTATATCTCAGCTGCCGACCCCCGTAGGTGAAAGAAAACACATCTCTACATTCCTCAGCCAATGGGAGACAAAAGAAAGCGTTAGCAAGGTCCACACAAGAAAACCAAGTCTGAGAGGGATCAAGGTTCGTTAATGCAACATGAGGATTAGGGACTGGCACCGTAGGGGTCAATAAAACGGAATTAATTGTCCGGAGATCATGTGCCATGCGGTATTTACCCGTCCCTTTCTTCTCGACTGGTAAAATAGGAGTGTTCCAGGAAGAGGTGGAAGATTCTAACACACCAGCCTCCAGAAGACCCCCAATAGTTTCCGCTAGTCCCTCTTCTGCCGCCTGCTTATGAGGATACTGAGACCTCCAAATAGGAGGGCCCGGTCGCAAATCAAAAGTGACAGGTGTGACATCAACGAGCCCCACATCCGTAGGACCCGTTGCCCACAGACATTCAGGCAGAGAAGCCAACATTGCAGCTGCAGTTGGATGATCAGTCAACTCCCTGCCATGATGCCTAGGAAGTTGAAGATGTTCCAAAACTACAGAGTCTACAGCAGAACACTTTATTCTGTAGGTGTTTGTAGAAGGAGAGAAAAAGAGGTCTGTATTAACAGTTGCCTGCCAGTCTGAGACTGCCAGGGAGCGCTTTACCACGCCACCTAATTCCATGGCCTGATGGCCAGGATGGAGAGCCAAAGAAATATGTGGAACAGCTTCATCTTGCATTTTATACCAAAACGACTGATCTTGAGTCAGATCAACAGCTGCAGCCACCCCCTCCGGTGCCACATAAATGTCCTGTGAAAATACAGTCCAGTCACCACCGGCTAAATGTGTCTCAAACTGCTCCTGGAACCATTCAGTCTGGTCTCGGTCATAAAACAAAGTAACATGGGGCAGATCAGGGGTCGGACCATACGGAGCAAGCGCTTGAATCCAGGGCTTCCAAAGCAGAAAAGAAGACAGAATTCCAGCATGATCAGTCTTTTCCGGCTGTAAACGCCCCCAGTATATGTCAGCCAGTTGCTCCTCAGCTTGTTGCAGCAAAAACTGTCCATGGGTATAAACCGGAGAACAGGCGTGAGACGATCCATCAGGAAAAGTGACAAGTAATCCATCAGGTCCACACAAAATAGTTGCCCCCAAAGCAATCAACAAATCCCTCCCTAGTAAATTAACGGGAGATGAGGGGGAGCACACAAAAGGATGCGTCACTTTCTGTCTGCCCACAACCGTGTGCAGAGGCGTGGAGATTGGCAGAGTCTGTTTCACCCCAGAAAAACCAACCACTGATATTGTCTGATCAGAAAGTTTATGTGAAGGCATGACAGCATTCATGGTGGAATATGTTGCCCCTGTATCCACCAAAAATGGTAATGATTGTCCATCAACTGTCACATCAATCAGGGGATCTGCCAAAGCCCCCTGACTTGGGTTCTTCACCGGGGTGTGTCAATACTGTCCAGCCTGTGAAAACTGTCCTGGACGTTGCGGAAGCAATGCAGCATTCGGAGTTTGTTGTGATGTCAAGTCTGGCAACGCACCATCTGATATATAGTGAGGGCACTGTTGAACCCAGTGACCCTCCTCCCCACAATAAAAACACCTGTCTCTGCCGCGTCCACCCCTTCCTCGCGCGACCGACACTGCAGGCCTTCCCCGTCTGCCCCCACGCCACCCCGGAGGACCAGACCGAAAACGAGGAGCTGACACGCCAGGACCAGAATGAAACACCGGAAGAGGAGCGCGTGCAACAGCCGCCAACATAGCTCTAACCTCCTGTCTTTCCTGTCTTGCAAGATTAATTTTCTGTTTAGCTTCTCCTATTTGAAGTTTCAATAATTGATTCTTAAGATCTTCTTGCTCTCTCTCCTTCTCTTTCTCCTTATCCTGAAAAACCTGCATATTATGCAACAAATGCAATTCCCACTTCGCATGGTCACAAGATCTCAACTCCGGGTTTGTCCCCATTGAAGTAGCGACAGAAGTAGGGACACCATTTAAAACAGCTTGACGAAAATGTTCCCTCATTAATGTAGCAACAGCTGGATGAACCCCAGACTGTCGCCTCCAAATATCTATGGCTTTGTCTAAAAATACCTTTGGGTGTTCTTTGGAATCCCAGAAAAACTTTGGAATAAGTGACAGCGACACAGGAGGAAATATATCCCTCAAGGCCGCACCCACAGGAGTCAGAACAGCTGTAAGAGGCGTCTCATCAGGGAAGTTCACAGTTCCCGCAGACAGCTCGACATCACGGCAATTTGTTGTCGTTGTTGAACGATTCAAAATTGCCCTGAAATCCCCCAATGCTAAGGTCAACCCCCCTGTCAGTGAATCTAATGCATGTAACCAAGGAATAGCACCGTCCACCAAAGATGGTAATTTTTCAATAAGGGTCTGTAAATCTCCAAAAGAAAACGGCTTGTATCTGTGTCCTTGGCGTGAAACTATTAAAGGCATAGCATATGGAGAAGAACTGTCAGAACGTACTGACAGGTCCTCAGAATGAATCGATCCATTTGAAAGGTCTGAGTCCCAATCATCCATACCCCCCTGTGATTTCCTGCCTAAACTTGAAAGTCGTTCCCGAAAAGTGACAGCATTAGAGGTGGCACCGCCCCTCCGTGGTGTGCTCACCCCACGAGGGGAGGGACTAACATCCCTTCTCTGCATGTCATACAGTGTACGTCCACTCCGAAGCTGCATCGGAGCGGAGGTAAACTTCACATGATCTTTCAAAATATGAGGAGAAGACACTGAGTTTCCCCGAATGGGTGGGGGCTCCTCAACCAGACGGCCAACCAGTGACACATCTACATTCAACTGAACCTCCCCCTGCTCCCCCTCTTGTGAGGAAGAGTCTAAGGAAGGTGCAGGGCTGCTCAACTGACGTGAAACCTGAGCCACACCTGAAGAAGTCGCCAAAGGATATCTAGAAAAACAAAGTTTTTCACGTTGAACCCGATCCGCCATAGGAAGACTATCAGAAACAGAGCGAACAGCAAGAGGTGACGCCGGGCATGGCGTCATTAAATCGGGATCCTCCCGCGCCGGTGGAGCAGAAGAACTCTGAGGAGGAACCCTCAGGAGATCCCATTCAGCGGTGCCCCTGCGAACATCCAACACTGGATACAGCCCCGTGCAAGAGGGATTAGTGTCATTATATGGGGGTGGGGGTGAAGCAACAGATGGATTAAACTTCTGTTTCGGCCGGTCAGAGGAAACCCCCGAAAGATCAACCGGGGCGTGTAATGAGTCCGAAGCCTTCGTAACCAAACCCTTTCCATAAAGGTGATCCGTCCCTTGCCAACCCACCAGAAGTTTAGCCCAGAATTGCCTATCCTGTTCCGCGTTCTCCAGCTTTTTAATTAGTTTCTTTCTGCGAAACAGAGTAGCCCCATCCTTTTCACCACGCACCGCATCCCTATCAGCTGAAGCCTGACTTAGACAAGCATTCAGAATCAGTCCTAACGGCTTTTCAGCACTTAGGAGTTCATTGTTTTTGCTGACCGCATTTTCCAACCTGACTTTCAATTCCTCCGCCGTCACATCAAGCGAATTCAGACCAAGTTGTTTATCATAAATACAAATGAAGTCCGCAATCTGGTCCCGCAGAGTTTTCCACGGAGCCAGACTATATGAATGGCCTATAACATCATTTGTCAACCCAGTATCCATAATAACTTTACAATAAATGTAGCAAAAACCACGCAAATTCACACAAGCAGCGCTTTTTTAAACACAGCGTTCCGCTCAAGGCAATTAGCATACACACACACACGCAAATACACACGCAGATACACACACAGATTCAAACAGCCTCGTGTCCCAGCAACAAGCACAGATCTCCACACAGAGAAACACAAAGAAACACAGAGAAACACAGAGACACAAAACACAGTTTCAGACAGACGTACAAGACAGAGGGGGAAAAAAAAAATAAAATAAAATAAAATAAAATGCCGGCTAAAAACTGCAGTAATTTCCAAACTTATAAACTTAGTCCTCCGAGTGATACAACTCTATCTTAGTCCTCCGAGTGATACAACTCAAATCTCAGTCCTTAATCCTGCCACAGAAAGGTGATTCAACCTGCTTTCAGTCCTTAATCGGTGATTCAACCTAGACACAAACTTTCCCAATTTTTTCGAAGGGACAGAATTAAGCCTTCAGGAAAAATTCACTTAAAACCTAGCCTTATAACAGCGGTAACGTTAAGCCGACTGCTTGGACCTGCCACGATCCTCTGTACCCGTGTCTATTCAAAGCTATTAACAACAAAGTCCTTTAGAAGCATCTTCATACATCTGCAGCTTCCCATCCCTGTAGTCACACACCAAAACAGCCAGCACCGATCGCCCACGTGTCGCAGACACGGAAACAAATCAAAGAGTCTTACCCGACTGTAGCGTCCGAGCCGAACCGGGCCAGCGCGTGACAGAGCCACCCGCTCAAAATCCGCAACCGAACGAGCCCCCAAATTATTAAGGAGGAAAGTTAATAGGTTAGCTTAAATTTTGGAAAAAGCATGGCTCTCCTTTTCCTCCTGGATGCCCGGGTCCCGAGTGGATGTTGTCACGGCCGGCAAGGAAACGGCAAGGCACGATGACGTCACAGAAATACAAAGTTTAATTCAATAGAAAACACTGTATGAATTTAACAAGAAAACTTCAGAGTACACAAAAGTACATTTCTTTACCTGAGACAAAAGAATTAAAAGAATAAGAACAAAGGCGCCTTTGGAGACAGCTGATGTTTAAAAGCAAAACAGGGCAGATGTCTGAATTTTTATTATTGAGCATTCCTTTTTCTAGTGAAGGCGTTTCTCTTTGTTAATATATGCAAATAGGGCGTACCTCTGTTTTGACCAACCAAGAGCTACCTTGGAAAAAACTTAGACCTTCCCCTGAGTTTTAATGACAAATATCAAGAGTCATTTTAGTTATTAAAATTATAAGTTATTTTCACAAAACCTATCTTGCTCCTCTGCAGTCAGCTTCTCCAAAGATTTGAATCTTTACCTTATCACAAACAATAATGAGATAGAAGTCTTTTTCATCCTGTAAAACATAACATTCAAACCATTCCCTTTTGGGTTCCAATATTGTCATAGTTAGTACATTTTCAAATACATTTCCATTTACTAGATTAGTATTTGTCTCTCGGGTAATATACTTTAATCTAACACACTATTGCTATTAATATTAAGAGGTATATCAGAAATTAAACTAAGTGTTTTCCAAGATTCCTAAGTTGTGGTCAACTCCAGATGCAACTCTGAACTCCTGAGAAACCCCCGACCTCTGACCTGCGAGCCGGGGAAGATATTCTTTATGGCCTCCTAATTTAAAACCTTTCAAGAGCTTTGTGTTTTATGGCTGGTCTAAATTACAGCCTTGCCAAAAGAATGTTTATCTGTGAACTCCTGCCTTGCATCTGCTTTTGTCCAAATGGAATGTTGGTCTACTTAAACGCACATGGCATTAGCTTAACTATATTAAACCATCAAAAATAGCCATGATTCCTTAACACTCTGCAGGGTAATTTCTGCTTCTACTTGGCATCCAAGTGAGAAATTCTTGCTTATTGCATCCACTTACAGAGGTGCTGTTTACAGTCCCGTTATATTCACATGAGATAAAATACCAAGTGGTATCCCATCTCCAAACACACACTCTTTCAGACCAACATGAATGACAACACAAACGAAGACAGAAAACACAAACCACAACACATCTGGCCAGTTTTGTAGTCAGTCAAAGTTTTAGTCAGTCATCAGTTTATCAAAGTTTTACTGTAATTTTATCAAATTTACTGAAGCTTCAGAAATTATCCAATGTGTTATTAACATATTTTCATGTGTCAATTTAATTAATTTTAAACTCCAATCTTCAAGAACCATTTTAAATCCCGTGCACGTTCAAAAAGAGACATGTCAAAGTCATGTTAAAATCAAACCACCACCAATAATTTTGTTTTCTGGTACCAGTTTTACTTAACCCTTATCCAGGATGTTGCGGAATTAAGGCATCGTTCGGAGTTTGTCGCGGCGTCAGGTCCGGCAACGCACCATCTCGTGCAGCAACCGGTGTATAATGAGGACACTGCCGAACCCAGTGGCCATCCTCACCACAACAAAAACACCTATCTCTGCGTCTCCCGCCTCGTGCACCTCTTCCTCGCACACCCGACCATGCGGGGGCTCCTCTTCTTCCCCCGCGCCAGCCTAGAACACCAGGCAGGGAGGTCGGAGGAGCATAGAAGTGCGGACCAGATTGCGTCACCGCAACAGGGACCCCAGCCAGAACCGGAATTAATTCCGCAGCATCTGTTAGCATAGTTTGAGCCTCCCTCTGTTTCTGTCTTGCAAGACGAATCTTCTGTCTTGCTTCACCTAATTGAAACTGTAGTAATCGTGTCTTAAAATTTACTTGCTCCGTCTCCGCCTGAGGGGAAGAAGCTAAAGCAGGTGTGAGGCAGCTTAACCGGTGTGTAATATGAGCAATACCTGGGGAAACCGCAGAAGGAGGCAGAGAAACACAAGGTTTTCCACGCTGGTCCTGATCTGCCATAGGAAAACTACCAGCACTGATAAGGTCCTCCTGTTTGCGGACCGCATTTTCCAATTCATCGGCCTTCACATTAAGCGAATCCAGACCAAGCTGTTGATCATATATAGTAATTAAGTCAGCAATCTGGTCCCGCAGACTTATCCGCGGAGCCAGATTACCTGGACGGTCTATAGCTTCGTTTGTCAACTCAGTGTCCATAATAACTTTACAATAAAACGCAGCAAAATCAATGCAAATTCACACAAACAGCGCTATTCAAACAACTTAACACTCTGCTCAAACACACAGCCAGCCCGAACTCGCGCACGCACACACACGGCCACGCAGATACACACGCAGATACACACGCAGATCTCTGTACATTCAAACAGCCTCGTGTCGCGGCAACAAGCACAGATCGCGACACACAGAGAAACACAAACACGGTTTCAGACAAACGGAAGAGACAACGGGGAAAAATAAAATGCCGGCTTCAAAAATGCATTCCTATTCTTCTCCACGGGCGATGCAACCCGGCAGAGGCACTCCGTCCTCATTAAGCCAATTTTAAGTCTACTGGAGATGAGTCAGTCTCCGGCCGATACAAGCCCAAACTACCAAATTGATACACAATTCCGAAATTCCTTTCAATTTAGAGGTACAAGAATAAATCCTCAGGGTAAAAGAACAAAATGAAGAAAAACCCAGCCTTTGTGACAATAGGGTATGCAAGTCCTATGTCTGGAACCGCCACGATCCTCTTGTAAATGTGTATTTTTAATCCAATCACTAATTCAGTGGCTCTTTTAAAAACACAATCTATCTATCTCTGCAGCTCCGAGAACTCCGCGTGGCTGGATACAGCCACAACAATCCAGCTCGCCTTTTTCCCAGCACACGGCGGTGCAAACAACAAAAGAATAATCAAAAGTATCTCACCTCACCGAGCCGAACCAGGCCAACGCGTGACAGAGCCACCCGCTCAGAATCCGCAACCAAACGAGCCCCCAAATTGTTAAGGAGGAAAGTTATTAGGTTAGCTTAAATTTTGGAAAAAACATGGCTCTCTTTCCCTCCTGTTAGCCCGGGTCCCGATCGGATGTCGTCACGGCTGCAAGACGACGGCGAGGCACAATGACGTCACAGATCACAGAGTTTAATTCATACAAAGCAATCGACAACAAAGCTGCAGAGATACAGAGATATACATTTTATACAGACAAGGGGAAACAGACAACACGAAACACAACAGAGACAAAAGGCGCCCACGTGGAGAAAAGATGGAAAAAAAACTCTCTCTCTGTTTGCTGTCCTGGAATTTTAAATCAAAGAGGTGTTTCCCTATTTAATATATGCAAAGAAGGCGTTCTGTTTTTTCGACCACTCAGAGACCTGTTTCGGCCCCCCCAAAGAACCCCGGAAACTCCCCTCCTTTCAGCTCAGCTTCGAAGGTGCTCTGTGGTCTATCAAGCCAAACCAGAGAGAAACCCCCCCCGAAGTCCTGCTATAAATCTCGCCGACTCCCCTGGAGTTTCTCGCTCCCACATTCCAGCTGCCGTTTCCATGGAGATGCTAATTTTATGGCTTTTGTATGCTCTTAAACAGACAGTGGAAGGCGTCTGCGTGTCTCCTCCGGGCCTCTTTCGAAGGGTCACACAAAGCCTGTTTTTTCAAATACGAGTGATTAACACATGTTGGAAGATTAACTGCATTAAACACCAAAATAATCATTTTCCTTTACAGTTTGCAGCACAGATAAAATGAAACTCATCATGATCAGACTTGATGAACCAGAGATGGTCTCCTTCTTTCTCCATGTTTTGACGGTAACTTTCTCATCATTAGAGGAATCTTCCATGTCTTTTGGTCTTCAGGTTTCAATGTCAAAAGCAAAGTATTTTCATCTCTCGTCCTCAGAGCTCTCTACAAGGACATTGTTGCCTCTTGTGCTATATCCTAACAACTTTTCAACTCCCTTTGTAACAAGAAATCCAAGGTCCCATCACAGGCAAAAATCCTCTTGACTTGGTGTTCAGTTAAAATGGTTTGTAAAGTCAGTTTGAAGTCGTCTCTCTGGGATCGATCTACCTCCAACCAAGTTGAAAAGCAAACTGAGATTTCTTGTATCTCTCTGAACATTTATGACATCACTGACATCACACAGAGGTTCTCATGGATACGATGATGTCAAACAACCTGTGTCAGGTGTCAAGAATATCCGAGCTCATCCCACTTCCCCATGCTGGAGATTTTAGTTTAACAGTAATAATAAATAAAGTTATCTTTAAAATGAATCACTCAAGTGACATCTAGGCCCAACCGTAGACTTAAGTGTCAATAAAATAAATCTGGTTGTGTGTGTTGTTTTTGTCTCCTGCAAACTTTGCTTTAATTCTACTTTTTTCTATCTAATCATAAGAAATCATAGTCAGACAGAGAGAGTCATGAAACAGGAAAAGCAGGTTTCCTGGAAAAAGAGGAAGTAAGTTTCCAGCCTGCAGATTTATAAAAATAGCTGAGACTATTCCTTATTTTAAAGCATGAAAGTTTTAAAGAATGAAATCTAAACATTTTGAGTAATTTGATAAGATTCAAAGTAAAATACTTATATTAATATTGGTTTACTTGTAATAATATTTACACGTACATTTGTGGGAACACTTACAAGAAAAACAAGTAACTGTAACTTTGGTATCAAATAATTAGAATCATGGATTATTCTTGGTTTCTTTTCAGAAAAACATCTGTAATAACTCACATTAAGATTATAATAAGTATAATTAATAAGTTATGGTTATAAAATCATAAATGAATGCTAAATCAGAGAAGCTAAAGAAAATAAATGTGATATAAATGTGATTTTGACATTGAACTTGAAATGGTGTAAAAAGGTGTAACTGCAATTAAACATCACTGATATGTTGGAGGTAGATGGTAGGTGAAAGGTGAAAGATTAAGGGAAAAAGGGGAACTAACAGGAGAGCAGAGATGACCAACGCCTTATTTAGAAACAGATTGAACAACGTAAACGTTTCAGAGAAAATGTCGTGCAGGCAATGGACACAGGAGGTTGAGCAACCCTGAGACATTAGCACAGACATCAGGACATAATGTCGGGACATATGAGGTTGAGCAACCCTGAGACATTAGCACAGACATCAGGAAATGTCTGTAAGACAGTGATGGATATGAGATCATCTGTCTAAGCAGACAGCAAACGCACCAAATGGGTGGATAAACCCTATAAAAGGTGGGTGCAAAAGAGGAACCTTTAGTTGGATCCTCCGGGCAGCTTCGAGCCAAGAGATGGACAAAGAACTCTGCAGCTGAAGAAGAGCCGGGGCCACAGAGCCGAAGACTGTCCTGCTCATGGGGACCAACCCGTCAGCCCCGCAACCTGTGGCTTCGAATCGCACTTCTCTCATCGGCTGGGTTCAGACCCCAAAGACAAAGATGAAGACAAAGACAAAGACAAAGAAGAAGAACTGGTGCCTTTTTTCCTGCCAGCACCAAGTCCTGTGTGACCTCACCATCCATGCGGAGAAGAAGCTCATCAGACCTACAGAGATCCCGGCCTTCATCGATCAACATCTTCCTCCTGCTGCAGCACCTTCTTCATCATCAGGCCAGGTCTGGGGTTCGAAACGCCAAACTCCGTCCGTCTCTCTCAAAGGTTCCCTTTTTTAGTTCTCAGTGTCAGCAGTAGGGAAAGATAGACTAGATGATTGATTTTACTTATTTGATTATTTCTGCTACTGAATTAAGCTGTACTGACCCTTGCAAAACTGCCTTACTAATAAAATATTTAGCATAAAGAAAATCTAAAAGATGTTGTGGACATTCAGTTAATGAGTCACCTTAAGGTTCTTTGATGGTTGTAAAATAGCTATGATGTTTGATTCTGGAGAGGAAAAAGTTTAAAATGTTTTTAGGTTGCTGGTAGCCGAAATGTAAAACATCATCCTTGGGACTCGCCCGAGTCACTAAAACCTACCTGGTTCAATAACAAATGCAAGTTGTAAAATAGAGAACGAGCGACCGTTAACAGGTGTGCTCTGTGAAACTAGTTGGCTGTAGGCTGCTCAGTCTGGCTAATTCACAGGGGGAAGCAGGGTGGGGCACCTCGATGTAGGCCGTCAGAATCCAGGCGAATCGGTTCTTGAAACCAGCTTAAACAGAGTTTACTTCAGTTCTGGACAGGGTAAATCCCAGCAGATTTAGGAAACTCAATTAACCCGTTAGAAGGAGAGCTGGTAGCACATCTCCCCTCTCAGAAGAGGAAGTATGAGAGTGAGAGAGTAGAGAAAGGAGGGGGGGGGGGGGGGGTTGCGCAACAACACAGGGTTTTGTTTGTTTTAGTTGCTATGAAAGCACAAGGTCCCATCACAGGCAAAAATCCTCTTAACTTGGTGTTCAGTTAAAATGGTTTGTAAAGTCAGGTTGAAGTCGTCTCTCTGGAATCGATCTACCTCCAACCAAGTTGAAAAGCAAACAAAGTACCATGCTAAGAGGCAGAGTGTTGACAATGTTTTATGTTGCTTGGTTCAGTTAATGAGATCTAATGAAAACTAGCAATGTTTGTTTTTCTGCAACAGCAATATGACTAACTTTAAACACTTATAAGCAGAGGCTGAAAACAGCTTTTACTTTTATTTTTTACCTTTCAATGAAAGTAAAATATATGTAATATACTATAGAAGAAACAAAAAATTTAATTTGCTTTATTAAAAAACATATAAAACACTCCATTAGTTAAACATTTAAAGCTGAGTCAAATTTACACTAATCACAAATGTGTCAGAAATTACAGCAAACTTCTACAATACACAAGAAAAAGAAAAGAGAAATGTTTTAAATATTTCAAATTGTCAAAAAGAAGGTTTTCTGTGAGCAAAGCAATACTAGACAAAATGTGAAGTTTTCACCTGATGAAGGTTACCATAACTCACAAACTGAGACACAAACTGAGTCACAGCTCTTAGTTTGCAGCACAGATAAAATGAAACTCATCATGATCAGACTTGATGAACCAGAGATGGTCTCCTTCTTTCTCCATGTTTTGACGGTAACTTTCTCATCATTAGAGGAATCCTCCATGTCTTTTGGTCTTCAGGTTTCAATGTCAAAAGCAAAGTATTTTCATCTCTCGTCCTCAGAGCTCTCTACAAGGACATTGTTGCCTCTTGTGCTATATCCTAACAACTTTTCAACTCCCTTTGTAACAAGAAATCCAAGGTCCCATCACAGGCAAAAATCCTCTTGACTTGGTGTTCAGTTAAAATGGTTTGTAAAGTCAGTTTGAAGTCGTCTCTCTGGGATCGATCTACCTCCAACCAAGTTGAAAAGCAAACTGAGATTTCTTGTATCTCTCTGAACATTTATGACATCACTGACATCACACAGAGGTTCTCATGGATACGATGATGTCAAACAACCTGTGTCAGGTGTCAAGAATATCCGAGCTCATCCCACTTCCCCATGCTGGTGATTTTAGTTCAACAGTAATAATAAATAAAGTTATCTTTAAAATGAATCACTCAAGTGACATCTAGGCCCAACCGTAGACTTAAGTGTCAATAAAATAAATCTGGTTGTGTGTGTTGTTTTTGTCTCCTGCAAACTTTGCTTTAATTCTACTTTTTTCTATCTAATCATAAGAAATCATAGTCAGACAGAGAGAGTCATGAAACAGGAAAAGCAGGTTTCCTGGAAAAAGAGGAAGTAAGTTTCCAGCCTGCAGATTTATAAAAATAGCTGAGACTATTCCTTATTTTAAAGCATGAAAGTTTTAAAGAATGAAATCTAAACATTTTGAGTAATTTGATAAGATTCAAAGTAAAATACTTATATTAATATTGGTTTACTTGTAATAATATTTACACGTACATTTGTGGGAACACTTACAAGAAAAACAAGTAACTGTAACTTTGGTATCAAATAATTAGAATCATGGATTATTCTTGGTTTCTTTTCAGAAAAACATCTGTAATAACTCACATTAAGATTATAATAAGTATAATTAATAAGTTATGGTTATAAAATCATAAATGAATGCTAAATCAGAGAAGCTAAAGAAAATAAATGTGATATAAATGTGATTTTGACATTGAACTTGAAATGGTGTAAAAAGGTGTAACTGCAATTAAACATCACTGATATGTTGGAGGTAGATGGTAGGTGAAAGGTGAAAGATTAAGGGAAAAAGGGGAACTAACAGGAGAGCAGAGATGACCAACGCCTTATTTAGAAACAGATTGAACAACGTAAACGTTTCAGAGAAAATGTCGTGCAGGCAATGGACACAGGAGGTTGAGCAACCCTGAGACATTAGCACAGACATCAGGACATAATGTCGGGACATATGAGGTTGAGCAACCCTGAGACATTAGCACAGACATCAGGAAATGTCTGTAAGACAGTGATGGATATGAGATCATCTGTCTAAGCAGACAGCAAACGCACCAAATGGGTGGATAAACCCTATAAAAGGTGGGTGCAAAAGAGGAACCTTTAGTTGGATCCTCCGGGCAGCTTCGAGCCAAGAGATGGACAAAGAACTCTGCAGCTGAAGAAGAGCCGGGGCCACAGAGCCGAAGACTGTCCTGCTCATGGGGACCAACCCGTCAGCCCCGCAACCTGTGGCTTCGAATCGCACTTCTCTCATCGGCTGGGTTCAGACCCCAAAGACAAAGATGAAGACAAAGACAAAGACAAAGAAGAAGAACTGGTGCCTTTTTTCCTGCCAGCACCAAGTCCTGTGTGACCTCACCATCCATGCGGAGAAGAAGCTCATCAGACCTACAGAGATCCCGGCCTTCATCGATCAACATCTTCCTCCTGCTGCAGCACCTTCTTCATCATCAGGCCAGGTCTGGGGTTCGAAACGCCAAACTCCGTCCGTCTCTCTCAAAGGTTCCCTTTTTTAGTTCTCAGTGTCAGCAGTAGGGAAAGATAGACTAGATGATTGATTTTACTTATTTGATTATTTCTGCTACTGAATTAAGCTGTACTGACCCTTGCAAAACTGCCTTACTAATAAAATATTTAGCATAAAGAAAATCTAAAAGATGTTGTGGACATTCAGTTAATGAGTCACCTTAAGGTTCTTTGATGGTTGTAAAATAGCTATGATGTTTGATTCTGGAGAGGAAGAAGTGGAAAATGTTTTTAGGTTGCTGGTAGCCGAAATGTAAAACATCATCCTTGGGACTCGCCCGAGTCACTAAAACCTACCTGGTTCAATAACAAATGCAAGTTGTAAAATAGAGAACGAGCGACCGTTAACAGGTGTGCTCTGTGAAACTAGTTGGCTGTAGGCTGCTCAGTCTGGCTAATTCACAGGGGGAAGCAGGGTGGGGCACCTCGATGTAGGCCGTCAGAATCCAGGCGAATCGGTTCTTGAAACCAGCTTAAACAGAGTTTACTTCAGTTCTGGACAGGGTAAATCCCAGCAGATTTAGGAAACTCAATTAACCCGTTAGAAGGAGAGCTGGTAGCACATCTCCCCTCTCAGAAGAGGAAGTATGAGAGTGAGAGAGTAGAGAAAGGAGGGGGGGGGGGGGGGGGGGGGTGTTGCGCAACAACACAGGGTTTTGTTTGTTTTAGTTGCTATGAAAGCACAAGGTCCCATCACAGGCAAAAATCCTCTTAACTTGGTGTTCAGTTAAAATGGTTTGTAAAGTCAGGTTGAAGTCGTCTCTCTGGAATCGATCTACCTCCAACCAAGTTGAAAAGCAAACAAAGTACCATGCTAAGAGGCAGAGTGTTGACAATGTTTTATGTTGCTTGGTTCAGTTAATGAGATCTAATGAAAACTAGCAATGTTTGTTTTTCTGCAACAGCAATATGACTAACTTTAAACACTTATAAGCAGAGGCTGAAAACAGCTTTTACTTTTATTTTTTACCTTTCAATAAAAGTAAAATATATGTAATATACTATAGAAGAAACAAAAAAATTAATTTGCTTTATTAAAAAACATATAAAACACTCCATTAGTTAAACATTTAAAGCTGTGAGTCAAATTTACACTAATCACAAATGTGTCAGAAATTACAGCAAATTTCTACAATACAGAAGAAAAAGAAAAGAGAAAGGTTTTAAATATTTCAAATTGTCAAAAAGAAGGTTTTCTGTGAGCAAAGCAATACTAGACAAGATGTGAAGTTTTCACCTGATGAAGGTTACCATAACTCACAAACTGAGACACAAACTGAGTCACAGCTCTTAGTTTGCAGCACAGATAAAATGAAACTCATCATGATCAGACTTGATGAACCAGAGATGGTCTCCTTCTTTCTCCATGTTTTGACGGTAACTTTCTCATCATTAGAGGAATCTTCCATGTCTTTTGGTCTTCAGGTTTCAATGTCAAAAGCAAAGTATTTTCATCTCTCGTCCTCAGAGCTCTCTACAAGGACATTGTTGCCTCTTGTGCTATATCCTAACAACTTTTCAACTCCCTTTGTAACAAGAAATCCAAGGTCCCATCACAGGCAAAAATCCTCTTGACTTGGTGTTCAGTTAAAATGGTTTGTAAAGTCAGTTTGAAGTCGTCTCTCTGGGATCGATCTACCTCCAACCAAGTTGAAAAGCAAACTGAGATTTCTTGTATCTCTCTGAACATTTATGACATCACTGACATCACACAGAGGTTCTCATGGATACGATGATGTCAAACAACCTGTGTCAGGGTTTTGTTTGTTTTAGTTGCTATGAAAGCACAAGGAGTTATGACTGGCGTAAGATTATTGTCAATTAAAAATGCATGCGTAGACATCTAAATTAGTAAATGTTAGTCAACAAATGTGCAGAAATTTAAGTTTTGTATTTGTCTTGTTTTCCAACTCATACATGCATGTAAAAATGGGATATTGTACATATGAGGATACTCATGAACAAATTTAAATAGTTATGGACAATCCATGAAGAGCACAGAGATCCAATAACAGAACACCACTCTGGTTTAGATCAGGGTGGCCAATCCTCCCAACCACACCCCTCCAGGTCTCACTGTCATTGCCCACCGAGCGTTGAAATCTCAAAGCAGCATAAGGAAGTCCCCAGGAGGGCCACTCAACAGCACCTCTTCAACAATTGGAAAAAAGGTGGGTAATCTATCCTGCTGTTTGTCAGGTAAGTACAAGCAGCAAATGACTGAGGACAGATGGTACCACTGAGGTCCACTTTTTACAGGAATTTCAAAGATTGGGTCAAGAATTGAAGGATATCTTAAATCGTCTGGACTGACTGACCATGGGAGTATCAGGGTCAACACATCATTGTCACTGAAAAAGCATGTTCTCTTTATGTTGGAGTAGTGTGGTTGTAAAGGTAACTCACTCAAACTGTGAGCAAGCAAACACATCCAGGTCCATTTGGTCATGAGGAACATTGACACTTTCAAAAGCAACAAAGTCTTCTGATGCCTTTACTGTCAAATCCATAGTTGTGGTTTTGATGGTAACTTTCTCATCCTTAGAGGAATCTTCCATGTCCTTTTGGTCTTCAGGGTTCAATGTCAAAAGCAAAGTAGTTTGATCTCTCGTCCTCAGAGCTCTCTACAAAAATGTCATTGCCTCTTGTGATATATCCTAACAAATTTTCAACTCCCTTCGTAACAAGAAATCCAAGGTCCCATCACAGGCAAAAATCCTCTTAACTTGGTGTTCAGTTAAAATGGTTTGTAAAGTCAGGTTGAAGTCGTCTCTCTGGAATCGATCTACCTCCAACCAAGTTGAAAAGCAAACAAAGTACCATGCTAAGAGGCAGAGTGTTGACAATGTTTTATGTTGCTTGGTTCAGTTAATGAGATCTAATGAAAACTAGCAATGTTTGTTTTTCTGCAACAGCAATATGACTAACTTTAAACACTTATAAGCAGAGGCTGAAAACAGCTTTTACTTTTATTTTAAACCTTTCTATGAAAGTAAAATATATGTAATATACTATAGAAGAAACAAAAAAATTAATTTGCTTTATTAAAAAACATATAAAACACTCCATTAGTTAAACATTTAAAGCTGTGAGTCAAATTTACACTAATCACAAATGTGTCAGAAATTACAGCAAATTTCTACAATACAGAAGAAAAAGAAAAGAGAAAGGTTTTAAATATTTCAAATTGTCAAAAAGAAGGTTTTCTTTGAGCAAAGCAATACTAGACAAGATGTGAAGTTTTCACCTGATGAAGGTTACCATAACTCACAAACTGAGACACAAACTGAGTCACAGCTCTTAGTTTGCAGCACAGATAAAATGAAACTCATCATGATCAGACTTGATGAACCAGAGATGGTCTCCTTCTTTCTCCATGTTTTGACGGTAACTTTCTCATCATTAGAGGAATCTTCCATGTCTTTTGGTCTTCAGGTTTCAATGTCAAAAGCAAAGTATTTTCATCTCTCGTCCTCAGAGCTCTCTACAAGGACATTGTTGCCTCTTGTGCTATATCCTAACAACTTTTCAACTCCCTTCGTAACAAGAAATCCAAGGTCCCATCACAGGCAAAAATCCTCTTGACTTGGTGTTCAGTTAAAATGGTTTGTAAAGTCAGTTTGAAGTCGTCTCTCTGGGATCGATCTACCTCCAACCAAGTTGAAAAGCAAACTGAGATTTCTTGTATCTCTCTGAACATTTATGACATCACTGACATCACACAGAGGTTCTCATGGATACGATGATGTCAAACAACCTGTGTCAGGGTTTTGTTTGTTTTAGTTGCTATGAAAACACAAGGAGTTATGACTGGCGTGTATTTGGTAAGATTACTATCAATTAAAATGCATGCATAGTCATCTAAATGTGTACATATTAGTCAATGAATGTGCATAAATTTCAGTTTTGCATTTGTCCTGTTTTCCATCTCATACATACACACAAAAATCAGAGATTTCATGAGAATACAAATAAATAAATGAAACTATTTTTGACAGATTTTATAAAGAGAGTAAGTATTTTTCCAGAAGTTAGACTCATATCAGTCACCTTTAAAAACTGGCTCTGAACCATCTGCTTGATCTATTTTGAACTGAGGAGGATCCTCTTTTTTTTTTCTTTTTTTTTTACATTATCTTTGTAATTAAAGGTTTTCATCATTTCATATTCCAGGTATTCCCCAAAAAACATGTTGCTGATATCATGCAATTAAAATTGTTATTTCACCTTTTATACATTTTAAGAAGTAGCATGTTTTAAAATACATATAATCCCTGGCGACCTGTCCAGTGTGTTTCCCTCCTCTGGCCTGTTGACAGGTGGAGATAGGCACCAGCATTAAGTTTGGCTCATTATTCAAATTAGTTTCAAAAGTTGTCGCTCTAAAGAAACCCAATAACTGGGTAATCTAGTAATATTTCTGTCAAGTACAAATCCACCTTTCTGATAAACTGAATACATGAATTTTATAAGCTGAATTTTATTGGCTGTAAAATCAACAAATATTAATCAATGAAGTATCAGTGTGTCCAATAAATATATATGAGGTTGAATCTTTTAACTGAATTACAGAAATGTTAATGTAATGTCCCTGTGGGATCTATAAAGTTTGACTAATTGAAAATTATTTTGTACTGAAATTCAGCAGTACAATAAAGACTGAAAGGAAAATGTTTTTTCAAAATTCACTGAAAATAGATTTAGTCAAATTGTAATAATGAATGAACAAAATGTGATAAAAATTCTCAGACAGCATGCCTGAAATAATGATTTTTCTTTAACTGCCACGCAAACTCAATCTTAATAACTTTCATGTTTACATAAGCAATGCTTTGACTTCACATCCAGCTTAAAATGTATTCCTTACATTTCCATAGAATTAGTCAAGTATAAAAAAAAAATTACAAATGCAGGTTTGCAGAGAACAAAACATCATTTGGTTTCTGTCAATAAACCTTGAACAAACACAACTCTCAACCTGCTTCACAGTCATAATGTCTCCGTCTCTTGTCATCCCGCGTGTTGGTGTGTGGGCATTCGCTTTTACAAGACTGCGTGTACTTTGCTGAACTTTCAAAGTGCTGCCACCAGCAGACGAGGAACACAAGACTAGACTAGGTGTTTGCTAATTGCTGCTGCGGCTAGTCTAAAGGAGCTGTATTGGGGAAGGGTGGGGGTGGGTGCTCTGTGAACCAAATGTTTAGCTTGAAGACTATAGCTCTAAGGAGGAGCTTTATGGAAATAAGCAACCGTTTGTATGAGCAAGCAAATGGAGATTCAAGGATCAAGGAATCACAGGTCTGCTTTTTATGTGGGGAAACATTTTAACATGATATAAATCTCAAAAATCTAACCCACTGTTAGCTAAATTATATGGATAAATGGTGTAAATCTTATTGTCTAGATGTTTATTAGCAATAAAGTTGTTTCCTTGTACATCAAGCATTGCTTGAGTCTTCACTCCACAAGATCTTTGCCTCTCTAAACAACTTGGGAGGTGATGAAGTCATGCCAGGAACTTTTGGATTTCAGTGGTAAACTGTTAAGAAGCAATAATATTTTCTGTAACATTTAAATTCTAGAATGTGTATGTGATCCTTTTGTTTGTGAAATGTTTGTTACCTTTTGGGTGTGTCCTTGTAGCGGCCATCTTGGAACCTACCAAAGAGGAGGCCCCCCTCAAACCCAGCTCTTTTATAGAAAGGCCCATGTTTGCCGGACTTTGATTGGCTGGGCAGTTAATTGAGAAGGTGGGGACAACAGTATATAAGAGGACTGTTGGCTGAGCCAAAAGGGGGAAGAAAGCTTGAGAAGATGTCATTTTGTCTTGTCTGTGAGCCATGCTGTGCTGAAGGAGGCCTAATAAACCACCTTTGTTTATGCTACAGCCAACTTTGAGGAGTTTTTTTTCTTCCACACCACACCTCTCAGTGTAACAGTGGTGTCAGGAGTGGGATGGTTTACGCCTGTGAATGAAGGAAGACGACAGGCTAAATGAGAGGAGTAGGACGTGGAAGAACTCGTGGGACAAAGAAAAGCCCCCTTTCTGAGATGGAAGAAGGACAAAGCGGAGGACCAGCAGAGCCGGATTCATTACCTGAAGGAGCCATGGCTGGTGAAGATATTTTTGAACCGGTTGTGCGGCCTAAGCAGACCACAGTTGGTGCTGTGAGTAAAGAACATTCTGAATCTGACATCTTTGATGAAATAAGAGAATTTATGCGACGTTCTAAACGAACAGAAGCAATACTGTTTGATCAGATTAAACAGTTGCGCAGTAACATGCCAAAACTGCGAAGTGATGTTTATGCTGAACATGAGCTGTCTATCGAGACTGGCATTTCTACAGAAGCAGTTTTCCCAAAGCGAGAGACTAGGACACTGTCTCAGCTGTCTGCAACAGAGGAAGTCCAAGGAGCCTCTGATTACCAAGCTGAACCTCATTCTCCATCTCAGCCCCAGCGGCATATAGCACAAGGAGCTCCAGCACAAAGAGTGGAACCAACCCGTGGAGGTGATCCGAGAATACCTGACTTTAAGGAGGGTGAGGATCCTGAAAGTTTTTTCATACGTTTTGAACGCATTGCTAAAACATGGGGATGGCAACCAGCTGAATGGGCTGCTAGAGTGGTCACATTATTGACTGGAAAAGCCCTTGAGGCATATGCTGGAATGGATGAGGACCAGTCTGACTCTTATGACGCTATTAAAGCTGCTGTGTTGTCTAAGTTTAATGTAACAGAAGAGACCTACAGATTCCGGTTTCGAAGCATCAGTGTTCCAGTGGGAGAGAGTGTACGTGAAACCTACGGTCGGATAAAGGGACTCTACAAGCGATGGATGCGGCCTGACAGTCGGAGTAAAGAAGAGATTGGGGAAACAATCATTTTGGAGCAGTATCTTCGTGTGCTTCGACCAGACGTCCGCACATGGGTGAAGGAGAACAATCCAAAGACTGGAGAAGAAGCGGCAGACCTGGCTGAACGTTACCTGGCTGCTCACAGAGAACCTTTTAAGTCAAGAGAGACTGAGAGACCAAGGTCTATGGAGGTAAAACCTCCAGGTGCAACTAATGCTGACAATTTGGACAAGAGGGGTGGTAAGAAGTATACACAGTCTGGACTAAAGTGTGGTCTCATTTGTTACTATTGTCAGCAGCCTGGTCACAAAGCTTCTTTATGTCCATTAAGAAAAAGTAAGTCAGTAGAGTTATGTGTGGTACCTTCCAAAGAACATAATTATGAACTTTCTGATAACGTGAGTCTACATAAACATGTAGTTGATGTGGTGATAAATGGCAAAGCTGTAAAAGCTCTTGCAGACACAGGTAGCTCACAAACTCTGGTGAAATCGTCTTTGTTGAGTAATGTACTGCCTAACTTTAACAAACCGGTAAACATTACCTGTGTTCATGGATGTCAGAAAGAGTATCCAACTGCAGATGTCACTATTAATGTTAAAGGACAAGCTTTTATGTTGACTGTTGGAGTTTTGAATCAGTTAGCATATGATGTTATCCTAGGAGAAGATTTACCAATCCTAGACAGTTTGGTTCAAGAAAACTCGGTGGCTTATTCCTGTGCTGTCACCACACGTTCCATGAAAAAGGGTTTAGAACCTCTGCCAGATGTAGATGATGATCTGTATGAAGTAGGAAACAAAATCAGGAAATCAAAACGACAGCGTAGACAGGAGAAAAATAGGAACAAAAGCAGGTCAAAACACCCTGAACCTGCATTGCCATTAACTCCATGTATTGATTTCCAGTGGAAAATTCCTAATAACTTTAAAGAGAGACAAGAAAACGATCCATCTTTGAAACCTCTCTTTAATAAAGCACATAAAGATGGTGGAAAAGAGAGTGCTGCTGAGTTTAAAAGTTTAGCAGGAGAGCCTTTCATTATAAGGGATAAACTTTTGAATCTAGCAGACATTGATGAACCCAGACTTGTTGTGCCAAAAGAATACCGTTCAGTAATTCTGCATTTGGGTCACACTATACCATGGTCAGGGCACTTAGGACAGGCAAAAACTTATAATCGTGTTGCCCAACGTTTTTATTGGCCAGGATTATATAAAGATGTAGTTGAATACTGCAAAACATGTCATGACTGTCAGTTGGTGGCCCCTACTAAAGTTTCAGACCGTGCCCAGTTGCAGACATTACCTATAATGAGTGTTCCTTACGAGAGAATCGCCATGGATATCATAGGTCCTTTACCTAAGAGCAGTAATGGCTATAAATATGCATTAGTCATCTGTGATTATGCAACCAGATATCCAGATGTTTATCCATTACGTTCTCTGCAGGTTAAACACATTGTTCGGTGTTTAGTAGACCTTTTCTCCAGAGTTGGTATCCCAAAGGAGATTCTGACAGATCAGGGTACCAATTTCATGTCACAAGTGATGAAAACTCTTTATGATCAACTGGGTGTAAAAGGTATTCGTACTACTCCATACCATCCAGAAACTGATGGTTTGGTAGAACGATTTAATGGTACATTAACCCTTTGATGCAAAACATGGGTCAAAAGTGACCCGGCTGAGTTTTTATCTTCTATATCTTTGCAATAAATTAATTTCATCATTCAGTATTCAAGGTATTCCTCAATTAACTTGTTTTTGATCATCATACATCCTTAATTAATTTTTTCCTTTCTTACTTTTTGAACAAAAACCCTTTTTGTATCACTACCCTTCTAACGCACAAAATGGGTCAAAAACGACCCGCATTCATTTTCCAGGTTACTTCATGTATGGTTGAGTGTTTCTATGATATACTTTTGAAATAAATTAATTTTATCATTTACTTTTCCAGATATGCAGTAAATATCTTGTTTTTGTTTACCACAAATCATCATTTTTATTTTTTCTTTCTTAAGTTATGAACAAGCACAGCTTTTGTAATTCTACATCAAGTTTACACACATGGGTCAGAAACGACCTGCATGCATTTACTACAGCATTTGGTGGGAACTGTCCTTGTGTCTTGACCATCGTTGGGACTCTTCGCCAGAACAAGCCTGACATACCATCTATCATGAAGCCATCCAAATCACGGGAGCTTCATAGCTCGGAATTTGGATTCTATGGCAACATGACCATGGTGAGCTATGTGCAGAAGAAAGGAAAGGCTGTTGTCCTACTGAGCACCATGCATGATGACAAAGCAGTGGATAACAGCAGTCAGAAGAAGAAACCAGAAGTGATCCAGTACTACAATAAAACGAAAGGAGGAGTGGACACAATGGATCAAATGGTTAGCAACTACACATGTCTGCGGAGAACAAGGAGGTGACCCATGGTTCTCTGGTACAATATGCTGGATGTTGCCACACTCAATGCCTACACCAACTTCAGTGCACAACACCCTGATTATATGGGTGGTGCGAGTAATGCACGACGACTATTTATCAAGGAGCTGGGCAAAGAGCTCGTCATGCCACATATGAAGAGGCGCATGGAGGGCACACCCAAACTCCAGAAGCATATTATTGAGGCAATGGGAAGGTGTGGGTTAAAAAAAGACACAGCCACCACTCAGCTACAAGAGGACATCAGACAGGAGGGCCAAAGGAAGAGGAAGAGGTGCGCGATCTGCCTAGTTTCGAAAGACAGAAAAGCCAGCAGCTGGTGTTCCCAGTGCACTAGGCCGGTGTGCAAGGAGCACAAAAAATTAGTGATCATTTGTGAGGCATGCAAAAATTGAGATGGCAGTTTGTGTTCTACTAATGTGTTCTGTTGTGTTTTATTTTGTTTGGTCACATTTCACCAGTTTACAGTTGTTCAACCACAGATAATGTTCAGTTCAATAGCTGTTATCTGTTATCAGGATTTATGTGTATGTGTGATAAAATGACAAACGTGTTGCAAGTATTAAATAAATAACTGTTTGGCCCCATTCACTGCTAAAGTAATTACTTGAAACATTTTTTTTTATAGTATTAAGACATTTAATTTTAAATCACACTTGGATGACCTATGTATAGTAATATAAAAATTATGTTTGTTCATAAAGTAGGAAATAAAAAAATAAATTAATGATCTGTGGTAATTAAAAACAAGATATTTAAAGAATACTTGGAATATTCAATCATAAAATGAATTGATTTCGAAACACAGAGCAAAGAAAAACTCAGTCAGCATGAAATAACATGGAAAATGAATGCGGGTCATTTTTGACCCATGTTGTGCATTAGAAGGGGTGTACATATGTTGTGCATCAAAGGGTTAAAGCAAATGTTGAGAAAGTTTATTGATGATGCTGGGATAAATGGTTGCCTTTCCTTTTGTTTGCTTACAGAGAAGTACCACAAGCCTCAACTGGTTTTTCTCCTTTTGAGTTGCTTTATGGAAGACAGGTTAGAGGCCCTTTGGATATGCTGAAGGAGAACTGGGTGGCTAGAGTGGCATCAGGGTCCAGTGAAGCGGCTTCACCAACAAACATCATCTCCTACATACTTCAGATGAGAGACAACCTGGAAAAGTACAGAGAACAAGTTAAAGATCATATGGAGAAGGCTCAACATAAGCAAAAGGTATGGTACGACAGACGTGCCCGTGAAAGAGAGCTGAAGACTGGCCAGAAAGTCTTAGTACTCTTGCCCAGTGGGCCAAGTAAGTTGCTTGCTAAATGGCAAGGACCCTACACTGTGGTTAGAAGAGCAGGACCAGTGACTTATGAAATTATCTGTCCAGAAAAACAAAAGTCAAAGCAACTGCTTCATGTAAATCTATTAAAGGAGTATCATGAAAGAAATGTTCCAGAAATGGATGTGAAGCAGATCCTGATGGTACAAGATGTTCAGCCAGAAGACAGTACTGTGTTGAAAGATGGGGAAGCTGAAATGAGTCCATGCAGAGAATTGACCAAATCTGAAAAGGCTCCTAAGCATCTGACTCCTGATCAGTGGCAACAGCTGGGTGAGATTAAACAGTCTTTTCCATCCCTGTTTGCAGATGTACCTGGGCGAACTGAAATTATAACACACAAAATAACTTTGAAAGATACAACACCTGTTCGTCTTAAGCCTTACCGGATTCCAGAAAGAATGATGGATCCACTGAAAAAAGAGGTCCAGATGATGCTGGAAATGGGAGTTATAGAGCCATCAAGAAGTGAGTGGTCAAATCCCATTGTGTTGGTTCCTAAAAAAAACTCAAATCAACTACGTTTTTGTTCTGACTTAAGAAAGTTAAACAGCATTTCCTGTTTTGATTCTTATCCCATGCCACGCATTGACGAGCTACTGGAAAGACTGGGGAAAGCCAAATACATCACAACATTAGATTTATGTAAGGGTTACTGGCAAGTGCCTTTAGATCCATCCTGTAAGGAATACACAGCCTTTCAGATTCCAGGAATGGATTTATTTCATTACACGGTTCTACCATTTGGTCTTCATGGAGCACCAGCTACCTTTCAAAGGTTGATGGACATTATTCTTAGTGACTGTTCCAAGTTTGCTGCCGCCTACCTGGATGATGTTGTGATCTACAGTGAAACTTGGGAGAATCACCTACAACATCTAAAGGTGGTACTGGCAAGGATCCAGAATGCTGGTCTCACTCTGAATGTGAACAAGTGTGCATGGGCACAAGAAGAAGTAACATATCTGGGCTACCTTGTTGGCCATGGACAGATAAAGCCACAACTTGAAAAAGTAAGAGCCATTCAAACAATTCCCAGACCTCAAACAAAGAAGCAAGTGAGATCATTTTTGGGCTTAGTTGGGTGGTATAGAAGATTTATACCCCATTTCTCAACTTTGGCAGCCCCTCTGACTGAGTTGACAAAAAAGTCTACTTCTAAAATTATGTGGAAGGAGGACTGTGAACATGCATTTCAATCTTTAAAGAAACTGATTTGTCAAGCTCCTGTTTTACAGAGTCCTAACTTTTCCAAGCCGTTTATTGTTCAAGTGGACGCTTCAAATGTTGGTCTTGGAGCAGTGCTAGCTCAGGGAGAAGCTGGTGAAGAGAAACCTGTCCTTTTCTTAAGTAAAAAGCTTTTTGACCGGGAGAAAAAGTACTCCACAGTAGAAAAGGAAGGACTTGCAATAAAGTGGGCTTTGGACTCTTTAAAATAGTATCTTCTAGGAAGGGAGTTTACTCTGCAAACTGATCACAGACCTCTGAAGTGGATGCATTCCAAGCAGCATCAGAATGCCCGTATATTATGTTGGTGCCTCGCCCTTCAGCCATACCAGTTCACCATACAGCATTGTCCAGGTAAGAAAAATCTTATTGCTGACTACCTTTCTGGTTTACCTGAGTTTTGTAAACCAGAGGGGGAAGAAGTGAGTAAATGTTAAGAAGCAATAATATTTTCTGTAACATTTAAATTCTAGAATGTGTATGTGATCCTTTTGTTTGTGAAATGTTTGTTACCTTTTGGGTGTGTCCTTGTAGCGGCCATCTTGGAACCTACCAAAGAGGAGGCCCGCCTCAAACCCAGCTCTTTTATAGAAAGGCCCATGTTTGCCGGACTTTGATTGGCTGGGCAGTTAATTGAGAAGGTGGGGACAACAGTATATAAGAGGACTGTTGGCTGAGCCAAAAGGGGGAAGAAAGCTTGAGAAGATGTCATTTTGTCTTGTCTGTGAGCCATGCTGTGCTGAAGGAGGCCTAATAAACCACCTTTGTTTATGCTACAGCCAACTTTGAGGAGTTTTTTTTCTTCCACACCACACCTCTCAGTGTAACATAAACATAATCCATCTGGCTCATTAATATAACAAAGATTCATCATTTTTCCCAATTATTTCCTCTCTGCATTTCTTCTCCAGCTCTGAGACACCTTCTGTCTGCAGTCAATGCTTGAGTGACATCATTATGCAGCCATGTCCTGGACTCTGCCTGAGGCAATTCACAGTTAGTCTATAACGTCTGGATGTTTAGTCTGCAAAGGACAGAAATGGACAGTGATTGATCCGTATGACACTCTGCAGCCGGGGTTGATTCTTCGGGATTCTTCCAATGTTGATTCTTCACCTCAGTTGTTATGCATGTTTTGGTCAAACGTCATTTTATCTTAACTGTGAAGTTCATGAATAATAAACGTTAAACACTAGAGATCTTGAACATTAATCACTGGAGGTTTTGTGATGTGTGTAAGTCAGGATGTAAGCAAGACATTTGTTCAAAATGTTTGTTCACTATTAAAGTACATGTTCTTTTGTTCCACGTTTCTTTTCTTCTAAAATCAAGAACACAACATTAACTATTATAAATTCATATTTATAAAATATGGGTGTTATAAATATATTCCCCTAGATTTTTTAATCCATGTTTGTAAAATACTAGCCTGGTAAAAACCAGCCCCATGTTCTATGCTTTGCTTTGTTCAGAGGGTCTGGGCTCTTGGCTATTGAGAAACAATATCAATATCGATATAAATATAACTTCTCAACATCGTTTCTGGAGGCATGGCCCCTGTTTAAATTTTACTCAACAGCCAACATTTGTCCACGACATAATAATGTGTCAGTTCAACACTATGACGCTTAATGGAAATGGCCTGAGCTTTAAAAAACCCATCATCCACTGCAAAGAGAGAAAAGCCGAGCTGAACAGATGAATATTAATTCAATATTTGAAAGCGTGACCAACATAGACTGAGCAGCTTAATTTACTTCCTCCACTGTCATTGCTAAAACAGGCAGACCACAATTCTAAAACCTCGCAGAAAATCAACGTCATCGTTCACAACTCAAAAATTGACTGGAGACAGACAAAGTGAATGGGAGAAATCCCAGATTGTGCTGGAAGCAAGAATTTTTTTTTGAGAGGAATTGGACAGGAAGGCAATGGCCAGGCTACCAAAATACATTGAAAAGGAACCACTAAATGTGACATGATCAATAAACCCTTCCCAGACTGGCTATTGCTGCTTGGCAGAACAAACTGTTAGTCAGCTGACTAGTGGGCGTTGGTGTTTCTTTGGCATCATTTTGGCTCCTGCTGTGGCTGCTGGATGAAGAATTGGCATTGTAAACAGAACTGACCAGCAATGTCTCTTCAAAATCCATTGCAACATGTAGCCATATCTTTGACTCAGCAGTAAACTTTGTATCTTTGTTTGTTTGTAGCAGTATTTGACTTAGCGTAGCTATTTAAAATCTTTGGTTTTGCCTCCCAGACAAAACTGAGGTTTTGAAAAGAAAGAAAACCACAAGGTACTTTGGAAACAAATATGACCACAAAACACTCTGAAACAAAGTGTTGAACAAACATTTGAACTGAAATCTGGGACTGCAGATGAAGTGCTCTGAACATTTATTATTTGGAATTATTTAATCAAATATCTTTGTTAATGTGCAAATCAAGGGTCAAATTATTATTTCCCCCACCCTCTGTCTCCACTCCAGTAATCATAGCCATTCTTTGGATCTAAGCTTTAAATTAAAATTCAATTCAAAATACTTTATTGATGCCAAAGAAAAATTAAATGTTGTAACTTGTTTAATTAAATATGTATTAAGTGCCACTAAGTTATCAGAAATTGTACAGTTATTTCTATTGTTGAATGGTAAATACTGCATTTGTGTATTTTGTGAAAAGGTTGAATAAGTATTATATTTTAACTTCAAATAAAAAAAGCAAAACATATAGACTTTTTCAAAAATATTATTTAAATTTGGATAATTCTCAATTTAACTGAAAAAAATATATTTTTTTGTTTACTTGTGATGGTGTTATTTTTTAAACTTATCCAGTTATTAAACAGTTATTTCACTATTGTGGGATGGTGCAGTCACAGGTTCTGCAGGTTACTGCTCTTTAAAAACTCAAGCAATAATAGCATCTGCTTTATTCTATTCTGTTCTTTGTAGATTCATTATCTCATCAAAATGCAAATGTTGAGTTACAAGAATTGGTGACCATAAATACTCTGAAGGTGTTTGAACTGTGTTGAACTCAGCTGTCTTGATAGTCATCTAAGTGTGTCTAGTTGAAATATTCATGTTGGTTCTTATTTGCTGAAGGACAAAGTATTTATAATCCATGTGTCTCCTAAAGAGTTTATTTTTTACTGAGATCAGTGCTGTGGTGTTGCTATATTGAAATAGTAGAAAATAAGCAGCATCAGTCGTAGTTTAGCTTCAGTTTTCTCTTTACTCTCTCCTTCTCTATTCTTCTCCACATACAGCATATTTTGTCACATTAATATTCAGAGCTCCCTCTTCTGTCCTTTTCATGCAATAACAGAACATAACAATCAGACACAGCAATCTTGTTTCTGCTGAAGAAAACAAAGGCTTTATGAAGTACTAATAGTGAGTTAGCTGAATTGTCAACAGGTAAAAGATACATTCAAACATAAAACCTGGAGCAAATAATAAAATGGCAATGATAAGATGTTAAGATGCACCGGCTAAAGTAAGGTTGATCAGCTGTTCACTTCTGTCTGTCATCTTTACTTCTTTCTTCTGGTAGCAAAATATTAAATATTCAGCAATTGCCTCACTGATATGATTATATTACAGCGATTTAAAGCATGTACCCCACACATGGTTATCCCAGGGATGAGCGGGAGACTTTTGCCCAGTGGTCACTGGGATAGAGGAAGTCACCATGGACAGGTTTCCAGTCCATCACTGCATGAGGAAGAGAGGGAATATAATAAAATGATTTCAAGTTATTTAAAAAATATATATATTTCAGCAAATTTGATCTATTTTAACTTAAGGATATGTTTTCTGCCAAATTTACTTTATTTATATATACTTCACAATGAGATTTTTTTTTCATTATCAGTGAAAATCAAAATCACTTTTTCCAGAATTAAACTTGTTTTCCCTTTTTTTCTAAATTGAAACCTTAGATTAATTATAGAGTCATTAACTCAACAGAAATTGCACACTTTTATTATTGTTGTTGTTATTGTTAGTTTTGAGGAATTGTGTTGCCCATAGTAACTAAGGAGAGCCACAGTTGATTATAGGCGTGTTTTACAGCTTTTTCTACAAATATGACCACATGGTGGCAGAGCTGCGTCAATTTGTGAAACTTGTGCCATAATTCTCAGATGAGGGATAAGTCAATCCTAGGCATTGTGCATTCATTCCATCATGTACTAAAGAAGAAAAGCGAGGGCAAACAAAAAGGAAAAGATAAGCATGCAATGACAACACCTGGACAAGAAAGGAACATCTTAGTTCAAACAAGTGAGAAAAATGTAAAAATACACATAAAAGGGATATTAAAAAAGTAGGAAAATAAATGCTATTTTTCCACTTCAATGGGGAGTGTTATATTTTAAGCTTTTCAGTTCCCATTGAGATTCTTTTGTTAAGTAAATCTTGTTAGAAGGGAAATTCTGCATCTGCGATGAACAAGTTGAAAGAACAAGGACGAGTCTGTAAACGATGGAGGGTGTCTGCAGAGAGGGATCGGAGAGAGAGAGAGGGAGCAGAGAGTGGATAAAACTGAACAGCAGCTCTGGCTCAGTCACAACTCCTCAGTGCCAGACAAAGGCGGCAGCCCAAAAACCACACACACACATTTAAACAAAAAAAACGACTGCTTCCGGAACAATCTCCTGCATTCTGAGCTGAGTTTTGGATGCTCTGACTTGCCTTCACCTCTGGAGCTGATTGTGTGTCAGAATTTATTCTCCAACTTGGGACCGTTGTTGGACTTCAGCAGTGGGAAAAATCTCCATTGGATTTCCTTTCCTGTCTTGTGGCTGCACAAAATGTTTCACCCGTAGTTCAGGGAGGCATTAGCTACCTGCTGGTTTTAGGATGACTGCTACCAACACTTTGATGCTGCAGAGTTTCTTCTAATTGTGTGAATGTGTGTGTATCAGGATGACTGTTCCAATGCTCAAGATTGGTGCTGTGCTCAGCACCATGGCTATGGTAACTAACTGGATGTCCCAGACTTTGCCGTCGCTCGTTGGACTCAATGGAACCATCATCTCCCCTGATGGCACACACGAGCGGATCATCAGTGTATGTATCCCTTGTTTTTCTAAATAACATATTCAATGATATTTTATGAACTAAAGTGACGAACCTAAGTCTTTTAAGAAATAATTTACTTTCTAACTTCTAACTAATGTGCAAAAGATTTCTTTTGGGTGACTTGTTTCTTTTATGCCTTTTGAAATTTCTCAGTGATGGATCAAACGCTTTCTGCTTCCTTTTCCTTCACGCAAATACTTGCATAAGTTCTCTGTGGCGGCATGCTTTGTTCTTACTAAGACAAATGTCTGCCTTTTAAATGGGGAGGAAAAACCCAAAAGGAAATCTAGTTTCATATCTGAAAGTATTTATTCTGGATGCACATCCTCTTTTATTTTTAATAAGAGAACAAATAGATTCTAACAAAAACTGAAATGCAAAACAGAATCAGAAACCCTACTCAGAAATTTAAAAAGCTTTAAAGGATGTGAATAAGCAAACTAGATAGTGCAAATGAATAAATATGTCTTCTCCATGACTCTTAAAGACCATATGGACATTATGTAGCCATTGATTCACATAGAAAATTAAATGGCTAATAGGATTGCTCTGTCTCAGACTTGCTAGTGTGATATTTCTCCTGTGGAGGGAGAAAAGGGGAAGGAATGTGACTCACCCATGGGACAACCAGCGGATTGGTTGCCCTGGCAACACCCTGGCAGCCCCTGATGTGTAGATGCTGGTCCACTGCACACATGGGAGTCTTACTTAATGGTAGTCTTACTGTGCATATTCATCATTTTTTCTCCGTGCTCGAGCTTTTCCTCATCTGTTTACAGAATCACAAACTAAAGATGTGCTACATTTAAGGTGGACATCAAGTGTGGATGTACAGCTTCTTGTGTGTATTTGTCTCCAAAATAAATGTGGATGATGGGATGTCTTCAGAAGGGATGAATACACAATTGAGTGTGTTTTTGTGTTTGGAGCCTTTGACTTGGCTCTGCCTCGTCTGCTGGTGGCAGCACTTTGCAAGTTCAGCAAAGTACAAGCGGTCTTGTGAAAGCGGACGCCCACACACCAACATGACAACAGATGGAGACATTATGGCTGTGTAGCAGGTTGAGAGCTGAGTTTGTTCAAGGTTTATTGATAGAAACCAAAAGTTGTTGTGTTCTCTGCAAACCTGAATTTGTAATTTTTTATACTTGACTGCAAATAGAGAGCAGTTATACTAATTCTATGGAAATGTAAGGAATACATTTTAAGCTGAATGTGAAATCAAAGCATTGCTTATGTAAACATGAAAGTTATTAAGATTGAGTTTGCGTGGCAGTTAAAGAAAAATCATTATTTCAGGCATGCTGTCTGAGAATTTTTATCACATTTTGTTCATTCAATATTATTACAATTTGACTAAATCTACTATTTTCAGTGAATTTTGAAAGAACATTTTCCTTTCAGTCTTTATTGTACTGCTGAATTTCAGTACATTAACATTAACATTTCTGTAATTCAGTTAAAAGATTCAACCTCATATATATTTATTGGACACACTGATACTTCATTGATTAATTTTTGTTGATTTTACAGCCAATAAAATTCAGCTAATAAAATTCATGTATTCAATTTATCAGAAAGGTGGATTTGTACATGACAGAAATATTACTAGATTACCCAGTTATTGGGTTTCTTTAGAGCGACAACTTTTGAAACTAATTTGAATAATGAGCCAAACTTAATGCTGGTGCCTATCTCCACCTGTCAACAGCCCAGAGGAGGGAAACACACTGGACAGGTCGCCAGTCCATATCAGGAGATAGTAATTTAAAAATGGCTACTTCTTAAAATGTATAAAAGGTAAATTAACTATTTTAATTGCAGGATATCAGCAACATGTTTTTTGAGGAATACCTGGAATATGAAATGACGAAAACTTTTAATTACAAAGATATTGCAAAAAAAAAGAAAAAAAAAAGAATATCCTCCTCACCCACAGTTCAAAATAGGTCAAGCTAATGGTTTAGAGACAGTTTTTATAGGTGACTGACATAAGTCCAACGTCTGAAAAAATACTTACTCTCTTTATAAAATCCATCAGAAATACTTTTATTAATGTATTTGTTCACGAGTATTCTCATAAAATCTCAGATTTGTACATGCATGTATGAGTTGGAAAACAGGACAAATACAAAACTTAAACTTATGCACATTCATTGACCAATATTTACAAATTTAGATCTCTACGCATGCATTTTTAATTGAAAGTAACCTTACCAAATACATAACTCCTTGAGTTTCCATAGCAACTAAAACAAACAAGAAATAGATAGGTTGTTTGACATCGTCATGTTAATGAGAACCTCTATGTTCTCATCGATGATGTCATAAATGTTCATAGAGATACAAGAATTCTCAGTTTGCTTTTCAACTTGGTTGGAGGTAGATCGATTCCAGAGAGACGACTTCAAACTGACTTTACAAACCATTTTAACTGAACACCAAGTCAAGAGGATTTTTGCTATTGGTTGTGGCCTTGGATTTCTTGTTATGAAGAGAGTTGAAAAATTGTTAGGATATAGCTTAAGAGGTAATGATGTTTTAGTAGAGAGCTCTGAGGACGAGATATCAAAATACTTTGCTTTTGACATTGAACCCTGAAGACCAAAAAGACATGGAAGATTCCTCTAAGGATGAGAAAGTTTAATCTGAAAACACAAATGCTGGGGATATAGGGACACATTTTGAAGAAATCTCTTTCTTCAGCAGAAGAAAACTTAGAAGATGAAATTCAAAATTACACAGATGATTTCAGCAGTGTGGATGCTAATCTTGAGCTGACCATGTAGTTTTGTAAATTTTCCATCTCATTCTTCAACTGTTGGACGAATGCCACAACACATAGCATTATGAACTTGAGTATTACCTGAAGGTTTGTGGCTCAATATTTGGACTTTTTACAGAGACGTCATTGTTTCCAAGGTTTTTCTTTACAGCAATCCACCATTCAGGAAGATATTTCCCCCCAGATGAAGTCTTTGAAGTTCAGAATGAAATAATTGAAACACTGAAGACGAAGGATGTAGTACATCAGGACCAGTCAGGAGTCTTTTTGTTTTATAAGTTACACTATCTGACCCAATACAGCATTAACACAGACTGTGAGCTGTACACAGATGACTATTGTGTACAATGTCGGAAGTCGTCACATATTATTCGTAACTTTGGTCCCGTCATTCCCCTACCAAAGGAACAACGAGAGGTCACAACTACTCTAGTAAACTGTTAAATTTGTGGAATTGCAAAATGTTGTGACACTTGCAACTCCAACATAAAGACAAAATGCTTTTGCAATGACACCAAAGTGATGACCCTGATACTCCCATGGTCAGACAGTAGACGATTTAAGATATTCTGTGATTCTTGACCCAATCCTTGAAATTCCTGTAGAAACTGGAACTCAGTCATACCGTCTGTCCTCAGTCATTTGCTGGCGACAAACAACTTATGACACTAGCAGCCTTTAAACATATCTGATGTGTGGACAACTAGAGTTTAAGACTGAGGATGACCGGGCATCACTTTCAAATATCGACTGTGAAGCTGACATTTGCCATAATGGGTACATCTACATCTATGAAAAGACCACAGAAGGACAGGACATATTTAGTGTTGGGCTCAAAGTGACCATTGACCAACTACAAAGATAGTGCTTCAGGCACATTTTGGAGGAAGTGGGTGGAACATGGCCCACACAGAATCACCCATGTTCCCCACCTCCATTGTTGAGGCGGCTTATCGAAGTTGTGACCACAAGGTTGTCAGTGCCTGTTTTGGGGGGCAACCCTAGAATCAGCTTGTGGGTACCAGAAGGGAGGGATACTGTCAAGCTGAAGATAGAGAACTATCAGGTCTTTTTGACTGTGGGACCCCAGAAGCAGTTAATGGGTACAGACAATTTGACAAGTTGAGAGTTTACCAGGACTCGAAGGCAAGCAATAACTACGGACACACAAAACAGTTAAACAGATTTATTGAATGTGTGAAGTGTAACATTTAAGTAACCAGCCAGAACCCAATTCACAGTCAAGACAAGAGATCAATAGTCAAATGTTTATTTAGAAATAAATAGATGATGTCTGAGGGGTTCCACAGGGTGTGGTTGCAGTGGTAGGTGTGGAACACAAAAACAGAAGTGAGAGTCATGACTGGATGAAAAAAACAGAAAACACAAAAAGAGATTTACCAGGTAAGGGGATCCACCAGGGCCAAGTGTCCAACCTTGGGAGGGTTGCGTCAGTGGAAACTCGAAGGGCTTAGGGTCTTTAGGGGATTCACTAACTACAGACAAATATCCAGCAACCAGGTCTCAGTAATCAAAACGGACTAGGGTCAGGCAGAGGAGGGTCTCAGGCAAGGAAAATCCAATATTCAGTTTGCTAGAGGCAGGCAAGGTTTAGCAACAGGAGGTCAGAAACTCTTCTCAAAGCCAAAAGGGGCTAGGCAAAAACAGTGGTCAAAAACTGGCAGGATCTGAAAACCAGGAACTTCTTAGACATGAAACATGGCTTAAAAGCTGGGACTGGGGCAACAGATGATCTCACACTGAGTAGGTGATGAGCATCTGTTTAAATAGGGATCAGCACAGTACAGGTGAGGACAATGAGTAATCAGCCTGAGGAAGGGAGAGTAAGCAGCACAATCAAAGTAGAGCTGAAATCATGACATCAAAGTGTAATGGATTGTTTGACAATAAGGAGAGGCGTTGATCTGAGGTAGCAGGGAGGGGCCGGACCAGAGGAGGAACTGAGAAAAAGATGAGCGGTTAGACTGGGGAGTACATGTTGGAGAGAATGTCTAAGTAATATTGTAACGGCTTCAGTCTGAAGATCAAGATGAGCAGAGGTGAGTACATGGGTTCCACAGCAGTTGATGTGCTTGTTGGTGCTTCCTGTGGATGAGTCTCAGCAGGAGACTGAGGGTGGATAGGCAACAGCTTGGTGGTGCATGAGGAGGTATACAGGGGAGCAGCAAGGAAAAGGAAGGGATGGAGTAATACAAGGGTTTATGAGTGCCAGAAAGTGGTCAGTAGTGATGGGTCCGGCAACACCGATGCGTCGGCGCATGCGTCAAGCCCATAGACTGAACCCCGTGTCGGTGCACGTATCACTTTCAGCAAGTCACGTGACCGATACAGGAACTGTTTCAAAATGACACTGACCACCAAACTGTCTTTATAAGGAAGCGAATCTGTCAACAGGATGCATATGCCAAAAGAATTATTGTTCTGTTACGGTACAGCATCAACTATGGAGCAGCCTCAAGGCAAACCAAAGGTTTCAGCAATGTGGGACTATTTTGATTTTACATCAGAAAATAAGGTATTGGTTTCACTTCGTTGTTGTTTCATCTGGTTCTTTTCAGTTTCTACTTGATCTATCTCAGTGGTTCCTAAAGATTTTCTGGGCCCCCCTATGGATTACAATAAAATCTTCCCCGCCCCACAAAAAAAAAAAATCAATTGGGCACACACATTGTTCAACCAGACATAAACTTATACACATATTTTGTTTTCAAGCTCCAATGAAGTTTATTTCACACTTCAGGTTGTAACAAAACACACTACAAACCATCTTTACAGTGAAACACTTTTGTGTAACTGTTTTCTTTTTCATTCATCCATACCGCTTCCAGGACCCCACTCCCCCCTGCAATGGCACTGCACTCCCCGCACCCCAGGGGGTGCGCCCCACACTTTGGGAACCACTGATCTATCTGAATCCAAATTCAGCTGAAATTGACTCTTAGTTTACTTTCATATTATGTTCTGCGGGTTACGTGTTTGACAGAACTGTCAGTAGACTGTGGTCAGAATGTGCATCTATGATCGGACGCACAAATGAGCCCCAGCCGGGACCGTCTTCACAACAGCTGTCTTCACCCAACTCAGGCATGTTATTCAGCATTGTTTGTTGTTATTAGATAACCTTTGGCACCATCTTGACACTGAAGTAGGCAGACTGACCAAAAGTGCCACAGCTGATGCCATCCAGGAGATGTAGATATACCTTGCAGAGGGCAATATTGCCAGATGTCAGGATCCAATGACATACTGGCAGAACCAAAAGACAATTTATCCTAACCTCTTCCGGTTGTCATTGCAATACCTCATCTGTGCCATGTGAGAGGCTGTTTTCTACAGTAGGAGAAGTTGTGTCAAAAAAGCGTAACAGCATAACTAAATTTCAAAACGTTGCAAAAACGTATTTCTTTTAATAAAAAATTGTGAAAAAACTCCCTGTCCACAAGCATCCTCATTCCAAACACGTTCACTAAATTTTCACTTTATGGTACATGTTCACATTATTTATTCACTGTATCTAAGAATATTAAATATATTTTAAATTTAACTGAAGATATAAAATAATGCAATATATAATATACAATAAAATACAATGACTTAAATCTTATTGTATAGACTAGGTTATCAAATCAGTCTGTCAACTATGTTGCCTGTAGGAATTTTTAATGTCCAGCAGGTGTCAGTATTCAGTGACACAGTATCAATACAGTTTTGCTACGGGTCGAAACGATACATGACTCCTCATCTACCCATCACTTGTGGTCAGAGCTGGTTCTATGAGGAAGGAAGAGACATGAGAGGAATCAGAAGCAAGTTGATCACTAGGAGTGCAGCACTAAGGGCTAGAGTGTACCACTGTTGGAACCATCTGGCATCTGCCTCAGGGAAGCTTCTCCTACTTAAGGCCCTCACTGATTGGCGACGACAAGCGCCAGCTGGATCCCATCAGCCTGTCACCCTGTAGATGTAAAGAAGACACCAATCTACTCCCCTGCAGAACCCAACACTATTAGATCATTTGCATGCCTGCTATAAACTTATTGCATCACTGACTGTGCTGTTTACATTATATCCTATATGGAGTTGCTTGACTCTCTGTCATATAAAACATGCTTACGTTTCGTTTTAAGATTCACCTTTTTCACTGATTGACCAAAACAAGACCTGGGAAGAAGCCCGTAGCTACTGCAGACATAACCACAAAGAGCTGGCCTCCATCTTGGATAAACAGATGCAGACCTTTGCTGAACTGGAGGCTGAGAAAGCCATCAGTCCTTTTGTATGCTCTGCCTTCCATGCCTCCTCCCTCCATTATTGGTTCTGGATTGTTGACAGTGCTGTAGAGTTTAAACACTGGGGTCACAATGAACCAAAAGAAAACTGTGACACCAGTGGAGCCATAGAGAAAGAAGGAGACCATCTCTGGTTCATCAAGTCTGATCATGATGAGTTTCATTTTATCTGTGCTGCAAACTAAGAGCTGTGACTCAGTTTGTGAGTTACTGTAAACTTCATCAAGTGAAAACTTCACATCTTGTCTAGTATTGCTTTGCTTCTTCTATAAATATGAACTTGTTCAGTTTTCTCTACTTCTGGTTGTAGAGTGTCAGAAGTTAGAGGTGGTGCAATTTTGTGCTGTTGCGCTGCAATATTGCAATATTGGTGAGCAAATTGTTTTAGCTGCTCATTGTTTATTTTCACTTTTGAGTTTATTGTGTGAAAAATGTTTCTAATATTAATCATAGTGAGTTTTATTCCATTTATCCAGTATTATTTTTAACCACAATTCTTTGGTAAGCTAACTGTACGAGTCACACTTCATGTCATCGCAAATAAACGATTGTTTACTTGCAGACCACTAGGGGCGCCTGTGGACCACCATTGGTCTGGGGACCACAGTTTGAGAAAGACTGGGTTGAATAATGTATGTGTTTTGGATATCTGGACAGTGTTTTGGATCCAGAGAAATACATATTGTCATAATAATGAAAATAATAATGAATTGGCAAAATATTTAAAATTTCATGTAGGGGTGATCACTGGTGTTGTATGTTTTACTTGTGCAACTTTACATAGTAAGCTGTTGATGGTTATTATTCTGAGTTCATTACAGATTCCAATGTAATCCAAATGGCTTCCCTCGAGGTTGATAATGATCCTTCATGCATGATTTAGAGCCAACTGTTGGTAAATGTTTCCATACGTGAATTGAACAGCGTAGAATCCTGCACTCTGCCATGGCCGCACGCTGAAGCCCACAGACTGTTCAGAATAGGATTCAACATCACCTTGTCATCAGACACAGCTTGAATGTTGTAAGAGTAGGTCATTCATCAGCTAAAACTGAATAAGCTGACTTTTAACTCTCCCACAGTCCGAAGATGGGTCGAATTGATCTGGAGTTAGCTTTCCCGGTTGAACTCATCCCACATGCATTTTTACAAGTTTTCTCTTTTTTGTGGTTTTGGGAACTGAAGAGCTGACAGAAAACACCCATTGCTTTTCTGTTGAATAACCGTGACGTCTGCCCTGCTTTTCCTGGGCATTGCACTAAGACTGAGGGTAAAGCATGAAAATGTTTGCCAAAAAGAGTAGAAATGAAGAAACTTTGTTGCTTCACCTCCTTCTCCTCTGTAAGTCTCAGAAACACCACGTGAGCTCTGGAACCTCCTCCTCCTGTGGATCACGCACATAGACTTTGCTATCATGTCTTTATTATTTAGTATTATTTGTTAAAAAGTAGGCCATGCAGATGTAACCACTTTTAAGATTTAAGAACAGATTATAATGTTGTAACCAAAATAGACTGGCAGTAAAAGTATTGGGCTAATAGAGAAGAACCTAGTTCTTGGAGCCACAGAATGAAGCAGCAACAATAATCCAACACAGAAACAAAGTTTGAGTAGCAACTCTTATATTGCTAGATGGTAGAAAGAAAAAAATGTCATGGCTTACAATAGTTTAATTAAAACACCCCAAAATAAAGAGAAAAAGATGTGTGCACATAAACTCAACAACTTTCTTGCTATGTTGAGCAACATTTCAGACAAGAAAAATTGGTATCGGTCAAAATCGGAATCGGCAGGTTAAGCTTTTTAAAAGATCGGTAATCGGCGATTGGCCAGAAAACTGCAATCGGTGCACACCTAATGATTAAGATATATCACTAAACGAGTAATATGCCTAAATGCTGAGTTCCATCCATCCATCCATCCATCCATCTTCTTCCGCTTATCCGAGGTCGGGTCGCGGGGGTAGCAGCTTCAGAAGGGAGGCCCAGACTTCCCTCTCCCCAGCCACTTCTTCTAGCTCCTCCGGGGGAATCCCGAGGCGTTCCCAGGCCAGCCGAGAGACATAGTCCCTCCAGCGTGTCCTGGGTCTTCCCCGGGGCCTCCTCCCGGTGGGACGTGCCCGGAACACCTCACCAGGGAGGCGTCCAGGAGGCATCCTGACCAGATGCCCGAGCCACCTCAACTGGCTCCTCTCGATGTGAAGGAGCAGCGGCTCTACTCTGAGTCCCTCCCGGATGACTGAGCTTCTCACCCTATCTCTAAGGGAGAGCCCAGCCACCCTACGGAGAAAACCCATTTCGGCCGCTTGTATCCGCGATCTCGTTCTTTCGGTCATGACCCAAAGCTCATGACCATAGATGAGGGTGGGAACGTAGATCGACCGGTAAATCGAGAGCTTCGCTTTTTGGCTCAGCTCTCTCTTCACCACGACGGACCGGTACAGCGCCCGCTTGACAGCAGACGCTGCGCCAATCCGCCTGTCGATCTTAAATGCTGAGTTGTATATTCTAATTGATCTATCCCTTGTATGGATAAAGACTTATTTTTTTCTCAGATATGTAAGAAAACAATAGTTATATGAGGATATTCTAGAATTAAAAGGATGCATGAAATCACTAAAGTACTAAATATAGAAGCAAATGTATTATGTATTTTCCATTGTGCTCACATAAACCCAATATCTTAGAAGAATTAACTGAACAGTTTTGAGTCCAGCAAAAGCTAAGCGTATTTTTAAGGCTTCTTGCCAAGCTGTGCATTCTGAGGGAACACTAAAAGTAATGGTCTGGACCGTGAACCATAGATGCTTTGATTATGTGACATATTGGAAGATAAATGTGTTGGTAGAAAGCCAAGGATTTGTAAATTAAATTATACCAGTACAAAAGTCTGTTTCTAGAACGATAATGGCTGGTTGAACCTGAGAGCACAGAGTGCAGGAGTGAGAGAGACGTTCAGGTCCTGGAATGATTCTTCAGTTTACCTGATGAACAGCGAACACTATTGTTACTATTATTTTTTGTGTACTTTGAGTGTCTAGGAATATAAAAAATAAATGTATTCTTTCCTGGTAATGCATAGATATGTTTCTATTCTTTTTGGGTTACATTTGTCTGTTCATTTTTCTGTATTGCCTGTAACTATTTCTTTGCTATGAAGAAAACGTAGCAACGTATTTGCTGTGGAACTGCTAAACAAGGTTATGACTTCTGTCTAATCAGCTTTGTGAATCCACCAGTGGTTTTTCTCAAAGCAATTTTGCAGTTCAAGTTCAATTATGCCAAAGTTACAAGCAGACAAGTCAAAATGTTTGGTTCTACCGCGTACTAATGCACAGGACTTCTTACATCGCCCCCAGAATTAGAGCCTCTGCTGGTCTGGTTAAATTAGATTTTTCTCGGGAATGTACCCACAGTAGTGGGGAAAGTCCGTTTGTGCAGAGCACTTAAGGACAAGTGCTTCAGCAACCTCTGCCAGTATCAAGAGGGATTTTCCGAAAGACTTCATCTGATTGAGGGTCAGTTCCTTCTCTCTATGGAAACGAGATACATATCAAAGTGACCTGCAGGGCGAAGGGCATGAAATGAATCATTCACATTTAAAAAGACTGCAGGTAAATGAGTGAAGTTGGCCTCCCCGCCTTGCTCAGATCTAACAAAATTGGTGTCAAACATTTGTGCTATGTTTGTTCAGCAAATGTTTTTGTTTGTGCCACTATCATTTTAAAGATAATAAATGCTTCCAGAGGTCATGAAAGGTCAACCAGCCTCTCCAACTTCTTCAGGTCAGACAAAGGTTGTGTCAATCAACTTGGTTACGTTAGTGAATGTTTGTGCAGCAAACATTTTTATTCATGCTGCTTTTGTTTAGAAGATATTAATGAAAGTTTAAAGGCCAACCTTCACTCCTCCCATCCCCCACATTACCCAAATCTAACAGAACTGGTGTCAAATATTTGTGCTGCATTTGTGCTGGTTTGTGCAGCAAACATTCTGTGTTGTGCTGCTACCATTTTAAAGATATTAATAAATATTTCTGGAGGTCATGAAAGGTCAACTGCACTCCCCCAACCTCCCATTTTTCTAATCTGACAAAATTGATGTCAATCAACTCGGTTAGTTTTGTAACATTTTCATTTGTGCTACTTTTGACTTAAAGACATTAACAACCGTTTAAATGTCAAAAGATCAACCAGTTCCCCCACATCTACAAAATCAAACAAATATGGTGTCAATAAACTATACTACATTTTTACTGGTTTGTGCTGATAACATTTCCATTGGTGCTGCTTTTGCTTTTAATATACAGTATAACTGACTGACATTATTTTTATCTATTTTGTTGTATTTTCTTGCACTACAGCCATAAAGGAATTCTGATTCTGTTTGTATGTTACAGTCTTGTTCTTTCAGTACAGTACATCCATCCATCCATCCATCCATCCATCCATCCATCCATCCATCCATCCATCCATCTTCGTCCGCTTGTCCCGAGTCTGGTCGCGGGGGTAGCAGCCTATGTAAGGAGGCCCAGACTTCCCTCTGCCCAGCCACTTGGGCTGGATCCTCCAGGGGAACGTTCCCCTGGAGATACTTAAGCTCCTCCACTTGGGGCAGGACTTCCGCCTCAACCCGGATAAGGCACTCTCTAAGTTGACACTCTTATGTCATCTCCTCTTTAATTCTATCATGCAACAAAACAATGTTTAAAATCCGGTCTAGTTCACATCTTGAAGAACAAATACTCCCCTGCTTTTGTAAACCTCACTGTGATAAGAACATCAGGTTGTCATATCAAGCCCGATCAGAAGTGTCTCTCCGCTCTCCTTTATGTCCATATCAGGTTTCCATTTTCCCCAGTTTCCTCCTGTGTCTCTACTCTCTTTTCAGTGTTTTTAGAGAGGCTTTGCAGCCAAATCACTGTGACAGGCTGGCGAACATCAGATTGAGCTCAGCGGTTCGTCTTCATTGTTCTAAAACGCTAGTAAGTAGGTCAAATTGAGAGTCTGGTGAAATCTTAATTAGAGAGAGCCCAGGATCTCTCATGTTTCAGCTGTAAGCGTCATTTCAGTGGCTTAAGGTTTAAAAATACACTAAAAAAGGGCAATTTACATCCAATTGGAATCAGAGATGATGGCATTTTACAAAAACAAACCAAAAAAATGTCTGTGAGCTGAAGCTTTGAAAACCACCTCAAGAAATCAGTTTGTGCTTAAAATTGGACTTATAAGATATACAAACAACTATTTCCGTTGGGAGATAATAATCTAATTTGATCTCAAGGACATCTGGCTATTGAGATCACAAACATTTTAGAATATGCAACTTTATACAAGTGGGGCAATGTTCAACATAACAGCAACGTTTATACTGTATTTACAATATTTGCTGGCTCTGTAAAAAGCAAGAGAATTTTGTGGATCTGCAGAAATACATTTACTTGACCCTAAGAACTGCAACACAAACAAGCTCAGAAAACATTAATTACTATCTTGAAAATTTAATTAGAACTGCAAATTGAACTTTATAGAAGGCATAGCATTAAAGAATAAGAAAGATGATTGATTCAAAATTTCAAAGTAGCACAATGAAATAAGATTTATATTTATAGCATTCTCTTTAGAATCTTATAAATACACATGAAACTTACAAAAGTCAATAACTACAACAAAATAAAGTTAGTTCATCTCCAACCTGATGACATTTTGTATAAGATTAATTGTGCACAGCAGGAAGAGGGAGAGCAAAAAATATATTTGTGAGAAGCTCACTTTTGCTAAGTGCTTATCTGTTGCTATGGTACCCAGCAAAAAAAAAAATCAACCACACCAAGTGTGTCAAGGACAGGAGTAAAACTAACTGAGGCAACAGAGAGAGGCATCGGCATTACTACCCCATCCCAAGGAAGCAAAAGATCATTTCTGGCTCCGGGTGGAGCACTAAAACTAGTAACTACTAAACAGTTGATGTCAGTCAATAGGACAGTACAAAGACTGAACCTGGCTGTCCACTAAACAGGAGAAAACGGTTTGAGAACCCCTATTGGCTTCCACTGAGAACACAACACTCTCTTAGTTATTCACTTAGAAAAAAAAACCTCACAATAAGTTGCCAACAGTATACTGTACACCACACAGACAAGACGAGATCACTGGAGATCAAAGCTAAGGGAAGAGGGGGCCTGACATCTCTGGGATGGAGCTCTTGGTTCATGAGCTGCAAGTGAAATACTTGTTGCATCAGGTAAATCTGAAACAGGAGGAGAGAACTCTCCAATGAAGAGCCCTTCTGGAGGTCAGTGACACTCGGATTAGGAGGCACTGAGCCTCATCCTTCATTCCTGCTTCACTCTTGGCTGTAAGCCACTTCAGCAAAGCTGTAGATCATAACTCGATGAAGCTAATAGGACCACAAAGCAGAGATGCTGTTCTAACGCCACCAAAACGGATCACCTCATCACTTTGACTACGCCTGAAAGTTGTGTTCATAAACGTTATGAATAGAATCTGTGACAAAGGGCAACGGCGGTGGAGTCCAGCTCTGATTGGAATTGAGCCTGACTTACTGCTGGCAATGTGGAACAACCTCTGACACCAGTCATACATGGATAAATCAAGATCTTCTTCCAAACTCAAATTGTGCTTTTTCAGACTATTTGTTGCAAGCAGATGGTTTCAGGCAAAAGGAGAAAGCTCAACATTTCATGCCCTTTTTAAATGATCATGAATGTTGCTGACAATGCAAACAAGACAAGGCTCTAAAGCAGGGGTGTCCAAAGTCGGTCCTCGAGGGCCGGCATCCTGCATATTTTAGTTCTCTCCCTGGTGGTAGTAACTTCCTCCTCAGCATGTCAATGTTCTTCTTAGGCCTTCTAACGAGCCATCATTTGATCCAGGTGCGTTAAACCAGGGAGAGAACTAAAACATGCAGGATGCCGGCCCTCCAGGACCGACTTTGGGCACCCCTGCTCTAAAGTCAACCAGTGGTTATTGAAGTTTTAGATAATTTTCAATAATTAAAACACTCAAATCAGTAACAGTGTAAAAGGTAGGAACACATATGAAACATGTATTAGACTGAACTAAAGTAACCTTTGCATGCTCAGAAATAAGAGCCAAGGCTTTTCATCTGTTTTGTTTATCCATTGCACTCTTGAAAGCACAGCTGACATGCACAGTGACTTCATTTACACTGAGCTTGTGTGTGGGGTGTGTGTGTGTGTGTGTGTGTGTGTGTGTGTGTGTGTTTGTGCAGGGATTGTACCCTGGCTCAGAGGAAGGCTGGCAAGTGTACAGCACGGCCTCAGATCCGGACGGCCGGTGTGTGTGCACGGTAGTCGCCCCTGCTCGAAACCTGTGCAAACGAGACCCCCGGAACCAACAGCTACGCCTGCTGACTGAACAGGTGAGTACTTTTGGCATATGCAGGGCTGGCCCAACGCTTAAGCAAACTAAGCAGCCGCTTAGGGCCCCAAGGCCACCAAGGGGCCCCCTCAGAGGAGCTTTTTTTTTTAGTAATAATTTCTGTCATTAAAATATCAAAAACACACCATTTCAGTATGAAGTGATTTATTTTTACAATAATATATATTTGATAATGTATGTAGAAGTCATTTTATGTTCAAAAATAATAAAATAAAATTGCTCCTGGGGCCCCCTGGTGGCTGCGGTAGGTACCGCACGTTTTGCCGGTAACGAGCTGCCTTGCAGAGCGCATCCAAACGTCCAAAGTTTCGGTCAGAAGCTAAGTAAGCAAAACAGAAAACACAGGAGAACATTTTTTGGGGAAGTTTATTGAACTTTTTTTGAATTCAGAAGTTCACATGCATTTCCTTATTATCAGCGATAATTGTGCTTTAAACTGTATGACTGTCTAAAACACAATTTAAATAACGTTTAAGCAACCATAATATTGTGGGTTTCCTTCCACAGTAGTTTTGAATTCTTTCCCGATCTGCCTAACAGAACCGGTGCAGCTGAGCCAGGTCTGCAGGCTGATTCGCTCCAACACACCTTTTCAGATCTGCTCACGAATTCTCAAGAGGATTGAGATCAGGACTTTGTAATGGCCACACCAAAACACTGAAACACTGACTTTGTTGTCTTTAAACCACTTTCAAAATTTTCACTGTAAGCTTAGAGTCATTGTCTATTTGGAAGACCAATTAAAAGCTTAACGTCCTGGCTGATGTCTTTAGATGTTGCTTCGATATTTCTACATCATGTTCTGGTTGTGCCATCTATTTTATCAAGTGCTTCAGTTCCTCTTGCAGCAAAACAGCACAGCATGACACTGACAGCCCCATACTTTATAAGTGGGATGTTGTTCTCAGACCCCATTTTCCCTCCAGAATTAACAGTAGTCATTATGGCCTGAAAAAAGCCTAAAGAGTTGGGTGGAGGTTAATCCTCCAGCAGAAAAATGACCCAAACATATCACCAGATCCTACATTAGAATGGTTTTCCTCAAAGCATGTTCATGTTCAGACCTAAATTCAGTTAAGAATATGTCGCAAAATTTAAATATTGTTTTTGTAGACACTTTCCATCCAGTATGACTGAGCTTGAAGAACAGCAGGTCAAAATTTCAGTCTGTAGATAAACAAAGCAGGCCTGCAGCTGTGCTGCAGCATGATGGTTCAACAAAGTGTTGGCTTTGGGGGCTAAAAACAAATGTATATAAAACCTGTCAAATTTTCTACACCGTGTTCCAAATAATTATGCAAATTGGATTTTAGTGTCATAAAGATGATTTTTTTTGCTGTGCTATTAAATTCATAGATGGTATTGTGTGACAGGGCTCCTTAAATCACTATAATTCATTTCAGAGAGCTGGGTTGATTAGTTTGTCTGGTGAACTCAATTAAAGGAAATCGACTTATGAAGTGTAGTGCCGTACGACAAAGTATGAAAACATTAGATATTTAACAAAAACTGAAGCGTTATTATTCAGTGAAGAGATTTGTGGCTGATTCAGAACAAAGATGGGTTTGTACAGATAAAGGCAGAATGAGGAAGGTTTCTGTTAGACAAATTCACAGGATGAAGAGAGCAGCTGTTAAAATGTCCTTACAAAGCAGCAAACAGTTATTTGAAGCTGCTGGAGCCTCTGGAACCTCAAGGTGGAGGATCCTCCAGAGGCTTGTGGTGCATGAAGCTACTATTGGGCCCCTAACCAGAGCTCACAAGCAGAAACATGAGCCCAGCCGTGGGGCCCAGCCGTACATAAAGATTAATTTTCAAACAGACTTGTTCACTGATGACTGCTGTGCAAGTAGTGGATTGGTGGTGGATGGCCACCATGTCCCAACATCATCCAAACGTCAGCAAGGAGGTGATGGAGTCATTTTTTGGGCTGAAATCATGAGGAGAGAATCATTGATCGGCCCCCTCAGAGTCCATGAAGGTGTAAAAATGACCTCAGCAAAGTATTTGGACTTTCTGACCGATCGCTTTCTTTCATGGTTCAAAAAGAAGAGCCATAACTTCAGTAGCAAAATCATTTTCATGCATCACAATGCACCGTCTCATGCTGCAAGGAATACCACTGTGTCATTGGCTGCTATGGGCATAAAAGAGGAGAAACTCATGGTGTGGTCACCATCCTCCTCTGACCTCTGACCTCAACCCTATTGAGAACCTTTGGAGTTTCTTCAAGCAGAAGATCTGTGGATGGAATGCAGTTCATATCAAACCAGCAGCTCTGGGAAGGTTTTCTGACATCCTGCAAAGAAATTCAAGCAGAAACTTTCCACAAACTCACAAGTTCAATGGATCAAGAATTGTGCTGTGATATCAAAGAAGGTCCAAAGTTAACATGTAACTCGGTCTGTTAAGATGGTTCTGATTGAAACAGCTTTTGATTTTCGTACATGTGAACACTTAATGCTGCACATTCAAAGAATGACCATTTGCAGTTCTTTATAATCCATAAGATGTTTAGAAAATCTGCTGTGCATAATAATTTGGAACATTTTGCATTTTGAGTTTTTTATTTTTGAAAAAAAAATACTGTTCTCCTGGGGAGCTTTGTTCAGTAAAATTAGATTTACACTGTAATAGTTCATGACTTGAAAATTATACTGACCATCATTTGCACTGACCATTTAAGAAAATCTGAGAAAATATTACTTGCATAATAATTTGGAACAGTGTATATTTATATTATATCTATGTTACGACCCCAAGGTCTAGGGGATCAAGGGTGGTAACAGCTTCTATAGAAACAAGTGAATGTAAAATGATGTATTACAAAAAAAGATAGTTTCAAAATCCAAAACACAATACAATTCAGCCTGATTAACAGTCAAAATAGGACTAAAATAAATTAAATAAGTGCAAATTAAATGATAAGGAAATTAAATTATTTTTTTTCTTTAAATTAAATTAAAGAAAAAGAAAACACTAAAGGAATTCTAAGGGAGCACCAAGCCTCCCAAACACATTCTTCAATATTGAGTAGAAGCATTCAAGATCAACGTCAAAACTGCTAAGCAGAACAAAATGGGTCAGTAGAACAAAGTTCTTCACAGCTGCCCTAAACCGTCAGTTACAAGCAGGCAGACAAACAAATGTGGGGACAGCTGAACAAAGCCTCTTCCTACAAGCTGACCCACTGGAGGAATGGTTTGCAGGAAGCTTTTCTAGGAAGCAGGTGAACCACATCAGCATCTGATTGGCGTGACAATCCTCTCCTGGTCCAATGGTGTCGTTGCTCTTTGGCAGCCTCCAGGCAGCCAATCAGGAAGGTGTGCTCTCACAGCTGAACCTGCATAACAAAAAGAAGCCTGCACAGCCTCTAGAGGCCAGGGGCCATAACAATCTATAAAAGATTTTAAAAATCATGTCTTGGTCAAACAGGTAATTAAAGTGCAGTGATATTTGTCGCATCATGACAAAATGTGAACAATTATGAGTATGAGCTGTTTTTTAATACATTTATACATCAGTTGTTCATCTCTCTAAAGACTATCAGTCCCCAAACCCTGCAGCAAATTTGAATATTAAAATAAAACCCTGATGAATGGGTAAGAAATAAACAATTTGTTACTTACTGTAGGACAAAAAAATGAGCATTCCAACACTGGTTTCTGTGTAAATGTGCATGCACCTATGCATAAGACTGTGAATCTGTTCATGTAAGTATATTTCCATCAATATGCACCCCAAGAGAGAAATAAAAATGATTTGTGACTGGGAACAATGAATTATTAAACATCGTCGGCCCGGCAAACGTTGCTCACTGCATTCACCGCTGTGAGGATCTAACATCAGGATTTAGTAGTGCTGCATTTTCCCTACGGCAAAAGTGAACCAAAGCAATGTTAACGGCAAAACAACTACAGCGCTTTTCCTCATTTGCTGCTGGTGTTAGAGTGTATACAGTCTTCACACAGAACGGGAGGGAAATGAGAGGCGGCAGAGGATGAGCACAATCAGAAACAGCTTCCCCTCTTCTCTCCCAACACTGTTCCTGTCAGGAAGCTTGTGTGTTTATGAATCTTAATTAGCTCAGCGTGTCTCTGGAAGTGACACCTACATCCTGCTGTGAGTGGGAATAGTTGCGTGTGTGTTTGTATGCCATGGTGTGTCTGCTCCTCTCCAGCCTCTGTGGCTCACACAGATGCAGCGAGGTGATGAGTGAGTGGGTGGGTTTGTTTGTTTGTTGATCACTTCTACATTCACAACTCACAATCTGGGTCATTGCATGGTGCTTTTTTTTTTTTTTTTGCTTTTCCTTAACATTCAGTATCAAAAGAGGTTTGATGCATCTGTTAGTATCTCCGGATTATTAATGAGCAGCAGTGTGGGAGTGCTTGTTTCTGTGAGAGAAGAGCACACTCTTAATGAGGATCTCTGTTAAAATGAATTTAAGAATACATTCCTACAGAAACTTACCTTATCATCTAATTACAGAAAGGCACAATATAAATATCAAATTCTGAACTGCAAACTGCTTTGAGTGTAAAAACAGTGTGAGATCTTAAAATCGCCTATTGGTTCTTCTGTGCCTTCCGTTTTAATGGAAAATGAAAAAAAATTAAAATTTAAAAAATCTCAGCACACAGTTTCACGAATTGAAATACTGAAAAAACTATAGCCCAAAGTTAATGTAAGCATTGACAGATTTCCTTTTAAATTAAACCAAAAGGGCTGTTATAAATGACACAAAATGCTTGGTGGTTCAACAAAGTGTTGGCTCTGGGGGCTAAAAACAAATGTATACAAACCTATCAGATTTTATATATTTATAGTATATATTTAGTTAGAAAATGATAAAAAATCAAGTCTTGGTCAAACAGGAAAATGAAGTTATGATTGGTCATGCATTTTGAGTAGCAAATCTTCCTTTGCAAGGTTTATTTATTTAAATAAAATAAATTAGCAAAGGAAAAAAAAACTTGTTTGGACACATTTTGCTGGTTAAGAATAATCTGTGGTTTTCTTTCACCGAGCTAGCCCTTAAAGTATATGTTGCTCGGCTCAGGCACAGATGACATTCGGAGTTGTCTTTGCGAATTAAAAAAAAGGCTTTATTTACCTTTATACAAAAATACAGCTTGACATACTCGGTGCCTAACTCTCCCCAGAAGAACGGAAACCGAGCCCTGCACCCCAACGTTCCAGGAACACACATCAAAAACAGTCGCATTCAATGACATAAAGGAAATGTCAGTTACTAAGTTATCAAGCTACAATGAAAAATGAATGAACTTATTATAATAAACAAAACAAATTGGGTGGGGTATCTGTGAACTATAATACACATGAACAGTATAATAAATAAATAAACTAATAAATTCGGTGTCTCTCACATATACATAACAAACATAATGGACAAATTTAAATAGAAATTCTGTGGTGTTGTCGGGATCTTTGGTTTGGTGTTTTGTTACTTTCTGTGCTCCTTACTTCCTTTTTTAGATTGGATCAGCCAAGTTGCTGTTCTTATTCTGCTTCTTCTTTTTTTATGGCTCTTGGCAAACAACTTAAGGTGCATTACCGCCACCTACTGGTAACCATGTTTTTGTTTTACTTTGGTTCAGTCCTTTCTTAGTGTTTCTAGTTTATTATGTTTATTTCTTGTGTCTAGATATTCCTTGTTTCTCTAGTTTAACTATGTTTCTTAGGTCTAGTTATTCTTTAGTGCTTTATTTAGTGCTTTACTCTCCCTCGCCCCGTATGCCACTTTCTCTCTCTCTCCTCTCACCTGCAACCCGTTCTCAGCCATCTGTTTCTTCAGTAATCAACCTCCCCATTACAGCTCATGCTCAGTTTCTCCTTGCTGGTTCCTTCAGTCTAATCCCATTTTCTCCCCGTTACGCCGCCGTAGTTTTTATGCTGTTCGTTATTTCCTGGATTCCTGTGGTTTTTGTTCTACTCTGGCTCACTGCATCAAAGGTGCCAACTAATTGGCTTAAACTAACCATGAAAAAATTCCAGCATCATATTGCACAAACTAAAAAAATTATTTTATTACATTAACATGTCATTTGTTCATGTTTTCACTGTCAGGTGCAGAATGTGAGTCAGTCCATGGAGGTGGTGCACCTGCGAACATCAAGAGACCTTCAGTATGTTCGAGACTCTGAGCCGCTGCTGAGGGGAGTTGATGGTCACTTACACACGTATGTGGCCAGTCCCCGCACTCTAACTTCTAAGACCCTCCAGGTATTAAAAAGACACACAAACATGCAAGTAGTTAAACAAACGCTGCACATAAAGAGTCAGGTTCTTAGGCACATGCAAAGTAAAGCAGTCGCTGCAGGGAATACATAACCTTTGGTGTGAAAATATTGATTTTACATATGCCAAGCCCAAGTTTCCTGCCTGCACTCTCTTTTATCAGGGATTTTAGCAGAATTAGCCTTGATATTTGCCCTACTTTTATTGACAGAAATCTAAATATGTTCAACTTCTTAATTTGGACCTGTTATTTTCTGCAATGATATCGCTGGGAAACGCCTGTGCCATCAAAAATATTCCACATTTTATCGATATTTCTACAGAGTAAACATGACAGGTCAAGATTAAATACAGCATTTTGTAGTATGTTGATGAAATGTTGGGTCGTTGCCTGTATGGACTTTAGTTCTACCTATAGTTCAGTTCCTGTTTGAGTTGTGATACTTTTGTTTTGATTTGACAATTTCTTTAACTGTCAGTGCAACGGCAGCTTAACGGTAATCAAGACAATTTATAAAATGTCTTTTAACAGACATGTATTTTAACAAGGTATGTTTTTAAAATGTAAATAAATATTTTTTAAATATTGTGACTTAAACTGTGCATTTGTTTAATTATATGCTAAACTAAAGTTAATTGACATTGTAAAAATTATTTTAAGTTAAAATTAATCAGTAAAGTATGCTACAACTAATATGGCTTGACTTGATTGCAATACCTTTATTTCTTTATCAGTCATTTCTCTAATCCACTCACCCCTGCAGTGGTCTATTAAAGGCCTTTCTGTCAGACTAGAATATGCTTTGAAACCCAACAGTAATCAAACAGTAACAGGGTTCATATGGGTCATTTTAAATTTAATAATGGCATTTTCTGACATTATAATGCTAAAATAAAATTTAAAAAATTACCTTCCCGAATACCAAAACAAGTCCGCAGCACTTTAATGCAGGGTGATGTAAAAACAGCAAAAAAAACAAACAAAAAAAAACAACAGACGCATAATAAAACAGAATCACAGACAGAAGCCTTTGGCGTCTGATTGGCGTGAACGCTGACTGAACAAAAAAGACAGCATTAACTAATCCTGGCTGTTAGCCTGGTCTGGAGCAGACTAGCAGCACAAAATAAATCACCATGGTAACATATGTGTTGCCGCTTTCGTATGACAGAATCAAGGCTTAATTAAGCCAGGATATCTGGCAAATCCTGCCTTAATCGGCTGTCCTAGCTTTGTGAAGCAGCCGTCTGACAGTCTGATCTGATTTTAAAACTATAAATGTTGACCTGAGCTAAAGCTGCTTCAGGTTAATTCAGATGAATTTCAAGATTTAGACATGACAATCAAGAAAAGGAAGCCTTGAAAATGTAACAGTCATTTGTCAAAAATAAACCAAATAACAGCATTTTAAATAAAATACCTGTTGACTGCAAAGCATATTTGATGAGTACTATCAGATTATACTCATATTTATTTATATCAAAATAAATATGAGACACAACTAGTGAGGCATTGTAAAACAGGTATACAGACTTCATCCTGGTGATGTCAGCTCTTTTCATCACAAACCATAAATACTTTATGTATCTAAAAATCTAACAATGTAAAAAATGCATGCGGAAATAAACCTAGTTTTTCCAGTTCAGCTACTTGTCTTTGTGCTGAGCACCAAATGTCTAAGAATAAATATACCCAAGGTAAAGGTAATTTTATTTATATAGCACATTTTCAGCAACAAGGCAATACAAAGTGCTCTACAGGATTTACAAGTGAAGGTTATCCTGCAATAGTCAGCCCCGCCCACTCCTCACTACTTCACAGGGCTGCCTACTGACCAGTTCTCCGTCTAACAGGTCCGGAAAATCTCTGAGACCTGGGTATTACCCTAAAAGTACTCTATAAGAGATAATCTATTTAAACTGGTGGCGAAAGTGATTCGTCTAGCTCTAACTACCTCCAATCCAGAAGTTATGACCCTTTACAGTTAAGAAACAATCAGCTGAGTAGCCCTCGCAGCTGCATAATTCCAATAACCACTTCTGTTAACGGTAGCTCACTTTCTAAATCATAACTTGCACTTGGAACCGGTTAGATTATGTTTAGTGACTTAGATGTAAGTCCCAGGGTCATTATTTAATCTCACCAAAGGAAATTATGAAGCCTCCTATTTACTGGAATCATGTACATTAGTTTTACCTTAATTAAAAGAACTGTACAAAGATTAAATGACTCTATTAATTCCAATGTCCACCAACCTCATTAGAATTTTATAGTATAAATTTATTAAGCAAGCTTAAGCAGGGATATGCGACATACAAATCAATAATCAATCGTATATAATTCAAAAACAGTGTAATAAAATTTACATGTACAATCATACTACCCTGTCTCCTTTCTCTAACTTAAGTCGCACGTTCTGAAATGGAATTTCAAGGAGCAGATTCAACTCATACCCAGACGATGGTGGATCTTTTGGCAACAGGAATTTCTAGCATCCTTGGTTGAGGTCTTTGCCTTGTGTGGAAAAATCCTCCTTAGAAAGGAAACAAAGCAGAACGGGTCCGAATCCTTTTGCAAAACCCAGTTCCTCATCCCTGAGGGACCTTTGTCCTTCCTCCAAGTCTTGTTGCAGAGTTTGAAATTGCTGGGTCGAGACGAAACCAACGGTCGAATAAAGAACCAGAGATGGGGCGATGGGACCCAGTCCTTTCTTAGCGGTGTGAAGTCCGAGCTTCCCCGTGGTTCTGAGGTGCGGTCCGTAGCTCAATCTGTTCCTGCAGGTTGTCTCTTCTTCTGCGCCGCCGGACTGGGAACAACTGGTTCCTCTTTTCAGCCCGTTTTTATACATTTCTCCACCATGTGTGTGTATGGGGGGGTTTGGTCTACGTGACTTTCTTCACATCTGCTGTCTCTCATGAAAAAGTCCCCACATTTCCCAACCTGTTTTTGCTGACCGTAGTGGAAGTTCCCGTACTTCCCCATTCCCCGTTGCCTCAGCCAAACTCACCGCACCACCCATCCTGTGCGCCCTGGCCATCTGTTCAGAACTGCTTGCGACATTTCCTGTTATCAGGGCTGTACTGCATTCCTCTCTTTTCTACAACTCACTATCATTTATTATAACTCATTAAACACATTCAACCTGTTGTTAAACCTGTTTGAATTGATTTCAAATGATCACAACTTCATATTCATTGACAATAAATCACATCTTTCTCTTATTATTAATCATTAACATAATCATTACATAGTTAAATCATTACAGATCATTAATCAGAGATTCTTTGCAGAAAGTTATTGAGTGATTACTTATACTCATATTATTCAGACTTATTCAACTTAATTAACTTTTAATCAAACTACAAGATTACTTTATTCCTTCCAAGCCATTATGCACCTTTTTCTGCGTATACCTGGAAAGATCTCATACCCTTATGCCAGTTTTCTTGACACAAGGAAATACAAACAAAAAGAGCAAAAGAAGAAAAAGCTAATAATGTTGATCCAAATTAAGTAAACTAGATACTCCTATTTGGGGTTGGTAGATAAGTTTCCATTAGATACTTAAAAGTAAGTGTCTAATGGATCATGTTTTAGAGTTAAGCCCAAAACTATTCACACTTCCTAGCAAATTTAGATAGAAAATCATTTTCATTCAAACAAGACGTTTATTTCTGATTGGAAACAAGAGAACGATCTCTCAAGATAAAGTAAAATAATACAAAGCCATGTTTTGCATGTTTCAACTTGTACTTAATTTTTTTGTGATGAGGATCTAGTCTTTGAGGATAGAAGGCTTCCTTGCCATCACCTGGATTTTTAGCTCCCTCCCCATGCTGAAGTCCGGTCTCTGAATGTGTCTCTCATGAACACTGTTAGGACTTCATAAGAAGAATGCTGGTAAAGTTAAAAGTTCAAGTAAAACCTGAATCTGCCAGAGGTACAAAAGATTCAGGCCTCACTCCACACATTGTGGGTGATTCAGTGGGAAGGTTAGTCATCTTGCTATTTGTGTGTTGTGGGTTTGATTCCACCTTCCCCCTGACAGAGGCTGATATGCAAAGAACCACAAGTTGCTTACTGATCTGCATATCAGTGTATGACTATGCATGTGATTATATAATGTCTGAAGAAATACTTTCTTTATTTTTATCCCTGCTGAATATATGCTTTGCATGTTTTTATTTAGAAACTTTTTCTTTCAGGTTGAAAGAAAAGCATCACTTTTCTTTCAACCTGCTGTATCAACCACAATTTGATCTCTAACAAAACCAGGACACCATGGACTTCTTTTGGTTTGGTCAGCAGATAACTATTACTTAATCTCATGCTACCCACAGAAAACACTCTGTCTGCTCTGATGAAGATTCACTCACCTTACGTCAATTGCCTGAAGTTGCTGGCATAGGAGGGGAAATGACTGTATCTTCTCACTGACTATTTAATCCTGAGGGAGTATTCACAGAAAGCATAACGAGTAATAGTACTGTAGCATAGTCGTTCTGCAGTAGCAGCCCCCACTAGCTCTAACTGATGCAGCCTATTTCATTTCCAATGCATATGCATTATGTTACATAATGCATGTAATGTTAAAGAAGAAACCAAAAATGTCATTTGCATTATTAAAAAAATATAAAATATTCCAATTAGCTAAACATTTAAAGCTGTGAGTCAAATTACACTAATCACAAATATGTCAGAAATTACAGCAAGCATCTACAATACAATACACACCAGTGTTTCAGTTATTTCACTCTGAACTATGAAGACTTCATCAGGGGCAAAATATCTTCCTGGATGATGCAATGGTGTAAAGAAAAACTTTGCAAACAATGGCGTCTCTGCTAAAGTCCAGACCTCTCTTTGGGATACTAAGCCATTTTTTTCAATGTCTTTGTAAATGAAAAGTGTTCATCATGTCATTTTCAAGGTATTCCTCAAAAAACGTGTTACTGATATCATGCAATCAAAATTTTTAATGTATTACGTATTTTCCAGGCAGATAGGCCTATTTTAAAAAACAATCAAAGATATAACACAGCTGTTACTCTGGAGGCTGGCACAGAGTATCTTGTATGGGGCAAACTTCCCAAAGGTACAAAGTTATCACCTGGTTTGACTGTGATGTCTGAGCCCATGTCATCACATCACGCTCCCCGTGGCATTTTGGTAGCGAGAGCTGTGATACCGCTCTGGGGAGACAGGTTAGTTCCTCTCAAGATTTTAAATGCTTCCAGTGGTCTTGTCACCGTATGTAAGAATGCTAGACTGGCCGATATATACACCTGTCTTGCTATGGAGGACCTAGATATACAAGATGTAACATGCTCATATCAGGCCACCTCTGTCAAACTCACTGATGTTGATTCTGCAGTAGAAAACAATGACAATATACAGGAAAGACTGAGAAGTGCTGGGAGTGGTCAGTGGACAACTCTGCCCCTGTCTTCACCCAAGAGTGCTAAGAGCACATATGGCCCCCCTGATGCTTGAACCTGGTGTTTGTTATGGACAATCCATGAAGAGCACAGAGGTCCAATAACAGAACACCACTCTGGTTTAGATCAGGGTGGCCGATCCTCCCAACCACACCCCTCCAGGTCTCACTGTCATTGCCCATTTGAGTGTTGAAATCCCCCAGCAGCACAAGGAAGTCCCCAGGAGGGGCACGCAACAGCACCCTTCCAACTACTCCAAAAAAGGTGGGTAATCTAACCTGCTGTTTGTCAAGTAAGTACAAACATCAGTCAGAACCTGTCCCCCCACAAGTAGGTGAAGGGAAGCTGCCCTCTTCACTGGAGTGAACCCAAAAATACAGGCACCAAGATGGAAGGCAAAAACTATGCCCACTCCTTCTCTGCTCCTCTCACCATGGTCAACTCAGCAGAACCTGATCCAAAGTCCCCAGGCTCCACTTCCTCAGTGGAAGATGTGAAGGTGGGATTGAGGAGGTTTTTAAAGTACTCTGCCCAAGTCATTCTTCATGACCTCTGTGAACTTCTCACAGACCCTGGTTTTACCTCATCGACCATTCGAGATGCATGCCTCTTGCATTGCCAGTACCCATCAGCTGCTGATAGGTCTCTATCTTCAGCTTGACAGTATCCCTCCCTTCTGGTGCCCATGAGCTGATTCTAGGGTTGCCCTCAAAACAGGCACTGATACCTTGTGGTCACAACTCCAACAAGTCTCCTCAACAATGGAGGCGGGGAACATGGCTGACTCTGTGTGCCATGTTCCACCCACTTCCTCCAAAATGTGTCTGAAGCACTATCTTTGTAGTTGGTTAGTGGTCACTTTGAGCCCAACACTAAATTTGTCCTGCCCTTCTGTTGTCTTTTCATAGATGTAAATGTACCCATTATAGCAAATGTCAGCTTCACAGTCGATATTTGAAAGTGATGCCCGGTCATCCTCAGCCTTAAACACCAGATATGTTTAAAGGCTGCTAGTGTCAGAAGTTGTTGTTTGTCTCCAGCAAATGACTGAGGACAGACGGTACAACTGAGTTCCAGTTTTTGCAGGAATTTCAAGGACTGGGTCAGGAATCACAGGATATCTTAAATCGTCTGGACTGACTGACCATGGGAGTATCAGAGTCATCACACCAGTGTCTTTGAAAAAGCATTTTGTCTTTATGTTAGGGTTTCAGGTGTCACAACATTCTGCAATTTCACACATATAGCAATTTAGAAGAGTAGTTGTATTGTCCTCTCATTGTTCCTTTGGTAGGGGAATGACAGGACCAAGTTTACAAAAACTATGCAAAGACTTCTGACATTGTTCACAATAGTCAGCTGTGTACAGCTCACAGTCTATGTAAATGACATATTGCGTCAGATAGTGTAACATATAAAACAAAAAGACTCCTGACTTGTCCTCAGTTCATAATGCTATGTGTTGTGGCATTCGTCCAACAGTTGAAGATTGAATTGGAAATTTTCAAAAGTACATGGTTGGCTCAAGATTAGCATCCATGCTGTTAAAATCATCTGTGTCATTTTGAATTTCTTTTCTTCTGCTGAAGAGGATTCTTCTAATGATAAATCCTCAGAGATTTCTTCAAAATTTGTTACAACTTCCTTGCTGTCACAGCTTGGAGTCACATCCAGGTCCAGTATGTTGTTGGGAAGACTGGTAAAGACATTTATTTGTAATATCTGTGTTGGCAAAGATTTAGCTGTGGTTGTAAAAATAACTCGCAAACCTGTAAGCAAGCAAACACATCCAGGTCCATTTGGTCATGAGGAACATTGACACTTTCAAAAGCAACAAAGTCTTCTGATGCCTTTACTGTCAAATCCATAATTGTGGTTTTGACGGTAACTTTCTCACCCTTAGAGGAATCTTCCATGTCTTTTTGGTCTTCAGGGTTCAATGTCAAAAGCAAAGTATTTTCATCTCTCGTCCTCAGAGCTCTCTACAAGGACATTGTTGCCTCTTGTGCTATATCCTAACAACTTTTCAACTCCCTTCGTAACAAGAAATCCAAGGTCCCATCACAGGCAAAATTCCTCTTGACTTGGTGTTCAGTTAAAATGGTTTGTAAAGTCAGTTTGAAGTCGTCTCTCTGGGATCGATCTACCTCCAACCAAGTTGAGAAGCAAACTGAGAATTCTTGTATCTCTTTGAACATTTATGACATCACTGACATCACACAGAGGTTCTCATGGATACGATGATGTCAAACAACCTTTGTCAGGTTTTTGTTTGTTTTAGTTGCTATGGAAACACACAGAGTTATGTATGGTTACTGGCATCTAGATTCATAAATGTGAGTCAATAAATGTGTGTAAATTTAAGTTTTGTATTTGTCCTGTTTTCCAACTCATACATACATGTAAAAAATCATAATTTGTTATATAATCATAAACAGTATAGATAACAATGTTTGCCCAATTTTAAAAACAAAAGAGATTATTATAAATTTCAGGAAAAACAAGATTAGATCAAATCCTATTTCCATCACTGGAGAACAAGTGGAGGTGTGTGAGGAATATAAATACCTTGGTGTTCATCTGGACAACAGACTGGACTGGAGAATCAACAGTGAACCGTCTATCATATGATGGTATTATCTGCTCTATAGAACAGACTGGACTTCCTGAGGAAGTTAAGATCCTTCAAGGTTTGCAGCAAGATACTACAGATCTTCTATAAGTCTGTTTTTGAGAGCATCATCTCTTCATTGATCATTTGTTGGGGCAGCAGCTTCAGAGCAAAATCTGCACAAAGGTTCCCTCTGATAAGGACCAGTTGATTTTAATGTATACATTTTAAATTAGGTTGTGCTTTTATTCTTTTTACACTAGTTATTACTTGCATTTTCATAAATGCAGGTAATAACTATGTTTCATGTCGTTCAGTCAATTTGTCCCAAACACAGAGGCAGAGAAGATGTCACAGAATAACCTGCAATTCATCCAATGTGGGCTTTGATCGACTTCAAACACAGCCACACCTCTTAGAAAACAATTATGATGCAGAAAACCTGATAGTCAGTCAGAAAACAGGCGTTCCAATATCCATCAGGGGTTGCCTACTCATAAAGCACCAATTTGACAGCACATGCAATATGCTACAGAAATCTCATTGTGAATCTGTGATATCAGAAAAACATACATATTTTTGTAATATTACTCATGTAAAAACTGCCACTGCATTGTGCCTCAAGGGCATTTTAAAGCCCTTGTGGCACAATGCACATCAGCCCGGCATTCATTTAGTCCTGCCCAAAAGCTTCTCTTGGATGTAATCTCTTTAGATGTAGCATTGACCTGCAATAATAAAGTGTTCTTTAGAAGATTAGTGCAGACTGTGGTAATGCATTATTCAAAAGCTGTGGCACAAATTTTAATTTAGATGAATTATCTGGAGTAGTTTCTTAGTGTCTCTGTATCTGACAATAATGCAGATAACAGTGAGTGTTTTAAATATGTTTTTATCCCATTTTTAGTAAGTTGAAAGTGAAAGATATAGACAGGAAAATAACTGATCCTTCCTCTAAAGTCTGCTATTTAATCCTGTGAATCCATGTATTGTGCAGGATCCCTTCTGTTGTGCATCAACTTTGTTTTCTATTTGTTTTTGAATATTTTGAATCAGTTTTATTATTAATCAAATCTAAACTGAGCTAGATTTCTAAAAAAATTCTAGAGTTCTAAAAAACTGTTTGTAGCTTTCAGTCTGGCAAACTTTAAACCCTGACCTTCCATCCACTCACCGTGTTGGGAGTGACCTGGTCTGAAAATATGTACTTCCTAAACTGCGAAGAATCCTAGAAAAGATTAGTTAATTTTATCCAACTACAAACCCAACGGCAGGCTGCAAGCCAGCCCTGAGCTGTTCACAGGGTTCTTCAAAACTTCTTGTTTTGAAGTGTATGAAATCTTAATATAAAAGAATGAAGTTATGTTTGAAGTTAGCGTTCTTAGTCACACAGGCAAAGACTTGTTTATTCATGCATTAGTTAGTTCTGGTTCTCTAGAGCATTTCCTCTCTCAAAGCTTATTTTTAGTAGTTGCATATTTTGTGCTTTGAAACTTTTTATATTGCAAACAAATCAGCATGTGTGTTTTACAGACTGAAAAACACTCAGATGCATTATTAGCTCTCTCACAATACCACCTCAACTGAACTTTACTGAAGTAGATTTGGAAGATTCACCAAATGCACCGCCTAGTGGATGGGTGCAGGGCAAAGACGACACCAACAGGGTGGCTGTGCTACCAACACCAAGCATCCATATATGATGAGTAGGGAGTCGGAATGTGTTGCATGGAGCTTTAATTTAAATTGTTTTATTAAAAATGCAGTAGGTTTGTAGAAGAAACCAAAAGTGTCATTTGCATTATTAAAAAAATATAAAATATTCCAATTAGCTAAACATTTAAAGCTGTGAGTCAAATTACACTAATCACAAATATGTCAGAAATTACAGCAAGCCTCTACAATACAATACACACCAGTGTTTCAGTTATTTCTCTCTGAACTATGAAGACTTCATCAGGGGCAAAATAACTTCCTGGATGATCCAATGGTGTAAAGAAAAACAATGGCGTCTCTGCTAAAAGTCCAGACCTCTCTTTGGGATACTAAGACATTTTTTTTTTATGTCTTTGTAAATGAAAAGTGTTCATAATTTTATATTCCCGGTATTCCTCAAAAAACATGTTACTGATATCATGCAATCAAAATTTTTAATGTATTATGTATTTTCCAGGACGATAGGCCCATTTTAAAATACAATCAAGTAACTGTTACCTTCAGATTTTATACATTTCTTGTATATATTTGAAACATGACTTTCCAGAAATTCAACTTTGCTATTTAACACCTTGGAATTGGGCCTCTGTCTCTTTAAGAAGCTGTCAAGAAAATCCGAGCTCATCCCACTTCCCCATGCTGGAGATTTTAGTTTAACAGTAATAATAAATAAAGTTATCTTTAAAATGAATCACTCAAGTGACTTCTAGGCCCAACAGTAGACTTAGGTGTCAATAAAATAAATCTGGTTGTGTGTGTTGTTTTTGTCTCCAGCAAACTTTGCTTTAATTCTACTTTTTTCTATCTAATCATAAGAAATCATAGTCAGACAGAGAGAGTCATGAAACAGGAAAAGCAGGTTTCCTGGAAAAAGAGGAAGTTAGTTTCCAGCCTGCAGATTTATAAAAATAGCTGAGACTATACCTTATTTCAAAGCATGAAAGTTTTAAAGAATGAAATCTAAACATTATTAGTAACTGGATAAGATTCAAAGTAAAATACTTATATTAATATTGGTTTACTTGTAATAATATTTACACGTACATTTGTGAGAACACTTACAAGAAAAACAAGTAACTGTAACTTTGGTATCAAATAATTAGAATCATGGATTATTCTTGGTTTCTTTTCAGAAAAACATCTGTAATAACTCACATTAAGATTATAATAAGTATAATTAATAAGTTATGGTTATAAAATCATAAATGAATGATAAATCAGAGAAGCTGAAGAAAATAAATGTGATATAAATGTGATTTTGACATTGAACTTGAAATGGTGTAAAAGGTGTAACTGCAATTAAACATCACTGATATGTTGGAGGTAGAGAGTAGGTGAAAGGTGAAAGGCAAGGAACTAACAGGAGAGCAGAGATGATCAACGCCTTATTTAGGTGAAAGGTTGTGAAGACAACGGACATAGGAGGTTGAGCAACCCTGAGACATTAGCACAGACATCAGGACATAATGTCTGTAAGACAGTGATGGATGTGAGGTCATCTGTCTAAGCAGTCAGCCAATGAAAACGCCCCAAAAGGGTGGATAAACCCTATAAAAAGTGGGTGCAAAAGAGGAACCTTTTGTTGGATCCTCCGGGCAGCTTCGAGCCAAGATCGAGATGGACAAAGAACTCTGCAGCTGAAGAAGAGCCGGGGCCACAGAGCCGAAGACTGTCCTTCTCATGGAGACCAACCGGTCAGGCCCACAACCTGTGGCTTCAAATCGCACTTCTCTCATCGGCTGGGTTCAGACCCCAAAGACAAAGATGAAGATAAAGACAAAGGCAAAGACAAAGAAGAAGAACTGGTGCCTTTTTTCCTGCCAGCACCAAGTCCTGTGTGACCTCAGCCTCCATGCGGAGAAGAAGCTCATCAGACCTACAGAGATCCCTGCCTTCGCTGATCAACATCTTCCTCCTGCTGCAGGACCTTCTTCATCATCAGGCCAGGTCTGGGGTTCGAAACGTCAAACTCCGTCCGTCTCTCTCAAAGGTTCCCTTTTTTAGTTCTCAGTGTCAGCAGTAGGGAAAGATAGACTAGATGATTGATTTTACTTATTTGATTATTTCTGCTACTGAATTAAGCTGTACTGACCCTTGCAAAACTGCCTTACTAATAAAAATATTTAGCATAAAGAAAATCTAAAAGATGTTGTGGACATTCAGTTAATGAGTCACCTTAAAGTTCTTTGATGGTTGTAAAATAGCTATGATGTTTGATTCTGGAGAGGAAAAAGTTTAAAATGTTTTTAGGTTGCTGGTAGCCCAAATTTAAAACGTCATCCTTGGGACTCGCCCGAGTCACTAAAACCTACCTGGTTCAATAACAAATGCAAGTTGTAAAATAGAGAACGAGCGACCGTTAACAGGTGTGCTCTGTGAAACTAGTTGGCTGTAGGCTGCTCAGTCTGGCTAATTCACAGGGGGAAGCAGGGTGGGACACCTGGATGTTGGCCGTCAGAAACCAGGCGAATCGTTTCTCGAAACCAGCTTAAACAGAGTTTACTTCAGTTCTGGACAGGGTAAATCCCAGCAGATTTAGGAAACTCAATTAACCCGTTAGAAGGAGAGCTGGTAGCACATCTCCCCTCTCAGAAGAGGAAGTATGAGAGTGAGAGAGTAGAGAAAGGAGGGGGGGGGTGTTGCGCAACAACAAAGCTTTTTCTTTCCTAAACGCCGGCTTCAGTATGTCACCGCAACAACATTCCTCTATTAAGCATTTAACAATGTTTTATCAGCGATTGACATAAAATTTGTTGGTGATGAGCTCAGCAGATGTTCAGTTATACCAGTTGTTTGCTAATCACTTCTGCTGCTAGTCTGAAGGAGCCAAGTGGGGGAGTCGCAGGGAAGGGGAGCTCTGTAATACAGACGCTTAGAGGGGAGATTCAAGGATTTCTCAAACCTGCATGAAAGAATCAAGGCAGCACTTAGGTGTGTTTTATTTTTGTTTATTTCCTTTATTTAACCAGGTAGACCCCATTGAGATCTGGATCGTATTTTCAAGAGGGACCTGGTGAGAGCACAATATTATCACTTGTCGTGAATCTCAAAAAAGTCAATTTTACATAATATGGCCAATTTAATGATGGTTTCTTTCCATAACCCTTAGTGCAACACTGGAGCATGTTCAGCCTCAGAAGTGTGATAATTTGCATCACAGGTCTTTAAATTTTAGCTCCAAGCAGGAGGAGAGACCTACATAGTGATTATATAAACAAAGTTAAGTCCCCACAGCAGGAGGAACGTAACAGACACACAACTCGCCCTTAATTCCCCAAATATAGCTTATTGCTGCCTTCCCTTAAATCCATTTGCCTTTCATCTCTTGCCAAGCATCATCTAAAAACCAGGGGGTCTGTCCTTGGTTACTTTATGCAGCTTGTCTGTGTTTGTGTGCATATGCATATGTGCTTGATGCTCCTGGGGCTGAGGAGGGTTCAGTCATAAGCTTTTTGCCTTCGCACCATGTGGCAGAACGGCTGAATATTTATGCCCAACTAGAGTAGGTTTATCAATAACTAAACAGTATTTCTACACCACAGAGGAAGCGATTGAAGAGCTGGAGGTCAGAACAATAAACAGAAAGAAAAAAAGGCAATGAATGACATGAAAAAAATTGGGCTGAAAATATTTTAAACTTGATAGAGTGGAGGGAAACAGTGAGCATAACTGTTCCCACAACAGTTAGTGAGCATAACTGCTGTGGGAACAGTAGGACTTAGACTGATTGGTAAATGTCTTTCCTTGATTTGTCGCTGTGTTTATTTGTGTGTGGGAGTTTTGCTGTTCGGAGAAAATAATGACGCCTTTGTCTTCCCACTGAAATGTCTTTTAAACTCCCTTTTGTTTTGAATATGAACTCAGAATCCTTTCTCCACACAGCTAACTGCTGTGCAGAAATTTAAAGACAAAGAGGCATCTGCATAATCTTACTAGCACACAATATTAACCCTTCATCCTTCTGCAGTAACACACAGTTACTTCCTATATATAATTTATACCAATACTGATGTTCATTAAGCTGTTTGTAGACTAAAGTCAGATTTCTTTCTGGTTCCTGATTCATCTGCTGTGAGTTATAAAATTTAAATCACAAAGCTTTATGCTTTTTATCTGGGTCAGAGCAAACTGTAGTCCAGCCCCTGCATATTCTTTTCCGGTACATTTTCCATCTCCTTCTGTGGGATTTTGAAGTGTTCCCAGGCCAGATGGAACGTGTATTCCCTCCAGCATGTTCTGGGGGGCTTTGCATTTGGTAATGTGATTTTTTTTTCCCCATCCTCACATTTTCTTTCTTTAGTTTTAGCTCATCTCCAAGGAGAGCTAAAAGGTCTTAATATGGAAGCAGAAAAAAACATGACTCACAGTGTCTCAGCAGTTAAATGTGTGTAAAATAAAGTCATGAATAACAGAAGAGAGAGAATGTTTAAAAAAAAATATTTTGCTCAAGTAAACACATTTGTGAAAGTAAATAGGTTTTAGCCAAGCTTCACAAAATTTTTAACTGAACTTCTACTGCTTATTGTTGTGATTAGTAACGAGGTTCATCACTGAGACACAAACTCCTCTGCAGTCAGATGTAGAAACTAATAAAATACAAAATAGAAGCTTATATATTAAGTTTGATCTTAATTGAAACTGCAGCATGCTTCTCCAAACAAAGAGGAAACTTACTGATGATTTTTTAGCTTTAATGCCTTTAAAGGTACATTCCACTCATTGTCGCACTGAAATTCTCATATTACCACCCTAAGAGCTAAAACACAAAGATGTAAGTAATCATTTTATAATGTTTCCATTTATTTGCTACTTTAAGTTTATGCCAAAAAAACATATTAACAGGCAAAATACACATTACACAAACTAAATACTTTTCATGACTAACACACCTTTGACTCTTCAGAGGGGCTGCCAGTATGAAACAATGTTTCTCATTGCTCCATGAAAAACAAACTCCTAACTGTTGGATCTGCTGTAAGTGAGAATATTTTTAAGGAAAGTTGCACAGAAAGGCAATGACCAGGCTAGTGTCAAACAATTTCCAGTCATTCAAACAATCAAATCTGTTACTCTTCTCTGTGTCTCTATTAAGATGAGCTGACAGTGAGAATCTGGGCAGTACTGAGCTTCAACAAAATCACCCCGAGTCAACAAATGGATGTGTCTTATTAAGTCAGAAGGTTTTCTCATTACGAAGTTTAAAAGATGGCAATGCCAGGCAGCTAATTACTGTTTACATTCTGACCACATGATGGTCTGAGTCTGTGAGCGGATGAGAGTTAAGCTGAGAGACAGTGATTAGGAAAATAAAACCATTTTATTATATTAAAACCACACTTTTATCATCTCACTGTGGAATCACATTAAAATGAAGAGGTATGGAAACAGCTGCTAATTTGGCTGTTTTAATTGGGTTTTAAGGGCTGTTGTGCTTTTTTAGCTACACACACAGACCCCCCCCCCCCCCCCCACACACACACACACACACACACACACACACACACCCCCCACACACACACACATATATATGTACTGTATATATATACAGTATATATATATATATATATATATATTTTTTTTTTTTCACTTTAATAAAACTATTGGACTTTGTGCCAAAGTGATGCAAAATGTCTTTACCAGTGTGTCACACTTTGGCTACATGGGAAGATCAGTCATTTTGCATTCTAAAAGCTGTGGGTTCATTTTCAGCTTTCTTCTGCATGAAGAATCCGAAATTAATCACTCCATGGTTCTTTTACATCAACTAAAAGATGAGCTGCTGTTTTCTGGACAGTGATGACTGATATACTGATGACAATCCAGTAGTTTTTGGTGAGGTGAGGGGAAAATGCCTGCAGGACAAATCTGATCCTTGGATATCCACCATTCTCTACACCCTCTTACTGTTTACGCTTCTCAGCCTTTGGGGAGGAAAAATAACAAGCATGTTAGCTGATAACAAGAGTACTGCAAATGCCACTTTTTTCACCTTGAACTTCCTGTAGGTCAGTTGCTAAGTTATGCCCCTCTGCTGCTCAGTTTCTGTAACTTGTCCCATTTTCCATCTCTTGTGCACCACCAGGAGTTAAAGGGCCAGATGTCTCAGCTGCGGCCCCTGTTGTCGGTGGTGGAGCAGTACAGATTGGACTTGCAGATGCTGGCTACCTTGCGAATGGAGCTGCTCAACCTATCGATCATCCTGACAGCCATTCAGGAGGAGGTTGGAGCATATGACTATGAAGAACTTCAGCAAAGGGTGTTACTGCTGGAGACCAGGCTGCACAGCTGCATGAACAAACTGGGTATGTGTTACAGGGTCATAAAGAAAATGTGTTGCTGGGGCTGACTTTAAAAGAAATCCCAGGGCTTGTATTTTCTAATTTGGCAGGAGAGTAATGCCAGTTAGGACGGCTATGCATTTACTGATTGCCTGCGAATTTTGTGACATTTAATTTAAAAACACAACACAGAGTAAATGGAAAAGGCATAAAGGGCTGACTATAACAAATGATCCAAGTGGTGAGTAGAACAAATAAAGACATTAAAAAAAATCACATATTCCAGCCGTTATTACATCAGTTTAGAGTTGATTTTTTTAAAATGTCCACAAACGGATCATCTCTCAGAAATGACCAGCATGTTAAATCTTAGAGCTTAAACATAGATGTGAAGATTGTACATCACAGCTATGCTGTCAGGTCCTTTTTTGGTGCAGCATAACCTTCTAATTGCTTCAGAGAGGAAATGACAGCACCATTAAATAAAAAGATATTAATTAGCAACAAAATGTGATGTAGTCTTGAAAGATCAGTTTGACATTTGGAGATTTGTGCTCCTTCACTTTCTTGCACTCCAGGCTGCAGAGTAAATATAGAGTTCCAACTTACGGCAGTGAGCCGTTTGTCAGATTGTCCTGCATTCACTGAGCTCAGGTATGTCTGAAGGCTGTCTCTACCCTCTGTGTGCTACAAAGATCAGACACCAAATAAATGTGTTGAAAAAGATGTTAAGCAGCTGCTCTGGAAGCCTGAAGCAGTGAAACTCTCACAAGGTCAGACAGTGCCGAAAAGCATTTATGCTTTTAATTTCTTTACATTTGTTATTGGAATTTTATCCACCTCCAACACAAAGTTAAGTGGAAGGAATATTTCAAAATGTGCTCCTTTTTCAATGCATTATTTTAAAGATGTGGCATACGTTTGTATTTAGCTCCTCGGAGTCAATAACTGTAAATGGGGAGTGTTGTGTACAATCAACGCTTTTGAGCTTTACATCATAATATAATGTTCGCTCATCAAAAACATATGTGGAGTTTTGCTTTGACTCTTTCTTGCATGTTTGAGAAATCCTTTAGTCTCCCTTGGGAACTACAGTATATGGTGGTGCCAAATGGTTGCCACCAAGCACATGCTCCAAGCCGAGCTTCCACCTCACAGAGAAACTCCCCCATATCGTTCCCCAAACCTCCCCCACTCAACTCCTTCAGACTAGCGGCAGCAGCAATGAGCAAATAGCTTTGTGAAACTGTGCATCTGCTATTTCACAAAGCTTTAGTAAAGTAGTTTAACTACTTTTTATCGCATTGCTCCTATGAATATTGTATATGGGTTAATGGTAAAACTTTGATGTACTGAAGGCAAAGTTTCAGAAAGACCAAGAGCTTCTTATGGACAAAAAGGTCAATTTCAAGATGTTAAATTGCAAAGTCAAATTTCTTTTAAGTCATTTTGGATATACATCTTTTTTTATAACATCGGAAGCTAATATATTTACATTATTCTGCTATAAAAAGACACTACGTGCCTGGAAAATACATCATACTTCCCCCTTAAAGTACATCACGACCTTTGCAAGACAGTTTGTCAAGACAGAAACACAAGTTCAGGGATTCTGTTTGGAGATGGAAAAAAGTTGGGGTAAATTTCAAATAAGAGTTTGGTGCCACTTTAAGGTTACAGTTTTGTTTAACTGGATTAATACTGCAGCACAATTATACATCAGAAGCACATATAAATTCCTCAGAAACAATGTTTATTTTTGAGAAAGATTTTATAAAAAGGGTGATAAATTAGCAGTTGATGACTCCATATGAATTAACTGGGAACTTCCATTTCATTCATTTGTCTTTTTTGTAAAACATACAATTAACATTTTCTGGGATCTTTCAGGTTGTGGTCGCCTGACTGCAGTTAGCAACCCGATCACTGTGAAATCATCAGGGTCCCGCTTTGGCTCCTGGATGACTGATGCCATGATTCCCAGCTCTGACAGCAGGGTAGGTGCATGAAGTCCAAAGATCAACTGTTACAAAAAGACTGAATAAGAATTTAAATCTTATATGTGGTAACCCAGAATTGATTTCACAGTTCATAATCATGATTCATAAAGTATAATTGTATAATTGTCATAAAGTAAAATTCAAGAGTTTTGGTATTGGCATTGTTACCCAGTCAGATTTTGAGACAATCCAGTGGACAAAATAAAATCACAATTATTTTTGGATTGCCTTTTTTAAACTTTTTTCAGTTTAATGCATCTTGCATTATTAATTTATGGAAACCAGATAACCAAAATATCTAAAGCTGGATGTGTGTAAATATACTTGTGTTTTCTGTAGGAGCGCACCAATTTCAGTTTTCTGGCTGATCGCCGATTATCCATCTTTAAAAAGCCTGACTTGTTGATTCACATTTTGGCCAATTCAGTTTTTTTTTCTCTGAAATGTTGTTAAATTTAGGAACAAAGTCTCTGAGCTGCCAACAGTGGGGTGAAATTGTAAATATGCAGATAATAAACCTGGTGGGAGGGTCTGTCTGTCAACAGAAGAGGACAGTAGTTGACTTTCAGATCTTTGCTGTGGTATAGATAAGATTGGCTTCACATGTAAATATCAATCGATTAATAACCGATCCACTAAAATTAAGAAAATTGGGGCCCATTTATCACCTCTAGTTTTCTATGATGGAAGCATTTTATGTGACATCCAGCTTTAAAATATACATCCCCAAATGTGGGTGATTTACAGAGTTTTTACAACAGGAGTTTTTGGAATTGTTGTTAAAAATACTGTTTGTAATCCCAAATTTTACCATAATTTCAAAAAACGTACTTCAAGTGAGATATTGAGTTTCTAAGTTGACTGGAGCGTTAATGGATTTAGAAACAAAAACGCAATCATTTTTAAAGAATTTAGAGGCTAACTAGCATGAAGAAATTTGAGGATGTAGAAAAGGAAAACATTGTAGGGTCCCTATACTTTGGGGGTTAACTGTAGTTCATGGAGCTCTAGATGCACTAGTTCTTGTATAATGAAAGTAAAAGCTGCATTCTTGGCAAAGTTGAGCTTCTTTCCAGTTGGAACCAGTCCTCTTTGTGGTGTTAATTGACAGAATCTAAAGATGTGGTCGTGGACAATGGGTTATTTTGTTTTGAAACTCCATATTCTCATCTTTTATTTTTGAAAGTGATCAAAATTGGGATGTGATTTAATTAACATTTTGAGTTGAGTCAGGATGGGAGTTTAAAAGCAACTAAACAATTAAGTTAATGCTCTTATATTTGGATATAGGAATAAGACTTTTAAAAAGTTATACAAAATGTTCTCTCGTTATTCTGAAGTCTAGCAAACAGAGTTTTTATATATATATATATAAAATTTCTATCTAACCTTAAACTACAAAGCTTTTGTTAGATTTAATGTCAGACAATGAGGAGAAAATGTTGTGTGGCTTTTAATACAGTATACACCGTGTTCCAAATTATTATGCAAATTGGATTTAAGTGTCATAAAGATTAAATTTTTTGTTGCGCTATTAAATTTATAGATGGTATTGTTTGTCAGGGCTCTTTGAATCAGAACTGGTTGATTAGTTTGTCTGGTTAACTCAATTAAAGGAAATCTACTTAAGAAGGATGTTCCATATTATTAAACAGGCCACAGGTTTCAAGCAATATGGGAAAGAGAAAGGATCTGTCTGCTGACGAAAATGATCAGATAGTGTAGTGCCGTATGACAAGGTATGAAAACATTAGATATTTAACAAAAACTGAAGCGTTATCGTACTGTGAAGAGATTTGTGGCTGATTCAGAACAAAGATGGGTTTGTACAGATAAAGGCAGAATGAGGAAGGTTTCTGTTAGACAAATTCACAGGATGAAGAGAGCAGCTGTTAAAATGTCCTTACAAAGCAGCAAACAGTTATTTGAAGCTGCTGGAGCCTCTGGAACCTCAAATTGGAGGATCCTCCAGAGGCTTGAGGTGCATCAACCTACTATTGGGCCCCTAACCAGAGCTCACAAGCAGAAACGTTCTCAGTGGGCCCTGCTGTACATGAAGATTAATTTTCAAACAGACTTGTTCACTGATGACTACTGTGCAAGTAGTGGATTGGTGGTGGATGGCCACAACATCCCAACACAGCTGTGACGTCAGCAAGGAGGTGGTAGAGTCATTTTTTGGGCCAAAATCATGGGGAGAGAATCATTGGTCGGCCCCTTCAGAGTCCCTGAAGGTGTGAAAATGACCTCAGCAAAGTAGATGGACTTTCTGACTGATCACTTTCTTTCATGGTTCAAAAAGAAGGTTCATGGTTCAGTAGCAAAATCATCTTCATCCATGACAATGCACCGTCTCATGCTGCAAGGAATTACCACTGTGTCATTGGCTGCTATGGGCATAAAAGGGGAGAAACTCATGGTGTGGTCACCATCCTCCTCTGACCTCTGACCTCAACCCTATTGAGAACCTTTGGAGTTTCCTCAAGCAGAAGATCTGAGGGTGGAATGCAGTTCATATCAAACCAGCAGCTCTGGGAAGGTTTTCTGACATCCTGCAAAAAAATTCAAGCAGAAACTTTCCACAAACTCACAAGTTCAATGGATCAAGAATTGTGCTGTGATATCAAAGAAGGTTCTATGTTAACATGTAACTCGGTCTGTTAAGATGTTTTTGATTGAAACAGCTTTTGATTTTAGTACATGTGAACACTTAATGCTGAACATTCAAAGAATGACCGTTTGCAGTTCTTTATAAACCATAAAATGTTTAGAAAATCTGCAGTGCATAATAATTTGGAACATTTTGCATTTTGAGTTTTTTATTTTTGAAGAAAATACTGTTCTCATGGGGAGCTTTGTTCAGTAAAATTAGATTTACACTGTAATAGTTCATGACTTGAAAATTATACTGACCATCATTTGCATTGACCATTTAGGAAAATCTGAGAAAATATCACTTGCATAATAATTTGGAACATGGTGTATGTAAATATCTGGCTTCAGCTGTATATCCCTTCTTGGCCAGGGTTGGATTGTGAGCAGGATGTCTGGGTTCCTTTTATTTCCTTGAACCCAAGTTTTTATGGACACAAAGGAACTGTAGGCACAATCAAAAGAAAAGGAAATCTTAGGTACTGCTGTTTTTGAAACCATATAAAAATGTACATAAAGTAATAAAGATGGATGACCTTGAAAAAATATTTTTTAGGTCTGGTTTAAGAAATCTTTGTAGAAGCCAGCATCATAGTAAATGATGATGTCTACGGTCACATGGTTGGGAGGCTCGACATTCTCCTTAATGTATTTTCTCTGTCTTATTTCCAGCATGACTTTGTTGTGCACTTTGTTTTCACTCTTTACAAGCTTCAGTCGCCTCTAACGGATGCACACACAGACACAACAAAACAGTCTGTTCAGGCAGCGCATATTTATCTAGTTGTCAAGGCGACTGTCTCCCAGTTGCCAGGTGTGATTTATATTGCCACGCTTACCCGTGCTATGTGAACTTTCCCTGTAATGGGAGGGAACCATGCAAAGCATCAGTATTCCAGTTGCATGACCCGTTTAGTTCCAGTTCACTGGTGTAAGGTCCTTCACATTTCTGATGTCTGTTTGGATCTTCTTTCCTCATCTTCCATCTTGATGGTTATTGATGTATAATGTATGTTCTCTATTCAGAGTGTGGCATTCTGGCAACAAAACAAGTAGAGCTTATAAAAATGCAGGATTTGTTACTTGTATGTCTTCTATATATAACACAATGAAAATCTAAAAAGATCTCAACTTCCGCTAACAGTTTTTTTCTATCTTTAAGACTGTTTTTGTGCTGATGGTTATGTTAACCTTTAATGTGGCCTAATAAAACATGATACATTTTGTTCATTCTTGTGCTTTGACTAAGTCGGGGCACCACTTGATCATCAAGAATATAATAGTCAAATAGTTCGGTCTCAGTTATTGTTAATAAATAACTGCATGACAAAAGTTTAGTTATAATAAGTCCAGCATTTTCCTTTTTCTGAACAGTGAGATGCAACATGTATTGAATAAAATACTAACTTCTCTCCAAAATACAAGTTTACGAACAAAAACAACAATAATTCGACCATCCAGTAAAATACTCAAAGTAACACTACCCTAGTAACTCTCAACTCAAACTAAACTAAAGTACACTAAAACTACTAAAAGTAAAAACAGAACAAATAAATACAGATAAATTAATAAAATCTATGAAATGATACATGATGGCAAAGTTCAGTATGAAGATTAAGAAGCCAGATTTAATTCATTAGGATTTTTTAATTCAATTCATTTTATTTATGAAATCACACTAAATGTCCTCTTGAGGCACTTCAGAAAAAAGACATTTGAATTGATCATAGTTATCAACTCCTAGTTAATTATTAAAATTAGCTTAAAATGTTTTTAGCCAAGGAAACCCAGCAGAGTGCATTGTGTCATTGACGTATATTTTTTTTATACAGCAACACCATAAGTATGTGACAAATAAAGCATAAAATAATCCATAGAATGATCTAAATTTCACAGTTGAGTATGAATATGTATGCTTCAACACCATGGATTGTTGAAGAGTTTTGTTGGTGAGGCATCCTGGCCATTACCTTCCTACACAACTCGATTCTTAACTCCCTTCACTGCTCAGTCTGGGTTTTCTCCCATTGAGCTGGATTTCTCAGGTAGATTTTCTACCGGCCAATCAGTGAACAGAAGCTTTATTAATTTTGACTGAATTAGAAATCAATACCCTTTTCCGAAAGTCGATAATATATTTAACAGTTTCCACACAGACAGATAATTTAATAATTTGGAATGGCAAAATGGCGGACAACCAGACAGCAGTTTCTAAGCTGCACACTTACAAAAATCACATCACCTGCATTTTCTGTGCTCTCAGAAAACCAAAACCAATAGATACATAATGTAAATGCTGTTTGTGGCTTGTGATAAACATAATGCACCTTTGATAACATTTGTCCTCAAGTTGAGAAAGCTGTTGCGACTTATACTGTACCTGGACGGCAGTATGATGGCTGCAATTTCTCTTCCAAATATTTTATTATTGTTTTCCCAGCAGATCTGAAGTGTTAGGACTCATTTTAGCATTGCCAACCCACTGTCTGCACACACACTTAGATACACACATGCACGATGTGTGAGTCAAAATGAGTAAATGTCCATTTCACAGATTCTTGGGTATCCATGACTACAGCGTCGGCACACGATCCCAGCTTGACATTTATGAAATCTTTATTAGGTCTTTAAAGTATGACGGGGTGTGTGTTTGTGTGTGTGTGTTTGCATGATTTACTCTCACTCTCTGAGGCCGGCCAACATCTGTCGCATCTGTCGCATCAGGACATCTTCTAAAGTGTGGGCATTTTGTGATCTGTCAAGGTTTCTCTGTTGATAGGATCAGAGATGAAGGAAGAGAGCAAAACACTACAGCCTTCTGGCACAGTCTGGGCTTTCTCCCCTTCACTCGAATTGTCTCCAGTTGATTTTCTACAAGGCCAATCAGCAAACAGAAGGAGAAGCTTTGACGTTGATTTACTGCTCTGTTTTAGAATTGTACTTTGTCTGTAGTTTTAGCGATGGCAGTGGAGAGACTGAACGTAGACAAATATTAAGGTGCTTCCAAATATTGAGTTGGCTGCCAGTGGAAAAGCAGCTTTGTTGCTTTGCTCAGAAGTGCAGGGTTGAGGAACACATTTGATCAAAGGTTAATATGAAAAACTAATGAGGTCAAAGATGATTAGGAGAAAGATCATTATGACTTAATAATAATTGAAATGATTTAGGCCCTGTTGATTTTTCCATGTTTCTATTTAATTAAAATTGTATTTCATCTGTAGATACTTTATTACTATATACTGTGGCTGTTTACATGTATATTTTTAGATATTTTTATATTCGACGGGGTATATTTTGTTATTGTGCTGCTGTAACAAATGAATTTCCCCACTGTGACTAATAAAGGTTTATTCTACTCTATTCTGAAAAAAATAATGGACATTTACAGATGGTATTTATTTTGTTTGATTATTTTGAGAATGCTTTATTAAATTTTCCATCTGGTAATCTTAAAATATCAAAAAGATTGAAGGTTGGGAGAGGTAAAGTGGGCAGTAAATACCAACTGTCACTGAGATAGTAATATATACTGTACCTTAGATGAAATGGACAATCTGGATACAACATTTGGTAAACAGATATCTTTACGGTTCCCTGCATTTATGCTCTGCATGCAAGAAGATATTTTGCCATCTGCTTGAAGTTTCACAGCTGTTCACATTACTTCTACAGGTTTAAGTGACTGAGATACTAGTGGAATTGATTAGTGCAACAATGTCTTCACAGGTCTGCCCAAAAAGAAAGTCAGACTAGGCTTCCTTAAACTGCTAGGTTTTACTAGCCCACAATGTAAACAGAGGTTGAGTTCATTATCTTACGATGAAACTGTTATGTATGTAACCGAATCTGAAACTGTCTTTGTGATTGTATTGGATTTCAAGGATTGATTTAGTAATAATTTTCTGACATACATTAGATTAAACAAGATATTGTAGCATAATTATATTTCTTGTGTATTGGCACTATTGACCATGGATGTTGGAAGTGAGGGACTGGTGTATTGAACAGACTGAAACTGTTCTCCCAAGTTGTTTATGCCAGTTTAGCCATGATTGATGCCATTGTATAATTTGTTTTGACTTGTTCGAGTCAGGCTATATGAACGTAACACACCAGGTTGTGGCTCATATTTACAAAAGTTTGAAATAACTAGCTGAGAAACCGACCCGTACCTCCTTAATCATGATGTGTTGATCAAACTGCCAACGTTGCCTGAATTCAGACCACAACATTTATATCACTATGTCATAAAAAACACACAAAAGACCAGATGCTAACCAGTTTTTTCCACACGTTAGGCTACATGACAGTGCAGCTTTGTCTCCATGGTTACTAATGGTTAGACGTGCACTAACCTCATATTGCAATGTTTGGTATGTTTCTAATCATACTTACTAGTAAAACATATGAATGTTAATCTTCTTACTTTGCAAGACTGTCTTTGCGATTGACAGCTGCTGTCCATCGCCACCGGATCTTTCCTCATTAAAACTTATACAATAAAATGACAAGTTTGGTTTGCATTCTTGTCTGTTTGTGCAGCTCTATGGCCATTTTTAAAGTGAAATCAAGTAAATAAAAGTGATATTTGGTTACAGATGTCTGCCTTTTGATAGGGCCGCATGTGGTCTGTCATGACAGAGTGGTCAGAGTTCTGAAGAGTGTCAATATAAATATAGAGAGCAGTATTGTACTGAATTCTGGTGTCCATTTAAAACACAAAAACCTGTGTTGCATCACATACACACCAAAAACTAAACTCTCCATCAAATATGTCTACATGTCTGTCGCTGGGCCTACACCCATAACCCTTCGCTATCAGCCTTCAGAAGCCTTCCTTTCAAGTTTAACAATCTCTGTACCAAGGTCTTTTTTGTTTGTTTTATTTTTACAAGGGAATGCTGTTCTGTGAGTGTCAAAATCACCTTCTGCAGCCAAGAATATCCATTATGTTATACTAGGGGACATAGTGGTGAAATTTAGACCTTAATACCCTTATATCCCAATTTTCTACACCTGACTTGAATTGATGATTGCTGACAAGACTTCTGTCGAACTTGATGAAAGCTGTTGAGGTAATGGATTTATTTCAAACATGTTTATTGCATCTGCTAGTTTAATTTTCTCACATATCTGCTGTGAATTGTGTAGCATGCATACTGATATGCCTGGAGTTACACTCCACAAATGTGTAGTGCCTGTTTTGAATGCAGAAAAAGATGCAACCCAGAAGAGAATCTGTCTTTCAAATAGTCTCTTTGGCAATTCAATTAAAGGACCAACCTCTGCAAACGTGTAAAATTTCGGTAACACTACCAAATTTAAACAACAATGAAAGGAGCTGTTATGTTGAACCAATTTAGAAACTGACTTTTAAAATGTTCCCGTTTTTCACAAAATGCTATTTGCGTGGACATGACCAGGTGGACCAGTTACTTGAGCCCTGGTTGCTACTGTCTTGTATCTTTGAGGGGAAACTGATTTACAAGCTGCTCTTCCAGTGAAAATCTCTCCAATCATCGTGTCTCGAAATGAGCTAAGAAGATTTTTCTAATACGTAATTAGTCTGACTCATAAATTTAATGAAACATCAAAGATGTGTTTCTGGAGTGTCAACAGTATAGTAAATATTTGCTTAAAATATGACATTTTCTGGTTATGTCTCATGTTTTTAGCAGCTGTTTATATTTTTTCTAAATGGCACATGATGCAGCACTTCACTGTGGTCTAACTTACCATGCTTATTTCTTGATTAACTGGAAGCAGTTACAGGGATCTAAGATTAGTTGAACATGTTGGCGTAAATATGTTATAATTTTCCTATTAATGAAAATAGTGCTGTTTGTGACATGTCAAAACTCATAATTACTTCAAACGTTTATATATTTTTGTTAGATTTTTCACTTGTGGAGGTCACCATTTATAAACCTGCTGGGTTTAAAAATGGCGACCAAAACCAGAACGGATGCATTTTGGAATCTACAGAGTAAACACAGGAAGGCTAACTTTATCATATTGCTTATCATGTTGTGTTTGCCTGGTGAAATTTTAGATAATGCCACACTGTCACTGTTGGCTGTAATAACCCCCCCCCAAAAAAACCCAAACAGAACAGTCAGGTGAATCTGGATCACTTCCCACAAGAAAAAAAAAAGTGCAGTCTGACAGTGTATACTGATCTGACACCAGAGCCGAAGGACCTACATTTTTGTTCTCAACATTTTTCTCCAGAAAACTTTGTAATGTGTATGAGCTAAACTGACAAGGGCTCTAACAGGTGATCATTACCGTAATGAGCTAAAAATAAATGCAGACAGTTTTTATCCACAAAGCACATAAAACCTGCTGGGAGAAGCATCAGACAGCGCTCTTCATTTATGTTCAGACCGGGAGACCGAACACAGAGCGATAGAAGTACTTATCGGATCACCCAACCAGTCAGTCTGTTTCATTTATGAAGCTAAAAGTAGCAGCAGCAAAACACCAGTTTCTACGGCCAAATTGATCCTCTTCCTCCATTTGGTCCTCTTCATCTTCATTACCTCTTGTGATTTCTCTATTCTGATCAATTTCAACACTCTCCAGTTCAATTTGAAAAGGCTTAATGACGTTACTCATCGCTGTTTAGACATTATTTACCCAGGATGCATTGCAGCGTGAACAACACAGTGACGTTCGTGCGACAATATTTTATTAAAATTTATAAAAACTAAACAGCCTACAATATTACTGTATGGTTTTTAATTTAAAATAAACATTTCTCAAAGTCTATTGTTACAACTAATCAAGGATCATTTTAAGAAGCCTTACTGGACTATTTCAACATGTGAATAATGTATTCAAACTAACTTTCTTAATCTCAAACTTAGCTTTTTAAGTTGTATGAAATTAAATTGTGCATTCACATATGAGATAACAGAAAACAAAGAGTTTTCCTTTGAATTTTTGTTCAAAATGAAATTCAAAAGGAGGAAGGGAACAGATTGCTGAAAGTAGAATAGGAGAAGGCAGTCAGTCCTTTTCATTGTCTTTCCAAAGTGAATTTCAATTAGAATGTGAGACATTCAAAGCCCCCAAAATATCAGTATAATCATTTATCACTGTCCCTGTCTTAAATTTCTTGATTCAACTTGAATGTTGAATACTGTAAATGAAAATAATAAAACTTTTCAGCATGTTTTGTGAAAGCTCTGCAGAAGAGAATTTATTTCTCATAAAATTAATCTCAATATTTTCTGTTCTCAGAATTTTTCTCATTCTGCAATTGTAATGAGCTTCTGTTTCACCTACAATAGTTTCTTCTCCCATTGCTCTTCACTCCTCTCCTTCATCTGTTTCACCTCTAGTCCTTCTCTGGGTAATTCATTTTCCACACTGTTGAAGGTTAATTTTTCTTCCATTTGTTGCCTCTTCACACTCCTCTCCCATCATTCTTTTCTTCTTCTGAATAGCTTTACCCAATTTTTGATTGCAATCAGATTATTCGGTTTTACTTTCCAACAGACCGTAACATAAATTTTGGTCAACCTAATTAGAGAAATTAGATGAGATGAAAGCCAATCTTCCATACCTGGATATGGGAGAATTTACTTGTCACATACGTATGTTCATCCCTCTCATAAGTTGTTACATTCATCTCTTTAAAAGCACAAACCTTTTTGACCAATATTTTATGTTTTTATAATTTTATTTTATGTTATGCGCCAACCACCAGATTTATTTTTTCAAATAGATTTATTTTTCATTATTTTGTTTTGAGATTTTTTGTTGTTGATGGATTAAGATGAATATTTTGGGGAAGAGGGGATCTAGATGTTTAATAAAGTTTGTGTACTGCTGGAAATGTAAACTTTACTCTAATCTCAAATACTTTCCAGTCTCTAAAAGGTTTCCTTCCAGCATTCTCCTGTAAATGGCTACATTAGTCTTTCATTTAACTCCTACCAGTTTCCCTGTTCATGTTGGTGAAATTAGAATATCACTAGCACCATGTTTTACAAGTGGGATGACGTGTTCAGTGTAATGTTCACTGTTAGATGTCTACCACAAATAGCATTTGTTGACAAAGAAGTTCAGTTATAGTCTCATTTGACTAACGAGCCATCTTCGTCATGTTTGCTTGCAACAAATTGTGATTGGTGGTTCTCATGACTGACTTTCTTCTTCCCAGTCTTTAACATAAGTCAAAGTTATGTGGTGCATGCTGACTAATAGAGATCCTGATCTTTATACTGAGATTAATTTACATGTAGGCTGGCTATTTACAAATAAGTTGCACTATGTTTTCCTTGGGGGTGTTAAATTAAGTGGGGTAGAATGACAATACAAACCATTTATTTCAGATTTTTATTTGTGAAAACATTCACCACCACCGGTCCCTTTGCTCAAACTTTACTTTATGCACTTCTTTGACAGACAGATTTCATGTCTGTTGCATAAAATCCTGCTCAAATACATTGAAGTTTGTGGTTGTAATGTGACAAAATGAGAACAAACAGACAAATTTGTAAGTCGCTGTCTACATTCATCATTTTTCTGAGGTATCAACAAGACGAGCTTTATTCGGAAGTTGTAATAATGTCTTTTCTTATTAATCATATCACTGTGGTACACTGGACCAGGAGCAGCAAAAGATTGTTTAAGGGTCCCCATTAGCTTCAGACCATCATGGAAAATAAATGGCAATTACTTACCAGACAGAGACAAACACAAGCAGATGTCATTTATCACAGACGACCTCCGGCTTACTGACTTGTAATGATGGCCCATTTTGAAGGAACACATCTTTCATAATGGCAACTTTGTGTTTTTTTTTTAAAGTATTATTATTATTTCAACTGGCTGCGGCCCAAAGAAATTGTGAAAATGTATTTCTGAAATGAAACTTTTAAAACATAGAAATTGTGTTGGCTAATGATGCCCTTAATGCTGAAGGCAGTGCTTGCTGGTTTTAGTATTCAGGGGGGAAAAAAACTGTTGCTGGAATCCTATTATATTTTGTCCATTATCTAAAAGCATCTCAATACCCAGAGGCTGATATTCCAAGGAGGGTGTGGAGCTTTCTAACTTTTAATAGACATATTCTGTCCTAATTATTAGGTGGAGTGAATATTGCATTGCATTTGATTGTAATATTACCACAGTTTGCCCTTATTTTACTTGCTAATTATGTAGTGACCAAAAGAAGGAGAGTCTTAGGAGTTACACAGTGGGATCATTGGTGGTAAGCAGCAGTGACAACGATAGATTACTTCAAATTAAAGTAATATATTTGCTCATTTGGGACTAATTTATTTTTCAGGCTTAATAACAATCAAACTGTAAAATCAATGTTTCCATGCCCACCTTAAGAATAACGCTTGAAATAGTTAACTTCCGTGTAAACAAGGAAAATAAAAAGCTTTGCAAATCTGAAAGTGGAAACCAATAACTGAGTGGATTGAAAGTAAGATACAAGAATTACACAAAGGTCTCAGATGACAAATTGTATATACACTGGAAATAATAATTACAAGTCTGCAATTGTGATAACATAGACCAAAAGTGGAAAGTGGTGAAATATGATAAACAAAACTCAGAACAAATAAAATGAAAAAGACTAAAAGACAAATTTGTAATACACACACACATGTACACCCCCCTCACACCCACACCCACACCCACACAAACTTAAAAATATGACTATCTAATTCCCTCTTTTCTCTTCACCAGGTGTGGTCAATGGATGGCTACTATAAAGGCAGGCGTGTGCTGGAGTACAGGACCATGGGAGATTTTACGAAAGGCCAGAACTTTGTCCAGCATCTGTTGCCCCATCCCTGGGCAGGAACTGGCCATGTTGTCTACAACGGCTCACTCTATTACAACAAGCACCAGAGCAACATTCTGGTATGAGCCTGTGGATGGCTGAAAATGTGACCAGCTAAATATGACAATTTTATTGTTTATTGTTAAAATTTCCTATCCCTGATCCCTGTTTTTAAGTGGCACTTCTAATGACCATCATGGTTACAAATTGATAAAAGTTACATTTCACTTTGCCTCCATGGAATTCCATCTTGTTAACCTTCTGGGCAGGCTGCGCAGTAACGCAGTTGACAGCAGTGTCACAAGGAGGTCCTGGGTTCGAATCCCGGCCTGGAGTTTGCATGTTCTCTCTGTGTTTGGTTTTCTCCAGGTACTCTGGCATCTGTGTATGTGCTAGATTGTTTGTCCTGGTCTGTGCTGCCCTGTGATGCCCTATGATGCCCTGTCCAAGGTGTACATCGTCTCTCGCAGGAGACGGGCACCAGCACTCCTCACCACCCGACCAGGGATAAGCATGAAGGATGATGGATGGATGAATGGATGGATGGATGGATGGATGGATGGATGGATGAATGGATGGATGGATGGATGAATGGATAAGTTTCTGAGCCTGATAAACTAAAAATTAGTAGCTCTTGCTTCACAGAAATGAAGTAAACCGTGGTTTTAATTCACAAAGTTCTTACAAACAGAAATGAAATCACATTGTTCTTTTCTTTTTTCTAAAGATTTGGTACATATTTTTACAGAATACAATATAATACATGCAATAACTGTTTGACCTGATACTAATCTGTTTGGTTAGAATATAAAACACAGAAATATGTGCACATGTTAAGCTAATATTTGACTGAAGTACTTTTGGATTCAATTGTAGAATTCAGTTGTTTTTTTTTACTTGACCTGTCCGCATTTACTCTGACTGACCTCAACTCACCAAAATAATAACAGGATTTTCTTTATTAATTTCTGTCTATTACAGCAGTTTGCAGAATGTTAGAAATTATGTAATTGATCTAACTGTCAGAAGTATTAAACAGGAGATGGGCACAAACGACTCCTCAGAATTATTCACATACCATGAACAGTTCACCACTCAGCTCCTCCAGACTAGTGGCAGCAGCAATTAGCAAACACCTGGTATCTGCTGAGCTTATCATACAAACTACTTCTCAGTGCAACGTTTCAAAGAACGGTTATAAACGGGATGATGGAAAGGCATAGCTGTGATGTCGTACTGAACCCTGATTGGCCGAAAGAGTAGGAGCTTCTTAAAGATACAGACACCAATTTCAAGGTGTAAAGTTGCAAATAAAAATTTTTTTACGTTTTTTTTATAAATATATGGCATTTTCATAACAACTGAAGGTAACATAGTTACTTTATTGTGCTATATAAAATAGCATCATGTGCTTGGAAAATACATAAAATCCCTTTAATATTTACCTTTTCTCCCCAATTTGCTTGTTCAAGGAATTTTTAAAAAATGCAAGGAACTGTTGACAATGCTGTTAGTCATTCAGTGAGCACACTGATTTATTATCTTGGAGATACTTTAACAAATTAGATTAAAAGTCTAATTACCAGCTGCCACAGTCCCTGTTGGGAACACTGCAGCATGCTGACTACTTATTTTGACCAAGTCTACATGCCACTGAATGTAATGGACTGTGACCAGGTTGCTCATAAAGCCATGATTCTGAAAAAAACTATTCTGTCTTTCTAGGTTCAGTACCATTTCCGTTCTCGCAGTGTGTTGCTGCAGCGCAGTCTGAGTGGGGCTGGATACAACAACACCTTCCCCTACAGCTGGGGAGGATCGTCTGACATCGACCTGATGGCTGATGAGACGGGACTATGGGCTGTCTACACCTCCATCCCAAATGCAGGAAACATAATGGTATTTTTCAAAAATGTTCTAAAATCAGCAGTTCTCTACACCTTCTTAAAGCCACTCCAAGCACATCAGTGAAAAGAGACTATATTAGACAAGAAGCAGCAAATTAGAAGTTTTACTTTGGAGATAACGGGGATGAGTTTGTGTCTGCATGTGCGACAAAACCTTGGAAGTGATGGATGGGCTTCAATACAACGCTGACAGCTTGACAGGAAGAAAAATGTCCTAGAGTCCACAAAATAATAAAAGAACACAATTCTCACAACAAAGGATAGTGAAAATACCTAACATGTTTACAATTTAAAGTTTGAAAAAGCAGAATTAAATGAAGTTTTAACTTTGAGATTAGTGCTTTCCCTTTAACACATGATGTAAAGCCCTGGAGGTGCAATGAGACCTCAGTGCATGATGTCTCTGTAATAAAACTCCACAATATTTCTTCAGAAAACAAAGTTTTTCTTGTAAAACAATATCCAGTCACTATTTTCATCTAAGCTGTTATTATGTGTCCCAGGTGTCAAGGTGGGTGCTTTAACTTTGAGACTCCATAGCTAAGTTCAGGACTCATATTTTGAAGGGAAACAGGAAGAACATTTTGATTCAGTTTTGAATAGTGTTATAAATAAATAAAGTTCTACTGTTTTAAAGTTCTGGTTTCACTTTTGTCCATTGTGCAATCAGACAAACCCTTTCCAAATGAACAACTGTTGTAGTCCTGAAAAAATTCTCCATTCAGTAGGGGGACATTCATAGTTTCACCGGATCTGGACTCCCTTCCTGGACATTCTAAGTGGATTTGACCTGAGGGTCTGATCTGTATTAATCTTTTCTGTCTCGTTTCAATTCTTGTAATAATTTTGTTTCTATTGCTACTTTTTCTCTTATTTTTGGCTTTCAAAAATATGTCATGTAATGCTAAATTAAATTTTTACTCTGTGTGTTGCTGCACAGAGAGAGTGGGTGGGTTTTATTTCTGTATCTTGTTTTTCAATCAAAAATAGAATATACTACTGTACACCAAAGGTCAATTTTAACTGGTTGTGCATTCTCAATAAATACAGCTATAAAAACTACTCTAATTCCACCTTCTCATTCTTAGTTTTGTGCTTTTTACTGAGGACAATCATGGATGCAGGTGAAAGACTTCTTCTCTTTAAACTTAAATGCTGATTTTTCTAAAAGGGTAAATATTACCATAGCAACTAAGCACTTCCATCTGCTTTGATGCCTTGTCTTAAACAGTTGAGATGGCATGACTAAGTCTTTCCATTTCTGTCTTCAGGTTAGTCGCCTGGATCCTCGTTCCCTGGAAATCCTCCAAAGCTGGGACACAGGGTTCCCGAAACGCAGTGCTGGGGAGGCCTTCATGATTTGTGGCACCCTGTACGTCACCAACTCTCACCTGGCTGGCGCGAAAGTCCACTTTGCCTACAACACCAACACCTCAACATACGAGTATACTGACATCCCCTTTCATAACCAGTACTCCCACATCAGCATGATGGACTACAACCCCAGAGAAAGGGCTCTGTACACCTGGAACAATGGGCACCAGGTGCTCTACAATGTTACCTTGTTCCATGTCATCCAGAGCGATGGCTAATATGACTCAATGGAAGATGATAAAAATGTATTTGATACTGCAAGTTCAAACACGCACAGACACAGACTTTGGTCATTCACACTGTGTTTAAATCTGAATGACCTACAGACACAATATGTTATGGGACACTTGCCTGAAGGTCACAGATGAGTTTTTATCACAGCACTAATGCTGGAAAGAGATTTGGCAGTTTTTAGCTCAGTCTTATTTCATTCTATTTTATTCAATTGATACTGTATATCAGGAGGGAATAAGATGGAGTGGAGAGAAGGGGGCAAATGAAAAACATAACTACAGACAGAAAACAGGATTTTACGTCACTGTAGCATCAAGTTTTGGCAATGAGCCTGTTGGAGATATTCGGGGCTTGTAATGTAATTTGTGGACATGTTTAGTCAGCATGGTTGTTCAATCAATAAACTTTACTGTTAAATCTTGCTATCATTTCTTTGGAGTTATGATTCAACACTGTGTGTTTGTGTCGACATAACTTAGATGTTTAGATCTTTCTTGGAGCCACAAAGAAAAACTAAACTATGTGTAACGGAAGGAGATGTTTTAACCAAACAGATGGAATAAGCAGATGAGATTTTTAGGAGGACTGAAAGCCTAAAAAACACTGAATTTATTAATTGTAGACAGTCTATTAATTCATTCATAAGATTTATAGTGTGTTGAAATTACATCTGGCTTGTTTATCATAAATGTCTTACAAAAAAAATCCCCACAATAAGAAAAAGTGTCATAATTAAGGTTTCAGTATGAAAACTACATTTAAGCAGTTATTAATTAGTGAGATTTCTAGGACTCCAAAACCGCAAGTGTTGTACTGGCAGAAAATTCTGCTCAATAAAAAGTTTTGTTGCAGAAATATGATTTATTCAATTATTGTTATTGCAGAAGTCTTTTTTGCAGTGTATGTGCCTGTCAGTTTTTTATCCAGTGCTGCAGTTCTGCCTCTGTTGTGGTTTGAATTGTTCTAAAATCATATTGTCACTCACCAGTTGTTTTATTATTCTTAAAGATTTTCTGTTTGGTAAAGGATGACATGAGATTTTAAATTTATAAAAAAATAGAAGGTAGGTCTGTAGGTTTTCTTATGTTTATTGGAATTTTGAGTGTACATAGAGCCTTTACTATTTCCTCATGATTTGGAAAAAAAATTCTGGAAAAATTACTGTGAGTTATAGGTCAAGCAACAAATGACATCAGAGTTGTATATTGTTTTTCAGGACCTTCAAAAATGCTCTACAATGAAATCAGTCATTCCCGTTCACACACACATTCACACTCTGATGATGGCAAGATGCTGAATTGTAGGAACAGCTTCAGTCTGACAGAAACAGGGCTGTTGTATTGAGCCATTGAAATCATTTTCCCAAAATGAAAGCAGTAATGTTTCATCAATTAATCTATATATTCAAATCAGTTGATCTTTTGTTTTGAAATGATCCATTTTTTTCTATAACATCACCCATAAACCTTGATGTAGTACTTGTCTAAAAGTATGTTAAGAAAATTTGTATTTTGTCTGTCAGAGTATATTTTTTTCTGCTTGTCTGGCTCTAAAGTGTGAGATATCAAATTCTTCAGTGTAGAATCTTAGTTTTCTAATTTCATATTTGCTTCGCTTGCAAAATAACCAGAAGATCATTTTTGTGCCACGTGTTTCTTCAATTTTTAACATGAACAAGTTTTTTTCTTGTTAAAAATTTTGAACATAATTTTCCTTTCATATTCTTAAAATAGATATTGTTTTCTTATAAGCCTCCTATTTTGATTTTGTTTTCACCAGTTCTGTTTTTGAATGTTTCAAAAATTTTTTGTCCACCATGGATTATAAAATCTAGACCCCCTAGTGGAGTCTGCTTTGAAAGCCATCAGTCTGTCAGAATCTGTCCAGACTGGAAAGTGTCATTTTGGTTACTGTCAAGTCAGTGAGGTTCGTAGGTCAGTCTGTCAGAACCCGTGGTCTTCGGTATGGTCTTTGCACATAATATTTCATAATTCTATAATTAGTTATTCAACGCCACACAGACACAAAAAAGCTTCTCCTGTATGAAGCACATCTTCCTATAAGGGAAAAAAATGTAGATATTCTTCCTTCTTGTTGACCTGCTGGAAAAACACTCATCATTGTATTATTCAGTTGTTTCACATTTTTAGTCCGATCCTAGTTATGACAGTGAGTGCAGTTGCAGATAGACAAGCATTATTATTTGTTTTCTCATGTGGACTGACATTCAATGTTACATTTGGGGATGATCTCAGATTAAATAAAATTAGTTAGAAACTTAATTCCGATTTATTTTTGTCTTCAGACTTTAGCCAGTCAATTATTATTTGCTTCATGGAGCACTGAGGACTGGAAGGGTTGCCAACCCTGTTTTTAAAGAAACCTTCGGATTGAACTGATGTTAGTTTTTATGTGATTATACAGAATATATAATGATATCCTTCAATTGATAAAGTCACTGAACCAGCACAGTGACCTTTACTGGGCATCTTCGCCGGTTAGGTAGTACATATTGTGAGACCAGGTCACTCCCAACACGGTGAGGGGATGGAACGTCAGGGTTTCAATTTTGCCAGACTGAAAAACTGAAACAGTTTTTTAGAACTCTAGAAATCTTGTAGAAATCTAGCTCAGTTTAGATTTGATTAATAATAAAACAGAATCAAAATATTCAAAAACAAATAGAAAACAAAGTTGATGCACAACAGAAGGGATCCTGCACAATACATGGATTCACAGGATTAAATAACAGACTTTAGAGGGAGAATCAGTTATTTTCCTGTCTCTTAACTTTCACTTTCAACTTACTTAAAAGGGAATAAAAACATATTTAAAACACTCTCTGTCATCTGCATTATTGTCAGATACAGAGACACTAAGAAACTACTCCAGATAATTCATCTAAATTGAAAGTTGTGCCACAGCTTTTGAATAATGCATTACCACAGTCTGCACTAATCTTCTAAAAAACAGCTTATTGTTCATAAAAATGCAAGTAATAACTAGTGTAAAAAGAATAAAAGCACAACCTAATTTAACAGTTTCAAATGTATACATTAAAATCAACTGGTCCTTATCAGAGGGAACCTTTGTGCAGATTTTGCTCTGAAGCTGCTGCCCCAACAAATGATCAATGAAGAGATGATGTTCTCAAAAACAGACTTATAGAAGATCTGTAGTATCTTGCTGCAAACCTTGAAGGATCTTAACTTCCTCAGGAAGTCCAGTCTGTTCTATAGAGCAGATAATACCATCATATGATAGACGGTTCACTGTTGTTTCTCCAGTCCAGTCTGTTGTCCAGATGAACACCAAGGTATTTATATTCCTCACCCACCTCCACTTCTTCTCCAGTGATGGAAATAGGATTTGATCTAATCCTGTTTCTCCTGAAAGTTATAATAATCTATTTTGTTTTTAAAATTGGGCAAACATTGTTATCTATACTGTTTATGATTATATAACAAATTATATAAAACTTTTACATAACACTACTACGGCTTATTCCACACAAGAATTATTTTACATTTCCACCTGAAAATCTTAGATTTTTAAGTTGGAAAACAAGACAAATACAAAACTTAAATTTCTGCACATTTATTGACTAGCATTTACTAATTTAGATGTCTACAAATGCATTTTTAATTGACAGTAATCTTACGCCATTCATAACTCCTTGTCTTTTCATAGCAACTAAAACAAACAAAACCCTGACACAGGTTGTTTGACATCATCGTATCCATGAGAACCTCTGTGTGATGTCAGTGATGTCATAAATGTTCACAGAGATACAAGAATTCTCAGTTTGCTTTTCAACTTGGTTGGAGGTAGATCGATCCCAGAGAGACGACTTCAAACTGACTTTACAAACCATTTTAACTGAACACCAAGTCAAGAGGATTTTTGCCTGTGATGGGACCTTGGATTTCTTGTTACGAAGGGAGTTGAAAAGTTGTTAGGATATAGCACAAGAGGCAACAATGTCCTTGTAGAGAGCTCTGAGGACGAGAGATCAAACTACTTTGCTTTTGACATTGAACCCTGAAGACCAAAAGGACATGGAAGATTCCTCTAAGGATAAGAAAATTACCATCAAAACCACAACTATGGATTTGACAGTAAAGGCATCAGAAGACTTTGTTGCTTTTGAAAGTGTCAATGTTCCTCATGACCAAATGGACCTGGATGTGTTTGCTTGCTCACAGTTTTAGTGAGTTAACTTTACAACCACACTTCACTCTTTGCCAACACAGATATTACAAAAAACTGTCTTTACCAGTCTTCCCAAAAACATAACGGACCTGGATGTGAATTCAAGCTGTAACAGCGAGGAAATTGTGACAAATTTTGAAGAAATCTCTGAGGATTTATCATTAGAAGAATCCTCTTCAGCAGAAGAAAAGAAATTCAAAATGACACAGATGATTTCAACAGTGTGGATGCTAATCTTGAGCCAACCATGTACTGTTGAAATTTTTCCAATTCAGTCTTCAACTGTTGGACGAATGCCACAACATTATGAACTTGAGTATTACCCGAAGGTTTGTGGCTCAGAATCTGGACTTTGTACAGAGGTGCTTTTGTTTGTGAGGTTTTTCTTTACAGCAATGCATCATTGAGGAAAATATTTTCCCCCAGATGAAGTCTTTACAGTTCAGAATGAAATAATTGAAACAGTGAAGATAAAGGATGTAGTACATCGGGACAAGCGATTCCAGAGAGACGACTTCAAAATGATTTTACAAACCATTTTAGCTGTACACCAAGTCAAGATGATTTTTGCTATTTTATGGGACCTTGGATTTCTTTTGCCAAGATGGGATTTGAAAAGTTGTTAGGATATAGCATAAGAGGCAATGATGTTTTAGTAGAGAGCTCTGAGGACGAGAGATCAAACTACTTTGCTTCTGACATTGAACCCTGAAGACCAAAAGGACATGGAAGATTCCTCTAAGGATGAGAAAGTCACCGTCAAAACCACAACTATGGATTTGACAGTAAAGGCATCAGAAGACTTTGTTGCTTTTGAAAGTGTCAATGTTCCTCATGACCAAATGGACCTGGATGTGTTTGCTTGCTCACAGTTTGAGTGAGTTACCTTTACAACCACACTACTCCGACATAAAGAGAAAATGCTTTTTCAGTGACACCGATGTGTTGACCCTGATACTCCCATGGTCAGTCAGTCCAGACGATTTAAGATATCCTTCAATTCCTGACCCAATCTTTGAAATTCCTGTCAAAAGTGGACCTCAGTAGGGGCGTGCTGTGGTGGGACAGGGGGTTAGCACGCCCCACGTTTGGAGGCCTTAGTCCTCGACGTGGACGTCGCGGGTTTGACTCCCGGTTCCGATGACCTTTGCCGCATGTCTTCCCCCCTCTCTACACCCCCTTCCTGTCTGCCTACTGTAGAAAAAATACGGGCCACTACTGCCGCAAAAACTCTTCGGAGAAAAAAAAAAAAAAAGTGGACCTCAGTGGTACCATCTGTCCTCAGTCATTTGCTGCTTGTACTTACCTGACAAACAGCAGGTTAGATTACCCATCTTTTTTCTAATTGCTGAAGAGGTGCTGTTGATTGGCCCTCCTGGGGACTTCCTTATGCTGCTTTGAGATTTCAACGCTCGCGTGGGCAATGACAGTGACAGTGGACGGGTGTGGTTGGGAGAATCGGCCACCCTGATCTAAACCAGAGTGGTGTTCTGTTATTGGATCTCTGTGCTCTTCATGGATTGTCCATAACTATTTAAATTTGTTCATGAATTTTCTCATAGGTAAAATATCCCATTTTTATATGCATGTATGAGTTGGAACACAACTCATACATGCACAAGACAAATACAAGACAAATACAAATACAAAACTTAAATTTCTACACATTTATTGACTAACATTTACTAATTTAGATGTCTATGCATGCATTTTTAATTGACAATAATCTTACGCCAGTCATAACTCCTTGTGTTTCCATAGCAACTAAAACAAACAAAACCCTGACACAGGTTGTTTGACATCATCGTATCCATGAGAACCTCTGTGTGATGTCAGTGATGTCATAAATGTTCACAGAGATACAAGAATTCTCAGTTTGCTTTTCAACTTGGTTGGAGGTAGATCGATCCCAGAGAGACGACTTCAAACTGACTTTACAAACCATTTTAACTGAACACCAAGTCAAGAGGATTTTTGCCTGTGATGGGACCTTGGATTTCTTGTTACGAAGGGAGTTGAAAAGTTGTTAGGATATAGCACAAGAGGCAACAATGTCCTTGTAGAGAGCTCTGAGGACGAGAGATCAAACTACTTTGCTTTTGACATTGAACCCTGAAGACCAAAAGGACATGGAAGATTCCTCTAAGGATGAGAAAGTTACCATCAAAACCACAACTATGGATTTGACAGTAAAGGCATCAGAAGACTTTGTTGCTTTTGAAAGTGTCAATGTTCCTCATGACCAAATGGACCTGGATGTGTTTGCTTGCTCACAGTTTGAGTGAGTTACCTTTACAACCACACTACTCCAACATAAAGAGAAAATGCTTTTTCAGTGACACCGATGTGTTGACCCTGATACTCCCATGGTCAGTCAGTCCAGACGATTTAAGATATCCTTCAATTCCTGACCCAATCTTTGAAATTCCTGTCAAAAGTGGACCTCAGTAGGGGCGTGCTGTGGTGGGACAGGGGGTTAGCACGCCCCACGTTTGGAGGTCTTAGTCCTCGACGTGGACGTCGCGGGTTTGACTCCCGGTTCCGATGACCTTTGCCGCATGTCTTCCCCCCTCTCTACACCCCCTTCCTGTCTGCCTACTGTAGAAAAAATACGGGCCACTACTGCCGCAAAAACTCTTCGGAGAAAAAAAAAAAAAAAGTGGACCTCAGTGGTACCATCTGTCCTCAGTCATTTGCTGCTTGTACTTACCTGACAAACAGCAGGTTAGATTACCCATCTTTTTTCTAATTGCTGAAGAGGTGCTGTTGATTGGCCCTCCTGGGGACTTCCTTATGCTGCTTTGAGATTTCAACGCTCGCGTGGGCAATGACAGTGACAGTGGACGGGTGTGGTTGGGAGAATCGGCCACCCTGATCTAAACCAGAGTGGTGTTCTGTTATTGGATCTCTGTGCTCTTCATGGATTGTCCATAACTATTTAAATTTGTTCATGAATTTTCTCATAGGTAAAATATCCCATTTTTATATGCATGTATGAGTTGGAACACAACTCATACATGCACAAGACAAATACAAGACAAATACAAATACAAAACTTAAATTTCTACACATTTATTGACTAACATTTACTAATTTAGATGTCTATGCATGCATTTTTAATTGACAATAATCTTACGCCAGTCATAACTCCTTGTGTTTCCATAGCAACTAAAACAAACAAAACCCTGACACAGGTTGTTTGACATCATCGTATCCATGAGAACCTCTGTGTGATGTCAGTGATGTCATAAATGTTCAGAGAGATACAAAAAATCTCAGTTTGCTTTTCAACTTGGTTGGAGGTAGATCGATCCCAGAGAGACGACTTCAAACTGACTTTACAAACCATTTTAACTGAACACCAAGTCAAGAGGATTTTTGCCTGTGATGGGACCTTGGATTTCTTGTTACGAAGGGAGTTGAAAAGTTGTTAGGATATAGCACAAGAGGCAACAATGTCCTTGTAGAGAGCTCTGAGGACGAGAGATCAAACTACTTTGCTTTTGACATTGAACCTTGAAGACCAAAAGGACATGGAAGATTCCTCTAAGGATGCGAAAGTTACCATCAAAACCACAACTATGGATTTGACAGTAAAGGCATCAGAAGACTTTGTTGCTTTTGAAAGTGTCAATGTTCCTCATGACCAAATGGACCTGGATGTGAACCAAGCTGTAACAGCAAGGAAATTGTAACAAATTTTGAGTTTTGTAGCAAATTTCTCTTTAGTTGACAAAAATTCATAACATAAAATTCAAAATGACACAGATGATTTCGACCGCATAGATGCGAATCTTGAGTCAACCATGTAATTTGCAAATTTTCCAACTCATTCTTCAACTGTTGGATGAATGCCATAATACTTAGCATTATGGTACAACAACAGTTGTATTACCAGACGCCTTGTGGCCAACGTGATATCTGGACTTTTCACAGAGACGTCATTGTTTCCAAGGTTTTTCTTTACAGCAATCCACCATTCAGGAAAATATTTTACTCCAGATGAAGTCTTTGCAGTTCAGAATGAAATAATTGAAACACTGAAAATGAAGGATGTAGTACATCAAGACAGGCCAGAAGTTTTTTTGTTTTATATGTTACACTATCTGACCCAATACGTCATTAACACAGACTGTGAGCTGTACACAGCTGACTATTGTGAACGATGTCAGAAGTCTTTGCATATTATTTGTAAACTTGGTCCTGTCATTCCCCTACCAAAGGAACGAGAGGACAATACAACGACTTTTCTAAATTGTTATATGTGTGGAATTGCAGAATGTTGTGACACTTGAATCCCTAACATGAAGACAAAATGCTTTTTCAATGACACTGGTGTGATGACTCTGATACTCCCATGGTCAGTCAGTCCAGACGATTTAAGATATCCTGTGATTCCTGACCCAATCCTTGAAATTCCTGCAAAACTGGAACTCAGTCGTACCATCTGTCCTCAGTCATTTGCTGGAGACAAACAACTTGTGACACTAGCAGCCTTTAAACATATCTGATGTTTAAGGCTGAAGATGACCGGGCATCACTTTCAAACATGGACCATGAAGCTGACATTTGCTATAATGGGTACATTTACATCTATGAAAAGACAACAGAAGGACAGGACAAATTTAGTGTTGGGCTCATAGCAACCACTGACCAACTACAAAGATAGTGCTTCAGACACATTTTGGAGGAAGTGGGTGGAACATGGCACATACAAAGTCAGTGACGTTCCCCGGATACATTGTTGGGGCGACTTATTAGAGTTGTGGCTACAACGTTGTCAGTGCCTGTTTTGGGGGGCAACCCTAGAATCACCAGAAGGGAGGGATACTGTCAAGTTGAAGATAGAGACCTATGAGGTCTTTTTGGTCTGAACCCCGGAAGCAGCTGATGGGTACTGGCAGTGCAAGCGGCATGCAGCTCGGGTGGTCGATGAGGTAAAAACCAGATCATATACAATAGTAATGTTAAAAGGGCAATATTGTGTAAAATCAGCATTGCAAAACATGTAAAACCATCAGGGCCTCATTTCAATGTTCATACTGCAATTATAAATGTTACCATTTAAATGATACCCTGATGGTTTCACATACCTTGACATGAATATTAGGTCATCATCTGACCAGATTTACCAAAAGAAATACACATCATTAGTTAATAAATCTAAAGCAGAGCTGGAGCATTGGATGATCTCCCTTTCTTTAGTTGGTAAAGTTAACACACTTAAAATGACTATTTGACCTAAATTTATTGACATATTTCAATGTATTCCCTGAAAAGTTCACAATGACAATATTTTTTAAAGATTTGGGTAAAGCAATGTCTTGATTGTTATGGCGAAAAGTTTCCAAGAATTAAACTTCTTACTTTACAGGCTCCCTATGCTAAAGGTGGTTAAATCTTCCAAATTTCAGAATATATAATTTAGCTTCCCAGTTTGGCGCTCTGTGGATGTGGATTTATTCAAAAGGCAACGATCTGAGGTGGATCTCGACAGAGTAACAAGACTTAAAATCCACCCCATTAGCAAATATCCCCTGTTTGCTTTCAAAGAAGCAACTTTCTACAATTACATCAAACTGTCATGTTCTGTGTTTTCTGTGTGTTAATTTCGAGTTTTCAGTGTCTCTGTGTCTCCGTGTTGTCCTGTTCTCCCCTTGATTAGTTCCCAGGTGTTTCTTGTTCCCTGATTACCCCAGTGTATTTAGTGTCACCTGTGTGTCTGTTCTTTGTCGGGTCCTCGTCTAATGTGCGCTCTGTCCTTCGTGTTGTCCTGTCGTCATACCAGTTGCTACGGACGTTGAGCCCTGGCTTCCGCTCAGTCGTGCTGCCTGTGTTTTAGGACTGTTTTGGTTTTTGTTAATTAAATCATCATTATTCGTCTAACCTGGTTCCATCTGCGTCTGCCTCACCAGCCTCAACACACCGTTTCACGACACAAACCCTTTAGATTTAGCTACCTACAATGCATGGCATCAGTTACATTTTAGATTTAGACATACAATTGCTGGTTGACGCACCATTCAAAGACAACCCCAACGTCTATAGAGGATGGTACAGTATATTACAAACTTGGGTCAGAAAAGGCATCAGAACAGTTGATGATCTTAAGACCAACTATATCATTGCCAGTTTCAGTCAACTATCGGAATTGTATGATTTGCATAGTCATAATCTTTTTAAGTATTTACAGATCAGACACTGGATCAATAATCATACATTAGAGAGATTTAATAATAGGCCAGAGGAAACCCTGCTTGAAACATGTGTGCCTGATCCAGTGATGGCATAGTTACTTTGAAAAAGTAACTTTAATCGGATTACTGATTACTCCTTGAGAAAATAACTTAGTTAGATTACTGATTACTTGATTTGGAAAGTAACTAAGTTACATTAAAATGAACTTTTTAAGTTACTTTCAGCAGCTGCAAACAACAACGCCACCTGTGAAAATTACATTGATCTTTGCCAAAACGTAATTGCTAATTATTTTATAATGACAACATCAACAATGTATCTCCACTTACTGAAGGGGAGATTGTTTAATGGTTAAAACAGCACAAAAAAACTTTAGTAATTTGTACTTGTTATTGTGTGTTCTAGTATTGTCTGAAAAACTATAAGTAGGATTTTATAGACCCCCTCCCTGCCCCAGCGTCCAGGTTCTGCGTTACGGCCCTGCGTTTGCTGTCAGAGCTCAGCGCACAGCTCTGCGCTGTGCCGCTCCACAACTCAGATGTCCCGCTGCACAGATTTGCGACACTTATCATAACATTACTGATTAGAATGGCGTTTAGTTGCACAACTCGTTCATTCGGGGCTGTTTTCACGTTTATTGCGCTGTTCATATTGGTCTCGATGTTTTCAGTTTTCTGGAGCGCAACGCGAAGCTCGACGTCATTCACAGGTAATATATTAACTTGATATTAACAAAGACACAGAAGGATGGATCATCCGGGAAATGATGGACAGAGAGAGACAGTCTGTCAGACAAATTCTGGGGTTTATGTTTTTGGGCTTATTTGCAAGCCCAAAAACCACAACCCGCGACTCATTGAATCTGCAAGCAACTTTAAAAAAAAAAAACAAGCCCCAAGCTGCTTATAATAATCGGAGAAACAGAAACTCAGAATAGTTTCTGTTTTTCCAGCAACAAAATGTGCATCTCCCTCCATTGTTAATGTTTCTGTCGCTGCTGACAAGGTCGCATATACGGTGGTCACTCCACCGTTTCTATGCGTCGAGGAAATAAAATACAATTACAAAAGAAAATAGTAACGCACAGCAACGCAAAGTAATTTCGGTAAGTAACTGTAGTCTGACTACTGGATTTGAAATAGCAACGCGTTAGATTACTGTTACTGAAAAATGTGGTCCGACGTCAGGGCACTTTGGACGTTAGTTACTAAGTAATGCGTTACTAAGTAACGCGTTACTGACATCACTGGCTAGATCCCAAATGTACTACTACAGAAGGATTTCTTGTGTTTGTAAAATTGTCATTGATTATTAAGCAGCTTAAGAGAAGTACTCAAACAAATCAAAATGGGATCCAAACCTAAGCTTCATATATGGAGTTGATGGCTGGAGCAGATTACTAAATTCATCTCAGACAGAGCTGATATCAACTAAACATAGACAAATTCAATGTAATATTTTTCACCACATTTATTATACACCATAAATGTGTATGATAAACATTCAGTTGCGTAAACTGAATGCTGGTATCACTGATGCCAGAGATGTAAGACTGTTGCTTTGGAGTTGTGTACAGTTGCAAACCTACTGCAATAATCTAATTCTGATAACATCAGAAGTCTGTGGACTTTCTTTAAATGTTGATCCTAGGATTTGGATACTTTGGGATGTTGCACCCCTGAAATTATTTCCTTGAAAGACAAACTTTGTCTTGCTGGCATCGGCTAGACAACAGTTGTCGTACTGCACTCCTGGAAAAATTCTCCATTCAGTAGGGGGACATTCATAGTTTGACCGGATCTGGACTCCCTTTCTGGACATTCTAACTGGATTTGACCTGAGGGTCTGATCTGTATTAATCTTTTCTGTCTCGTTTCAATTCTTGTAATAATTTTGTTTCTATTGCTACTTTTTCTCTTATTTTTGGCTTTCAAAAATATGTCATGTAATGCTAAATTAAATTTTTACTCTGTGTGTTGCTGCACAGAGAGAGTGGGTGGGTTTTATTTCTGTATCTTGTTTTTCAATCAAAAATAGAATATACTACTGTACACCAAAGGTCAATTTTAATTGGTTGTGCATTCTCAATAAATATAGCTATAAAAACTACTCTAATTCCACCTTCTCATTCTTAGTTTTGTGCTTTTTACTGAGGACAATCATGGATGAAAGTGAAAGACTTCTTCTCTTTAAACTTAAATGATGGACTACAACCCCAGAGAAAGGGCTCTGTACACCTGGAACAATGGGCACCAGGTGCTCTACAATGTTACCTTGTTCCATGTCATCCAGAGCGATGGCTAATATGACTCAATGGAAGATGATAAAAATGTATTTGATACTGCAAGTTCAAACACGCACAGACACAGACTTTGGTCATTCACACTGTGTTTAAATCTGAATGACCTACAGACACAATATGTTATGGGACACTTGCCTGAAGGTCACAGATGAGTTTTTATCACAGCACTAATGCTGGAAAGAGATTTGGCAGTTTTTAGCTCAGTCTTATTTCATTCTATTTTATTCAATTGATACTGTATATCAGGAGGGAATAAGATGGAGTGGAGAGAAGGGGGCAAATGAAAAACATAACTACAGACAGAAAACAGGATTTTACGTCACTGTAGCATCAAGTTTTGGCAATGAGCCTGTTGGAGATATTCGGGGCTTGTAATGTAATTTGTGGACATGTTTAGTCAGCATGGTTGTTCAATCAATAAACTTTACTGTTAAATCTTGCTATCATTTCTTTGGAGTTATGATTCAACACTGTGTGTTTGTGTCGACATAACTTAGATGTTTAGATCTTTCTTGGAGCCACAAAGAAAAACTAAACTATGTGTAACGGAAGGAGATGTTTTAACCAAACAGATGGAATAAGCAGATGAGATTTTTAGGAGGACTGAAAGCCTAAAAAACACTGAATTTATTAATTGTAGACAGTCTATTAATTCATTCATAAGATTTATAGTGTGTTGAAATTACATCTGGCTTGTTTATCATAAATGTTTTACAAAAAAAAATCCCCACAATAAGAAAAAGTGTCATAATTAAGGTTTCAGTATGAAAACTACATTTAAGCAGTTATTAATTAGTGAGATTTCTAGGACTCCAAAACCACAAGTGTTGTACTGGCAGAAAATTCTGCTCAATAAAAAGTTTTGTTGCAGAAATATGATTTATTTAATTATTGTTATTGCAGAAGTCTTTTTTGCAGTGTATGTGCCTGTCAGTTTTTTATCCAGTGCTGCAGTTCTGCCTCTGTTGTGGTTTGAATTGTTCTAAAATCATATTGTCACTCACCAGTTGTTTTATTATTCTTAAAGATTTTCTGTTTGGTAAAGGATGACATGAGATTTTAAATTTATAAAAAAAATAGAAGGTAGGTCTGTAGGTTTTCTTATGTTTATTGGAATTTTGAGTGTACATAGAGCCTTTACTATTTCCTCATGATTTGGAAAAAAAATTCTGGAAAAATTACTGTGAGTTATAGGTCAAGCAACAAATGACATCAGAGTTGTATATTGTTTTTCAGGACCTTCAAAAATGCTCTACAATGAAATCAGTCATTCCCGTTCACACACACATTCACACTCTGATGATGGCAAGATGCTGAATTGTAGGAACAGCTTCAGTCTGACAGAAACAGGGCTGTTGTATTGAGCCATTGAAATCATTTTCCCAAAATGAAAGCAGTAATGTTTCATCAATTAATCTATATATTCAAATCAGTTGATCTTTTGTTTTGAAATGCTCCATTTTTTCTATAACATCACCCATAAACCTTGATGTAATACTTGTCTCAAAGTATGTTAAGATAATTTTCATTTTATCCGTCAGAGTATGATTTTATTTCCTTTTCTGGTTCTAAAGTTTGAGATAAATTCTTCATTGTAGAATCTTAGTTTTCTAATTTCATATTTGCTTTGCTTGCAAAAATAACTAGAACTTCATTTTTGTGCCACGTGTTTCTTCAATTTTTAACTTGAACAAGTCTTTCTCTTATTTGAAATTTTGAACATAATATTCCTTTCATATAGATATTGTTTTCTTATAAGCCTCCTATTTTGATTTTGTTTTCACCAGTTCTGTTTTTGAATGTTTCAAAATTTTTTTGTCCACCATGGATCATAAAATCTAGACCCCCTAGTGGAGTCTGCTTTGAAAGCCATCAGTCTGTCAGAATCTGTCCAGACTGGAAAGTGTCATTTTGGTTACTGTCAAGTCAGTGAGGTTCGTAGGTCAGTCAGTGGACTGAGGACTGGAAGGGTTGCCAACCCCGTTTTTGAAGAAACCTTCGGATTGAACTGATTTTAGTTTTCATATGATTATACAGTATAGAGATATCCTTCAATTGATCAAGTCACTGAACCAGCACAGTGACCTCTGCTGTTTTTTTCTATTTGCTCTGAGAGAAAGAGAGGTTTGATTTTTAAAAACTCATTTATTCACTCTGTGGTGATATATAGGAACATTCAACACCAAGTCAAATTAACACATTCATAAATGAAAGTTCTGAATTATTTAAAGTAAATAAAACACCGTCATAATCCCAAATATTCTGAACAATATTTAGCTCATCCACTTTTAAATAATATTTATATTCTAACATCACTCTTGCTCTAGCCATACGTTTTACACAATCGGTATTCTGTTCATTACTAATTTAAAATTTTCTACTCAAATATATTGCAAGCTTTGCTTGACCGCGAAAAAAAAACCATCCAATTTTCTTTTTTCCTTTGCCATATAAAGAACCAAAAATAAAAGACTGTTCTGTAAAACTTTCTCCAAATGATTTCCAAATATCTCTTAGTAAAGCAAATAAATCCATTAATCTAAGACATTGTACAAAACAATGAAAGATAGTTTCTCTTAATAAACAAAAAGGACATTTATCTGAAACAACAGGATTAATAATAGAAACAAAAGCATTAACCGCAATAATACCATGTAAAATTCTCCATTGTAAATCACCAACATTTTTCGTCAATGGTGGCTTATAAAGTAATCCCCACACAGGTTTCACATCAAAACCAACTTTAACCCTTTCATGCATGAATTATGATCCTTTGTGTCAGAATTTTTTTTCCATTTTAAAAAAATCTTTTCTTAAGGCATAAAAAAAGGTAGGAAATTTTTTTTTGTAAAAATAATTTATTTTTTATTTTTATGTGATCAATTGTAATTTTGTCCAAATACAAAGTTGTTATTTGAAAAATACATCAGTAGTTTTGTTCCTTAGGGGTTATCTGATGTCACAATATTTTTTTTACTTGCAAGAGTCGTCTACAGTAGAAGGAGGGACCGGGTCTGTTCTCATGCTTTTTTGTCTGTCGGCCATATTGTATTTAACAAAAATAATTTCTTGCATTTGCAGCTGATGGCCAGTAGTTGATGGTATATTTTATGATGCATTAGTGTCCACTTCAGTGGTCTGTGTGCATTTATAACATAAAAATCCACAGGAAGCATAAGAAAATGGCTTTTAGATAGCTGTCCACTGTAGTGACCACTATGCATGAAAGGGTTAAAATAATCTCTCCAAGGAGTATCTTTTTTATCTTTTAATTTCACTTTGTTCAAAGCCTTAACACATTTCATATATATTAACTTTCCATTCACAGAATCCGAAATTGTCCATTCATTTTTTCCTTTCTCTAAAAAAGGTCCAGGACATTCAAGGTCTTTCATTTGTGGCTTAAAACAGCTTAAGGAAGGGATCTGCTTCATCAGGTGTTAGACGTCCATCAAACCATCCCTTTATGAGTCTTTTGTTGTCTTCAGATAACATTCGCTTAAAAGTTGCCAACATAATACTTACAGTTCTTAAAGAGTGAATCTCCAATCTTCGAGCCAAAGAAACAACATCATCCGTTTCAGATCCAACAAGTTCAAGCAGATGTTTCAACGTAACCACCCCCCTTTTCATCAAACGTTCAGAAATCATAGCCATTTTGTCCCACGCTGAACCCAAACGAGTTCCCTGGAGGACTGGTTCCAGTATTAACCAGTTTAAAGTTGTGGACGTTCCAACTCTCTTCGTTTCCATGAGGTTCCAAGATTTTAACACACTAACATAAAAAGATGACAAACACTTTACATTATGTTTTGAAAAGTCAACAATAAACAAAGTTTTACCAAAACCTAAATTACCAACTTTTGAAATAAAACATTCTGTAACTTGTCTCCACAAAACATTTTGATCACCATACAAAAATCTCTGCAAAAACTCTAATCTGAAGTTTGCTTTCCTACTTTCTAAATGAATTAAGCCTTGCCCTCCTTCTTCCTTTGGTAAAAACAAAACACTCTGAGGGACCCAATGTAATCTGTCCCAAAATAAATTTAAAATAATAGTCTGTAATTTTACCAAAAGACCTGGCGGGGGTTCAAGAACAGATAAGCGATGCCACAAAGTTGAAGCAACCAGATTATTAATAATTAGTGTACGGCCTCTATAAGAACATCGTGGCAAAAGCCAGTGCCATTTCTTTAATCTACCCTCCATTAATTCAATAAAACCTTCCCAATTTTTCATAACCTCTATTTGACCCCCCAAATAAACACCCAAATATTTAAAACCATTTTTTGACCACTTTAATTCATCAGGTAATTTAGGTTCTTGTTTTGTCCACTTACCAATTGATAAAGCTTTACTCTTGCTCCAATTAACTTTGGATGAAGAAATTTTATCAAAACACTCAATAATTTTAATTAAATTAAAAACATCTGACTCTTTTGTTATTGCCACAATAATATCATTAGCATATGCAGAAAGTTGAAAAGGTAAAGAAACTTCACTTAACTTTATATCCTGCAACCTTTTCCTGATTTGACATAACAAGGGTTCAATGCTCAATGAATACAACATTCCTGACATTGCACAACCTTGGCCAATACCTCTCTTTACATTAAAAGGTGCACTTAAACCACCATTGACTTTCAATACACTTTCAATGTCACAATAGAGGGTTTTAATCATGGCAATGAACCCAGAGGAGAAACCAAAAGCTTTCAAAGTATTCCATAAATATTGGTGCTCCACTCGATCAAATGCCTTTTCTTGGTCAATAGAAATCAGACCAAAGTTTAAACCCAATAAATTAGAGACGTCCAAATAATCTCGAATTAAAGTTATGTTATCTCTTATTGATCTGCCAGGGATGCAATAAGACTGATCGACATGTATAACTTGATCAATCACTTTTCTCAATCTGCATACCAAAACCTTTGAGAAAATCTTGTAGTCAGTACACAATAGACTGACAGGTCTCCAATTCCTTGTTTCATAAAGATCACCCTTCTTAGGAATGAGAGTAAGCACAGCTCTGCGGCAGCTAAGGGGTAACATTCCCCTTGCCACACTGTTATTTAGGACTTCCAACAGATCTTCAGCCAACACAGGCCAACACGATTTATACAACTCCACAGACAAGCCATCTATTCCTGGAGGGTTGCCATTTTCCATGCTCAGCAGCGCCTCCTGCTGTTCTTCCAACGTCAAAGCATGCTCCAAAATGACATTGTCTTGGTCCGACACCTTTTGCAAGTCCTTAAGAAACTCTTCTGTTATCACAGAATCTTCTTTAAACTCACTGGCATACAACGGTGAAAAAAGTCCACAGCTCTTTTCCTCAGTTCAGTGGGATCTGTCAACTCTTTTCCATCTTCAGAACGGGCTTTAATTTTTTTACAATTATTATACAATAAAATACTCCATAATACATTGAAATCAAAGAACAAAACCTTTTTACAGGCCCAAACATTTGTTTAACAAATAAAAGTACTGTATAAACATTTTTTTTTTTTTTTACAAATAACTACTGTACTGTAAAATAATAATTTTAATATGAACTGAAAGCGGATTCCCGTGCCCGAATTGCGGAGATCAGCGCCGCCCCACCGCGACCTGAGTTATTGGATTAGAACGGGAGAAAATAAAAAATGATTATGAAAAGAACAAAACAAAGTACAGTAGCACAAATAGTGACTCACGTGTATTTCACTGCTCTTCTGACTGAGCCGCTGCATCCTGACTCCGCTCTGTAGCGGGTTTTTTTTTTTTTCTTCTAAAGCCCGCGGTGCAGGTGTGTTTTTTCGAGAGAAGAACATAGTTATCGGTAGCTGCTGTCGCTCTTTTTTCTTCTGGGCAAAAAAATTCTTATAAACCGACATGCCACCATCGATTATGTTAAGTTTGTCAAGCTGTTTTACGTATGTGTACATATTAAACCACAACGTTGTTGACACACAGGTAGAAAGAAGTGGAGAGACTGTTTAGCCAATCAGAATGCAGAACACACGATGCAAATCCGTGAAGCAGTGAGACCGCGAAACATGAACCGCGAAATAGCGAGGGTTCACTGTACTCCGATGTTGTTTTGTTACTCATTCTGCTGCAAGTTGGCTCAATTTTGACGCGCAAGACGTAACCTGTAAAATCCCGTTTAGGATTTTCAAAATAAAAGATCCGGAAGTAGTTCATTATTTCTTGCGCGGCCCAGTACCGGTCCGCGGCCCGGTGGTTGGGGACCACTGCCTTAACCAATCAGAGGTCCTTTGTCTCATTAACCATTTAACTGAGTCCACAAATAATTTTCTATTTGGGAAAAAATCATCTATGACCACATCCCGTTTCCCTTTTGTCACTTCCAAAAACCTTCTAATCTGTTCTAGACTGTAACCATTGGTACTCTGACCATCAGGAATAGAGGAATCAGAAGATTCTCTATCGCTATCAGAATCAGATACAGCCTCTGAATCACTTTCTTTCCCACTCTTTTCTTTTAACTGAGCCTTTTTAGGTTTTACCCCTTTAGAGTCTTTAGATTTTCTTTTAATGATTGGTACTTTAAAAACACTTTCATCATCCCTGATCAGATTTCCTCCACTATGAACTAAATCCTCAACATCCATTTCTTCTTGTAATCCTTCTTGTGTCATTGTTTGACACAATGACACATTATTCATTACTTCATTACTTGAATTGAGGATGTCATTACTTCAACAGAAGTAATGACATCCTCAATGTCACGTTCTGAAACATTTGACTGCTTTTGCTCTCCTGTTGAAACTCCTTCCCCAGGATTAATTTCTTGAGCTTCTTCCCCAGCAGCAGCCACCGGAGCTCCCTCCTCAGTTACACTATAGCTCCATTCACAGTATCCGCTGATGTCCCTGGCTCTGGATTTTCGCCAACCTGAACAGTCTCCTTTTGAATATTTTCAGGGCAATTACGAACTGAATGGCCCTCCTGGTTACATCCACAACACCTCATAGTTTCCGTTGTCACAAAAATAGTGTCATCAAAACCATCAACCTTAAATTTCATCACTATGCTCAGTTCCTCAATATCATTTTTAAGAATCATAAACACTTGTCTTCTAAAAGAAACAACGTGTTTCAACTTTGCTGATTTGCAACCTGACGGGAGCATTTTCATTGTCGACACGACCTGACCGTGACGTGACAATTCCTTCAGTAACACATCGTCACTGATGAAAGGTGGCAAATTAGACAGGATGATCTTTTTAGCAGGGTTCATTAAAGGGAAAACAGTAGTTTGGGTATTTCTCAAAACACAGTGAAGTTCAAACCTTTAGAAAACCTCACACTCGTTCTCCTTCCACTCCACACATGCAGCAGACGCTCACACATGCGCACTCGAGAGAGAGAGAGAGAGAGAGAGAGAGAGAGAGAATGCTGCTCAATCATTTTATGTAGATTTAAGTTGATTATCTTTTCCTCTTTTTTCCACCATTACTAGCAGCGATCTGGATGCTAGCAGAGTAACGATTATCAGATTCATTCATGCTCACACCTGGTTTCACAGGTGTGAATTCCTTCTCACATTCACAACACACTGTTCTGGCTGGCCTTGGGAAAAGCTTCAGACCCAGTTAACAGGCTTCAACCCGCTAAGACACCACAATTACATTCACTCCGTCACGACCTGATCAATCCACCACCCGTCCAATCAGGTCTCAATCCCTTTCATTCAATATGGGACAAAAAAGTGCAAAACCTTAATTACCTGTGCACAATACTTTTGATTATTTTCTGATAAACCCATACACACTACTCTACATTTCTCCAGTGTATGACCCGTTTCTCAAATTGAGGGAATGGGAAGGGTTATTTTTTGGGACTGATTCGTTTTGGGACTGTCCGAAGTTTCAACCAACCCCAGAGTGAAAACCGCATAATGTCATAGTGAGGTGGTTGATGTTGGCCCCAATTACGAAGATGGAAGCGGCAAATGAATTGAATGCTGAAACAATAAACCTTGGCTGAGTGACTGCAGTTGCATATATATTTGTTCTGTTAACATTTACCCATTTTGAGACAGATCTTTATTCATATTCCAATGGGCAATTAGTTTTGCTCAAGATTTCGAAATAAACATTTATATACTTTCTAGTGAAATTGCAACATGTTTTGTTTTGCAACATACTGTATATATGACATTGCGTAACATTATTATCATGATGGACAGCATTACAATAGCTGTCTGATGTAAAAGTTAAATTCAAGGCCATGTAAAGGGTTTTTGAGATAAGATTTGTCTAAGGTGTCAGAAAGTCACTTTTAACTCCTCCTACTCACAAAATGATTAAACTGTAAACAACTGAGGGAACTCTGAAAAACATTTCTGCAGGTCTGAGATGGCCTGCTGATAAAAACTGGATTTTAAAAAGAATGTCAAGAAGAAAAACTTATTTTTGAATATTTATCACTACTTTAAAAAAACTCAAAACTTTCACTTATACATTAACTAATGTTGCTGTAAACCCTAAGAGGAAAACAGTGCAGCCAATTATGCCCCTGTCTTGCAAGTATTCTATCTGAAGTATACAAAACACTGAAAGATGTTGTTTGTTGTTCTATAATGTTAGAAATGCCATCAATAATGCCAAATAGTGCATTAGCAAAAGATACTGTTTAAAATGTTTAAACAATATCAACAAGACAAACACATATTGACATAAAAGTTTCTTTACCAACAGAAAAGTCTCTGTAGAAAATAATGAGTGCCATGCAGCATTAAAGTGGACAGTTTCCCATTGTTGGGTATGATTTGATGAAAAATTCAGCCAGAGCTTTACCCTAACTATGTGTAACATTTTGGATGAGGAGAGTAAGTGTGTGCTGGATCAATAGAGAGATATGGAGGATAATAAAGGATCACGGCTACAAATGGATCGCTTTGTGGGCCTTCAGTTTCCATGGTGACTGTGATTATATTGTGTCCAAGTGCTGTGAGTGCAGGACATTTCCTAGAAAACAGGTAGGAAACATACTCCATTCATTAGATTTTTTTTTCATTTTCTGCAGGATGATTAAAAAGACAGTCTTTTAAGACCCTTGAAAACAATACAGTCTGTCCACTGTCCTAAAAGCATTTTATATAACGCTGTTGCCGCTCCTCAGCCTGCATCATAACTTTGTTTTTTGATCCGTTTCCCAACCTCCAGAAAAGCCGACAAAAATATTCTGCAACATCTCACTGCCTTTTCAGCAACATCCTGTTGATTGTAGCCACTGTAGTCAGTAACTGACATTTACAAGCAGAACAGCTACATAATGATCAGAACAAGATTTTTTCTGGAATTCAACATGTAACACAAAAATGTTCTCTTACCCATCAAAATACAAGGCAAGGCTGTGAGGACCAACCACTGCAGTAGCAGTGATACATTTGGCAAAAAAAAAAAAAATCCATAAACCATAAACTACAAATCTATCCATCCAAGCATAATCTGACTGCTTTGATGTTTGCTGATTTTCCTTTGTGTTTTTTTAGGCTATACAATTTATTGCCAAGCAAAACATAATCAGTTTTGTGGGAATATCTATTTTTCTTTTTTTCAATATCAAAAAGCTGCACCAGAAGATGAATACATAATACACAGATTCATCATGTTATCATTTTGCGAATGCAATCTTGCTGACATTGTAAGTAAATAAAAAATGTATGCACTACTTTAGGTGAGCAGTATTTTCATTTTACTTACTTATGAATTAGAAACTCTCTGCTTCTTAGCATTCCTCTTCTATTTAGCCACAAGTTATGTTTTTTTGTTTCACAAAAGAAAACTCTGAACATTGGGGTTAGTTATGACAATGGACCAAAATCACAGGAATGTAGGGTCTTGAAGATCAAAATAATGAGCCAAAAGACATTAATAAGTCCCTTGGAGTAGTGCAGCAGCAGGGGTTTTGTCCTTCAGAGCCTAAGGATGTTGATCAGAGAGAAACTTTGTTTTTTGTCAAACCCAGGAAAATGTCAACATTTTATCTGTTTTATTCTTTTATATTTAATTCCTTAAAAACTGTTTTACATAGTATAAAACAATAGCAAATATGATTTTATTTCCTATTTACATCTGATTTTAATTAATTTGATGGATGCACAAGTACTTCAGCACTTCAGTCAGTTTTCATCGGTCACTGTGTTGAACTCGTTCAGTGTTGTGTTGTATTTTCACAGTTACATAACAAGCTGGTACACAGTTTTCATCCCTCTTTGTGACACCAGTGACCATATTGTTGGATTCACAGGCCAGACGTCCTGATAATTTGCTTTGATTTTTCTCCATCCAAATGTGGATCTCTCCCCTTCTGTCACTCTCTATATCTTTCTGTTGCTGACTTCATTTGTCCACTTCCCTGCTGTTCTTGGCCAACCCCCAGTCAGTTTGGCATGGCCCAATCTGCAAAGTTCCCCGGTCTCCATCTACTACCGTCACTGATTTTCTGGACAGCAGGAGTGTTTTTCCGGAAGTCATACCGGAATTTCCTCCCTAGGATTCACTGGTTAGAACACAAACACGTTGGCAAGCACATCCCTGCTCTTTATGGAGCAAACACGGAGACATATAATTTCTACTTCTTTATTTATTCATATAAGAATCTGTTCAGCTATCTGTTTTTTCTCTCCTGGGTGGAAATCATCCCGATGAATAATTTAGAGTTGTTAAAAGAAAGAGACAGGAGAGGGGGAAAGAGGTGTAGAGCTGAATTGAGAAAGGGAGAAGTGTAAACTTTGGATCAGAAAATCGTGGTGGAGTGTTTATGCAGAACTGAGTGCAGTGAGGAACGAATAGCCAGTGATTATGGTAATTAAAGATGCAGTGGAAGGTGTCAGATTTAAATGAGTAAAAGAAGGAATATGAAATTCTGACAGAAACGAGAGGGATCAGACCCAACCTGGGTTTCATTTATTTTCTAATATTAGACTGTTTCAAGAACTCTGTTGCTAGAACTGCAGTTCACTATTCTGAGTCTGATGATGAGGACTCACACTTGGAATTTGCCAAAATGCACAGGGTAAATCATGAAAGGCATTCCTTACCTAACTCCTAAAGTTTATTAGGGATAATAAACTTTAAAAGCTACATTATTATTAGGAATTCAATGTTTCTGAATCTCTCCATCGCCATGCTAACCAAGTCCAACAGGTAATAATCCCCAATAGGAAGTAATCCAAAACAGCCAACTTCTTTTTCGGTTTACAGTATACCTCCAAAATGCTTTGTTGTTATTTTTTAGACAAATCTGTATACTGACTGATTTTCATAGCTCCACCTAAAATCGATCCAGCCTGAAAATGGCAGCTTTGGTCCACAGTGGCCATCTTCCTGTTGGGTTTAAGGCTCCAAAAGACGTCTTAGTTTGGAGCTTTCAGTTTTGTTTTTACTGATGACCATAGAAGCAAAACAGTGTATCTGTTAGGTAACAAGCATTAACAAACATTCTTTCACATATGTTGACAATCTTTACAGAACTTATTTTTAGCTGTCAAATTTCCAGTGCAGCTCACTGGAAATTTGACAGAAGTTTTGCTGTGAAGTCAAGATTTAACAGCAATCTAGACAGATATTTCTTGTCTATCATTCCATGTTAAACGAGGAATGACTCTTCATCATTGCCTTGTCTGACATGGGCTGCTTTGAAAATGTCAAAATCTCTCCAATTTGATAACCAATCAGAACTCCTGTAAATGTAAAAGTAAAAGCAACATGCTGCTGTCGCTGCCATGCTCCTTGTGTTGGGTTTCACCCCAGTAGTGATCAGCACCATTTGCTGCTGTTGGTTGATGCTCACTGTGTGTCTAAACCATTATTGTTGGGTTTAAAGGGCGCCAACTGTTTGTCTCATTTATTTCTACATGCATGTGGATTTTCATAGCTCTACCTAAAACCTGTCTGGCAAGATGCAGTCTATCAGCCGTTGAGCCATTTTATGACGCTCGTTTTTTATTACAACAAAATATAAACATTTTCTTTTTTATTTTCTCCCTTATAGAAAAATCTCCCTTATAGAACTTATTTTGAGCAGCATACATTTTGTTATTATTTTGAACTTGTTTTATTATTTACAGATTTAGATGTAAATAAGGCCTGCATTAGCCATTTATTCAAGCTAGGCTGGAAAGGACTGTTACCCATTCAGGAGGAAAGAGAGGGAGAGAGTAAGAGAAGAGAGAGAGAGATGCTGAGAAGGAAAAGAACAGTAGCCCGGTGCTGCAATGCAAAAAGAGGACTAAAGTGGTAACTCTCTCCAACCCAGGGTTTTAACAGCTGCTTGCAAGCAAGGAACCGTGCAAGTACACTGCTGAATGAAGAAGATTTCTAGTTGGGAAACAACAACCTGTACGGAGCATGTGTTCACTGACAGCTAGTTTAGCTGTTTCCTCTTTCATGCAACACCCAGGTCTGTTTACCGGTTCCAGGAAAAAAAAACCCTTCATGTCGCTACCATAAGAAATAATGAGATTCGGTTAAGTATAAACCAGGCTGTAAGGCAGAAAATGATCAAATGTTGCAAGTCATGCAAGTCATAATGGAACCGATACAGAGTGAGATTCACCATCCAGTGCTGGGCCACACTTAGCGACCAAGTGAAATAAAGATTGTAACATGAGGTCTACTTTTATCTTCTCCCTCTCTAAAGAGTATTGGCCTGCTTAATCAGTTTTTGCTGATGTGTGACTGCAGCCAGTTTTATATGTTATGGTTATGTAATCATGCAGCATTGTGCAGGTGAGCAGATAAAAGAGATAGAGGAAAGACAGAATCACATATCCATAACATCATCATACAAACTATTTCTTGGTGCAACACTTCTAAGAAGGCTTAACCCTCCTGTTATGTTCGTTTCTAGGGTACAGCAATAATGTTCGTGGGTCAATTTGACCCGGGGAGTGTTTAATCATGCAATAGTGTCTAAACCAAAAGATTCCTCCAAACTGTTTTTGTATATGATTATTAACTCCAATACTAACCATTTTAGCATCATATTTGTGCAATGATGTTTTTTTATTTCTCAAAAATTAAGGATCAATGACGACAACCTACTCATTTGGACATAAAAAATGGAATTTACATTTTTTATGTCCACTGAAAAAAGTTTAGTCACAAAAAAAAATAATTTCTTTGAAATTGATCTTTGGTATTTATGTTTTCCTCCACTTCTGCTGAGTGTCACTCAGGTGGAGTTTGCCCACAGGAACAGAAAACATTCCCGTCAAAAGTTGTTTCAACACCTGCTTTCTCGCAATTTCTTAAGTTAAGTAAAGAGAATAGTGAGAAAGTGGGCTTGCGTGTGTCGGGGTGTGTATGTAAGTGTGTTGTGTGTGTGTGGTGAAATTTGGTTCATAGCTGCAAGGAATGAATGAGTGTTGCACTTCTGTTCCGTTGCAATGAGTTTAAAGTCCTGTTATATTCACAGAATTTTTAAAAATGAAGTCATTTTGACCCATAATGCACCACAAAGAACAGAAGAGAAAATATTTCTAAAGAGTAAAACTGTTTGACATGTTTTAATCATGATAGTTGTTAAGTTTCTTCTTACATATGCCTATTCCCACATTGTAGGGGATCATTAATGTAATGTGTAATAAGTCATGTTCTTAAAATGTTAGTAATTAGATACTTTCCTGTAAAGAAGATATCAGGGAATTTATACTGTAGGTAAAAAAAACTTTAGCTGCATCACCATGGCATTATACCACTAAATGCTAGCTTGTGTGGATGTCATTCATTATCGTAAGGCATAAATTACATTACTGTGTAACTTGAGATGTGATGAACACTGTCTTTTTGAAATGATAAATAGAAAAATGCATAGTGCATTTAGTGTTGAATTGAATTGAATTCAATAGAATTCAATTTGCAGTGAACACTGCAGTGAACACTGCAAGTTGCAGTGGAAGTTGCAGTGTTCACTGCAAATTGCAGTGTTCACTGCAGTGTTCACTGCAAATTGCAGTGGAAGTTGCAGTTCACTGCAGTGTTCACTGCAAATTGCAGTGTTCACTGCAGTGTTCACTGCAAATTGCAGTGCAATTTTTTTTGTATATATATATATGATATATATATATCACTATATATATCACTTCATATCACAATATATATATATATATATATATATATATATATATATATATATATATTGTGATATTGCAACTGAAAACTTGGGTTATTGTTGAATATGCCAACACAAAGTGCAGCATAGCTGAGAAGTATGAGAATATGTGTATTAAATTCCCATAAATCAATAATCTGTGGAACCAACTGCCAAGGCAATTACAATTGCAAGACTACAGCAGTGTGTCTTAACCGACTTTGGATAGTAACGTTTTTGCTCATTTTTCTTTTCAAAATAGCTCAAGAACTGTCAGGCTGGACAGAAAATGTGCAGTCTGCAATTTTTCAGACTGGACAATTTTCAATCAATTGTTCAAATCTCACCTTTTCCAGGTTGGATTTTGGTCTGGAATTTGAATGGGTCATTCTAGTATAAGAATAAGGCAGCAGCGTTAACGAGAATCAGCATAACTGTATAAGCTTTTTTACAGGGGGCGCTAGAGTTTATATAGAACGTCCCAGTTGGTGGTGAGAAGTTTCAGGCGTTTAGGGTTTAGGGTGGAACATCAAAGACATTTCGTCTCAATAAAGGAGACATTGTGCTCTCATAATCATGCTTGTGAAACTGACTGGTGATAAGACCTGTTTGGCATAGAAACATGCATCTTGGTAGAACTGGACAAATTTTAAGAAAGGTAACTATTACTACTACTAACTATTCTAGTGTTTTACTTGTATTTACTTGTACTTGGGCATGTATTTGTTAACCTGAAAGTGACTTCCCTGGGAACATATGTAAAATAAAAATGTGATTAAAGTGAGTACAAATGAAGCGCCAGCAGTGTCAAGATTAAGCACTTTGTCACAGACTTTGACGACACAGAAACTGAGGTTCCCATTCAGCTTGCATTATCGATTCCTGACATTACTCCATCCTGACTAACTTCTCCCTTGTTCCCTTTTCATCCTTTAATTTGATCTCTTTCCCTCCCTCAGAGACACTCTTCATTGAGATGCTGTCCTCTTCCCCACATCCATCAGAGCATTGACTTCTATTCTATTCCTTTTATCTCATTACTCTACCTAATTAGGCCCAAACGAGCCTTTACTCATGCATATCAATGAGACTCTCACACACGTACTGATCTGTAAAGCTGTGTTTGATTTATTTGTGTGTTCGATTGTGCATGCTTGCTTCAATCCAAGCCCATAAAACCAGTTGAGAGCTATTGGAGATTCTGTTATGTGCACAGTTCATTAATAGGATTTCACTCAGCTTTGATTATGTTCAGTTATATGATTCAAATACAAAATGAAAGTTTTTAAGCTTCTTTCATCTGAAAATGAAAAGTAGTGAATGATTAAATTGCCTGTGTGTTCAACCATTGTTGGTGCTTGATTTAACCCACGTTGTATTTGATGTTATTTGAATTACATCAATTACAACAATTAGCACTCAGATGCATTATTAGCTCTCTCACAATACCACCTCAACTGAACTGGACTGAAGTAGATTTTTAAGATTCACCAAATGCACCGCCTAGTGGATGGGTGCAGGAACAGCTTGAGGGCAAAGACGACACCAACAGGGTGGCTGTGCTACCAACACCAAGCATCCATATGTGATGAATAGAGTCAGAATGTGTTGCATGCAGCTTTAATTTAAATTGTTTTATTTAAAATGCAGTAGGTTTGTAGAAGAAACAAAAATGTAATTTACATTATTAATAAAAGATATAAATCATTCCAATTAGTTAAATACTTAAAGCTATGAGTCAAATTTACACTGATTTGTCATTAATATGTCAGAAATTACAGCAAGCATTTACAATACACAAGAAAAAGAAAAGAGAAATGTTTTAAATATTTCAAATTGTCAAAAAGAAGGTTTTCTGTGAGCAAAGCAATACTAGACAAGATGTGAAGTTTTCACCTGATGAAGGTTACCATAACTCACAAACTGAGACACAAACTGAGTCACAGCTCTTAGTTTGCAGCACAGATAAAATGAAACTCATCATGATCAGACTTGATGAACCAGAGATGGTCTCCTTCTTTCTCCATGTTTTTGTTTCAGGGTATACTACTATTAGATCTAATTGTTTTGATTATCTGCAGTTGTTCACCGATCGTGTCTCGATTGGTTTTGTCTGACTCGATGTAGTGGACTGCGTTGCTTAATAATAATGGATAAATGGAATAAAACTCACTATGATTAATATTAGAAACATTTTGCACACAATAAACTCAAAAGTGAAAATAAACAATGAGCAGCTAAACAATTTGCTCACCAATATTGCAATATTGCAATATTGCAGCGCAACAGCACAAAATTGCACCACCTCTAACTTCTGACACTCTACAACCAGAAGTAGAGAAAACTGAACAAGTTCATATTTATAGAAGAAGCAAAGCAATACTAGACAAGATGTGAAGTTTTCACTTGATGAAGGTTACAGTAACTCACAAACTGAGTCACAGCTCTTAGTTTGTTAGCTCTTAGTTAAAATGAAACTCATCATGATCAGACTTGATGAACCAGAGATGGTCTCCTTCTTTCTCCATGGCTCCACTGGTGTCACAGTTTTCTTTTGGTTCATTGTGACCCCAGTGCTTAAACTCTACAGCACTGTCATCAACCCAGAACCAGTAATGGAGGGAAGAGGTGCAGTGAAGGCAGAGCCATATGAAGGGACTGTTGGCTTTTCTCAGCCTCCAGTTCAGCAAAGGTCTGCATCTGTTTATCCAAGATGGAGGCCAGCTCTTTGTGGTTATGTCTGCAGTAGCTACGGGCTTCTTCCCAGGTCTTGTTTTGGTCAATCAGTGAAAAAGGTGAATCTTAAAACGAAACGTAAGCATGTTTTATATGACAGAGAGTCAAGCAACTCCATATAGGATATAATGTAAACAGCATAGTCAGTGATGCAATAAGTTTATAGTAGGTGAGCAAATGATCTAATTGTCTAACTGCTGATTGCAGAAATACACATTATTAGCAAATAGGGCCCCAAAACCAAATTTCGCTTACGGCCCCATGGAGGATTGGGCAGGACCTGTTCCACTATCAAAGTCAACTCACCGCCAGGGAGCACATAAAGGGAACCCAGACATCCTGCTCACAATCCAACCCTGGCCAAGAAGGGATATACAGCTGAAGCCAGATATTTACATACACCGTGTTCCAAATTATTATGCAAGTGATATTTTCTCAGATTTTCTTAAATGGTCAGTGCAAATGATGGTCGGTATAATTTTCAAGTCATGAACTATTACAGTATAAATCTAATTTTACTGAACAAAGCTCCCCATGAGAACAGTATTTTTTTCAAAAATAAAAAACTCAAAATGCACTGTTCCAAATTATTATGAACAGCAGATTTTCTAAACATTTTATGGATTATAAAGAACTGCAAACGGTCATTCTTTGAATGTGCAGCATTAAGTGTTCACATGTACTAAAATCAAAAGCTGTTTCAATCAAAAATATCTTAACAGACCCAGTTCCATGTTAACATAGAACCTTCTTTGATATCACAGCACAATTCTTGATCCATTGAACTTGTGAGTTTGTGGAAAGTTTCTGCTTGAATTTCTTTGCAGGATGTCAGAAAATCTTCCCAGAGCTGCTGGTTTGATATGAACTGCATTCCACCCTCAGATCTGCTGCTTGAGGAAACTCCAAAGGTTCTCAATAGGGTTGAGGTCAGAGGTCAGAGGAGGATGGTGACCACACCATGAGTTTCTACCCTTTTATGCCCATAGCAGCCAATGACACAGTGGTAATTCCTTGCAGCATGAGATGGTGCATTGTTATGGATGAAGATGATTTTGCTACTGAAGGTTCGGCTCTTCTTTTTGAATCATGAAAGAAAGTGGTCAGGGACTCTGAAGGGGCCGACCAATGATTCTCTCCCCATGATTTCAGCCCAAAAAATGACTCCACCACCTCCTTGTTGACGTCACAGCTGTGTTGGGATGTGGTGGTCATCCACCACCAATCCACTACTGCATCCATCTGGACCATCCAGGATCTGCAGTCATCAGTGAACAAGTCTGTTTGAAAATTAATCTTTATGTATGGCTGGGCCCACTGCGACCATTTCTGCTTGTGAGCACTGGTTAGGGGCCCAATAGTAGGTTCATGCATTACAAGCCTCTGGAGGATCCTCCACCTTGAGGTTCCAGAGGCTCCAGCAGCTTCAAATCACTGTTTGCTGCTTTGAAAGGGCATTTTAACAACTGCTCTCTTAATCAGATGAATTTGTCTAACAGAAACCTTCCTCATTCTGCCTTTATCTGTACAAATCCGTCGTTGCTCTGAATCAGCCACAAATCTCTTCACAGTACAATAACTCTACCCCTGTCTTAACATAACAGTGCTAAGAGCACATATGGAAAACCTGAAGCTTGGACGTGATGTTTGTTATGGACAATCCATGAAGAGCACAGAGGTCCAATAACAGAACACAACTCTGGTTTAGATCAGGGTGGCCGATCCTCCCAACCACACCCCTCCAGGTCTCACTGTCATTGCCCACGCGAGCGTTGAAATCTCAAAGCAGCATAAGGAAGTCCCCAGGAGGGCCACTCAACAGCAACTCTTCAACAATTGGAAAAAAGGTGGGTAATCTAACCTGCTGTTTGTCAGGTAAGTACAAGCAGCAAATGACTGAGGACAGATGGTACCACTGAGGTCCACTTTTTACAGGAATATAAAACACTCCATTAGTTAAACATTTAAAGCTGTGAGTCAAATTTACACTGATCACAAATGTGTCAGAAATTACAGCAAACTTCTACAATACACAAGAAAAAGAAAAGAGAAATGTTTTAAATATTTCAAATTGTCAAAAAGAAGGTTTTCTGTGAGCAAAGCAATACTAGACAAGATGTGAAGTTTTCACCTGATGAAGGTTACCATAACTCACAAACTGAGACACAAACTGAGTCACAGCTCTTAGTTTGCAGCACAGATAAAATGAAGCTCATCATGATCAGACTTGATGAACCAGAGATGGTCTCCTTCTTTCTCCATGTTTTGACGGTAACTTTCTCATCATTAGAGGAATCTTCCATGTCCTTTTGGTCTTCAGGTTTCAATGTCAAAAGCAAAGTATTTTCATCTCTCGTCCTCAGAGCTCTCTACAAGGACATTGTTGCCTCTTGTGCTATATCCTAACAACTTTTCAACTCCCTTCGTAACAAGAAATCCAAGGTCCCATCACAGGCAAAAATCCTCTTGACTTGGTGTTCAGTTAAAATGGTTTGTAAAGTCAGTTTGAAGTCGTCTCTCTGGGATCGATCTACCTCCAACCAAGTTGAAAAGCAAACTGAGATTTCTTGTATCTCTTTGAACATTTATGACATCACTGACATCACACAGAGGTTCTCATGGATACGATGATGTCAAACAACCTGTGTCAGGGTTTTGTTTGTTTTAGTTGCTATGATAACACAAGGAGTTATGACTGGCGTAAGATTACTGTCAAATAAAAATGCATGCGTAGACATCTAAATTAGTAAATGTTAGTCAACAAATGTGCAGAAATTTAAGTTTCGTATTGGTCTTGTTTTCCAACTCATACATGCATGTAAAAATGGGATATTGTATATATGAGGATACTCATGAACAAATTTAAATAGTTATGGACAATCCATGAAGAGCACAGAGATCCAATAACAGAACACCACTCTTGTTTAGATCAGGGTGGCCGATCCTCCTAACCACACCCATCAAGGTCTCACTGTCATTGCCCATGCGAGCGTTGAAATGTCAAAGCAGCACAAGGAAGTCCCCAGGAGGGCCACTCAACAGCACCTCTTCAACAATTGGAAAAAAGGTGGGTAATCTAACCTGCTGTTTGTCAGGTAAGTACAAGCAGCAAATGACTGAGGACAGATGATACCACTGAGGTCCACTTTTTACAGGAATATAAAACACTCCATTAGTTAAACATTTAAAGCTATGAGTCAAATTTACACTAATCACAAATGTGTCAGAAATTACAGCAAACTTCTACAATACACAAGAAAAAGAAAAGAGAAATGTTTTAAATATTTCAAATTGTCAAAAAAGGTTTTCTGTGAGCAAAGCAATACTAGACAAGATGTGAAGTTTTCACCTGATGAAGGTTACCATAACTCACAAACTGAGACACAAACTCAGTCACAGCTCTTAGTTTGCAGCACAGATAAAATGAAACTCACTTGATGAACCATCTCTGGTTCATCAAGCACAGATAAAATGAGTTTGCCATCTCTGGTCAGACTTGATGAACCAGACTTGATGAACCAGAGATGGCTTCCGGTGGAGCGAATGGCGGGGTAGGACGCGTGTAGCTGAGCTCCCGCAACTATTAGATATAATTGTTATTTTAGGCACATTTTTGCTAGCTTTTAACTCCCTCTCGGTGTGTTTTTTGTTCACTCGTCTCAAGTCTTGGCTTTTTTCTCTTAATTAAAATGCCTCCAAAAGTCAAACCGTCCACACAGCATCAGAGGCCTGCTTCTCATGCTACATCCTCGCCTCGTGGTGACTCTCCTACCCACTCGGATGAACTCGCTGACATTTCTCCTTCCTCGGCCTTTAAGTCTGAGCTGCTATCGGCTCTTCGGGTTGAAATGGCACTTATCTTCAAGACTGAACTCCAAGCAGCTCTCACTGAAAATTTGTCGAGTATAAAGGCTGAACTCCTAGCAGTGAAGTCGGAATTGACTAGCAATATTACAACTGTTCAGCTGGATGTGCGCGCCCTGAAGGAAACCGTGGGCGAGTTGGAGACATCATGCTCTACGTGCGCTGACGATATCACTACTCTACAGGCTAAGGTGCAGCAGATGTCCACGGATTTGAAAAAATTGGACAATAAATGTGATGACCTGGAGGCCAGATCTCGTCGCAACAATTTGCGACTGATAGGCATCTCAGAGGATTTTTCCACCACATCTACAGCCATTTCCACTTTGCTTAAGGAGGCTTTTCAGCTGGAGAAAGAGCCCTTGGTCGACCGTGCCCATCGTACTCTCCAACCGAGGCCGAAACCTGGTGAGCGACCTCGTCCTATAGTTGTTCGTATGCACTATCATTCGGACTGTGTGGACATTTTACGTCGAGCTAGGACCCAGCAGCGGATCACGGTTGGAGGCACGCGCATCTCTGTTTTCCCTGACCACACGTCGAGGACCGCCCGAGCCCGTGCTGCTTTTAATGATGTACGCCGTCAGCTGCGCGAGATCCCCGGGATCCGTTTCGGTCTGCTCTATCCAGCGCGACTCCGGGTCACACACAATGGTATGGAGAGGGAGTTTAATTCACCAGATGAGGCCAGCGTCTTCATCAAGTCCCTCAAAGTATAAGAGAGCTTTGCAAAGGTACACGGCTTTGATTAAGCAGCTACGTGTCACATTTACTGGCTATTATTATTATTATTCTCTTTGCCTTACAGAGCCTATGTTCTCTTTTTGTAATTAACATTTTGTAATTTGTTATATTTTGGTCTCAACTGGATGTGCCATAATGACGAATGTTGTTGAGCTTGCAGGAGCTTGGTTTGCAGCTTTTCTGCTTTTACGTTGCTAAAAACCGTGAGCATCCATTTTAGGGATCTGACTCCTTTTGGGGTCTGCACTGGGTTCCCCATCGTTTGGGGATGGGGTCGTTGTAAGTGCTGCGGGGGTGGTGTGGGGGGGAAGTTGTTGTTCTATTTGTTAGGGTTCCTTCTTTTTTTTTTTTGTGGTGGTGGGGGTTGGTACACCATACTCAATTTTCCTGTCTCTACATTTACAATCGTCTTGAAACATGTCTACTAAAGATAACAATGTGAACATCCCACAAACGGGGTCTTCTGTGAGATTTTTGAGCTGGAACATCAAAGGTATGGGGAGCCCACTTAAGAGATCAAGGATTTTTGCCCATTTGAAACATCTTAAAGCTGACCTAGTGTTTTTACAGGAAACCCATATGCGCATCAGAGATCAGGTCAGACTAAAATGTCCCTGGGCTTCTGATGTATTTCATTCAAATTTTAACTCTAAAGCCAGGGGGGTTGCTATTTTAGTTAGTAAATCAATTCAGTTTTCAGCTTCTAAAATTATTTCGGATAAAAATGGTAGATACTTAATTGTTATTGGTAAATTATTCCATGTCCCAATTCTATTAGTGAATATATATGCCCCCAACTTTGATGACCCAAACTTTTTGAATAAGCTTTTTGAATCTCTTCCTTCTTTAGATAATAATCTCCTTATTGTAGGCGGGGATATGAATTGTGTCATCGATCCCAAATTAGATAGGTCTGCCCCACGCAGTTTGGTCCCTACATTAATGTCTAGATCACTCTCAGATTTCATGTCAAAGAATGGATGCGTTGATCCGTGGAGATTTTATAATCCCCAATCCAAGAAATTTTCTTTCTTTTCCCACTTGCATCAGTCTTTCTCTCGTATTGATTATTTTTTTGTCGACTCTAAATTAATTCCAAATGTTCTATCTGTTGATTATCACACTATTGTTATTTCTGATCATGCTCCTCTTTCATTAGATATTAAGTTTGCTTTTCAACATCGGTATGTCACACCTTGGAGATTCAACCCTCTACTTCTTTCAGATGAAAGGTTCAACACATTTATCGCAGCTCAAATTGATGATTTCATTGTACTAAATCAAAATGAGAGTAATCCAATTTCATATTCTTTACTTTGGGAATCATTAAAAGCGTTTTTACGAGGTCAAATTATCTCATATTCCGCCCACTTGAATAAGGTGCGCAAAGCGAAATTGTTAGAACTTAGTACTGATATTACTAATCTGGATCAACAAATTGCTATTTCCCCCTCTCCAGGTTTACTTAAACAACGGGTTGACTTACAGACTGAATTTGATCTTCTTACCACCAATGATGCAGAGCGACTTCTCTTACGGTCACGCTCTACTTATTTTGAACATGGTGATAAGGCTAGCCGACTTCTCGCTCACCAGCTTCGTCGTCGGGCAGCTTCGCACATGATCCCACAGATTATGGACTTGTCAGGCACTCTACATCAGGATCCTACTACTATTAATTCGGTTTTTCAGTCTTTTTACTCTGTGTTATTTGAATCTGAATTTCCAGCTAATCCTACTGAAATGAATCAGTTCCTTGATAGCCTCAACTTCCCTGTGATAAACCCAAATGTTGCTAAGGAACTTGACTTGCCTTTAACCATAGAGGAGATTGTTGCGGCCATGAAAAGCATGCAAAGTAGCAAAGCTCCCGGACCGGATGGATTCCCTGTTGAATTTTTTAAAAAGTTCCAAGACAAGCTATCCCCAATTCTCCACGCGGTATACAAAGAGTCACTACAAAAGGGCAGTCTCCCTCATACTTTAACACAAGCCTCTATTTGTCTCCTCTTAAAAAAGGATAAAGATCCCAATATTTGTAGCTCATACAGACCTCTCTCTTTAATAAATGTAGACGCTAAGATCCTTGCTAAGGCTTTGGCCTGTCGTCTGGAAAGTATAGTACCAACTATAGTCTCACATGAGCAAACTGGATTTGTTAAGGGGAGGCAACTCTTCTTTAATGTCCGTACACTCCTGAACATTATTTACTCTAAATCCTCCACTGAAATACCTGAGGTTGTGATCTCGGTCGACGCTGAGAAAGCGTTCGACAGAGTTGAATGGGATTACTTATTTGCAGTTTTAAAGAGATTTGGACTGGGTGATGCATTCATTTCTTGTATACGTCTCTTTTATGTTTCCCCTCATGCTAGTGTCTCCTCCAATGGTATTCAATCCAGTTTTCTCAGACTTTTCCGCGGCACTAGACAGGGATGCCCGTTATCCCCTTTGTTGTTTGCTTTGGCTATAGAGCCTCTCTCAATCTTTTTAAGGTCCTCTAACACTTTCACCGGAATTTCCCGATTAGGCACAGAATTCAAACTATCTCTTTATGCTGACGATTTATTGCTGTACGTCTCAAACCCTAGTCTTTCCATCTCGTCAATTTTAGCTACTTTTCAAAGGTTTGGATCTTTTTCTGGTTACAGAGTAAATATTGCTAAAAGTGAATGCTACCCTATCAACGCGGCTGCATTAAAGCTTTTACACTCCGACATTCCGTTCAAGTTGAGCTGCTCTGGTTTTAAGTACCTGGGCGTCAGTATAACCAGGTCATTAAGCTCTCTTTTTGCTGCCAACTTTTTGCCTTTAATTGCTAAAATTAAATTGGACCTCCGAAGATGGAATAGTTTACCTCTTTCACTTATAGGTAGAATCAATGCAATTAAAATGAATGTTTTACCTAAATTCTTATTTTTGTTCAATAGTCTTCCACTGTTTCTGCCGAAACATTTCTTTAAAACGTTGGATCAAGTTATTTCTGGCTTCCTATGGTGTGGTAAATCACCCAGAATCCGCAAATCCACTCTTCATAGATGCAAATTCAACGGTGGTTTGTCACTTCCAAACTTCCTGCTGTATTATTGGGCGGCCCATATCCACAAAATTTCATTTTGGTTTGGATCCCTGAACTTCCCATGGTGCAAGTTGGAAGCACAATCATGCTCTCAATCCTCACTAATTGCTCTTCTCACTTCTCCCTTTACATCCAACCCCTCTGGCTTTACGAACAACCCAGTAGTTCGCTCCGTCTTAAAAATTTGGTGCCAGTTTAGGAGGCATTTCAAACTTAACTCAGCATCTACACTTGCTCCTTTAATGAGGAACCACTTGTTTCAACCAGCACTCACGGATCCCGCCTTTTTGTCATGGGATAATAAAGGGCTGTCATGTTTCAAGGATTTTTACAAAGAAGGTATTTTTCGCAGCTTTACAGACCTTGCATCAGAATTTAATCTCCCCCCTTCCCATCTATTCCGGTACTTTCAAATCAGACACTGCGCCAGGGCTCTGTTTCCCAGTTTTCCCTCTAGGCCACCAAACCTGTACTGGGAGCTGTTCCTGAGTTGGGATCCTCTTCAAAGGTCATATATCTCTAAAGTTTATAATGAAATTCTGTCTTTTAATTCTTCACCCATTACTAAGATTAAGGCTGCTTGGGAACTCGAACTTGGTCTAAATTTGGGAGAGGATTGGTGGAATAATGCCCTTAAAAAAATTCATTCAAGCTCAATCTGTGCTCGACTTTCTCTTATCCAGTTTAAAGTTCTCTTCAGGGTTCATCTCTCTAAAAATCGATTGTCGCAATTTTTCTCCGTTTCTGACATTTGTGAGAAATGTCGTGCGCCTACATGTAATCTAACTCACATGTTTTATTCCTGTTCATCACTTCATAGTTTTTGGCAGACCTACTTTGTTGCTATGTCAAAGATACTCTCATTGGATATTAAACCTTCTCCCCATGTTGCCATATTTGGGCTTCCAGTTAACTACAAACAGTTCACTTCCAATCAATTGGACGTCTTAGCATTTACTTCCTTATTGGCAAGACGCCGTCTTCTTTTCCACTGGAAATTAACTAAACCACCCTCTAGCAATCAGTGGCTAAAAGACACCATGTCCTTTCTAAAACTGGAGAGAATTAGATATTCAGTGAAAGGCAACTCAGCCAAATTTTATAACTTATGGTGCCCTTTCATGACATTCTTTCACTCTCTTCAGTCTCTTCCCCCGGATTGAATGCTACACCCCATCAAACCCCTTTTTTTTTTTGTTTTGTTTTGTTTTGTGTTTTTTTTTTCTTTTTTTTGTTTTTATTAGGTTTGTTCTTGTGTCTTGTTCTCGTATGAAAAAGAAAAATACTCATAGGAGGTGAATTGTATGCCTTTTGTGAGTTAGGTACTTTCTACCTCTTCTATTTCTGTAACCTGTTCGTTTCTATCGATGCCATAAAGAGGATGTATATCACGGCATACTTTAAGAGTAAAGATTTTGCCTGTAATGTCTCTTTCCCTTCTAATAAAAATATTAAATAAAAAAAAAAAAAAAAAAAACCAGAGATGGTCTCCTTCTTTCTCCATGTTTTGACGGTAACTTTCTCATCATTAGAGGAATCTTCCATGTCTTTTGGTCTTCAGGTTTCAATGTCAAAAGCAAAGTATTTTCATCTCTCGTCCTCAGAGCTCTCTACAAGGACATTGTTGCCTCTTGTGCTATATCCTAACAACTTTTCAACTCCCTTTGTAACAAGAAATCCAAGGTCCCATCACAGGCAAAAATCCTCTTGACTTGGTGTTCAGTTAAAATGGTTTGTAAAGTCAGTTTGAAGTCGTCTCTCTGGGATCGATCTACCTCCAACCAAGTTGAAAAGCAAACTGAGATTTCTTGTATCTCTTTGAACATTTATGACATCAATGACATCACACAGAGGTTCTCATGGATACGATGATGTCAAACAACCTGTGTCAGGGTTTTGTTTGTTTTAGTTGCTATGATAACACAAGGAGTTATGACTGGCGTAAGATTACTGTCAAATAAAAATGCATGCGTAGACATCTAAATTAGTAAATGTTAGTCAACAAATGTGCAGAAATTTAAGTTTTGTATTTGTCTTGTTTTCCAACTCATACATGCTTGTAAAAATGGGATATTGTACATATGAGGATACTCATGAACAAATTTAAATAGTTATGGACAATCCATGAAGAGCACAGAGATCCAATAACAGAACACCACTCTGGTTTAGATCAGGGTGGCCAATCCTCCCAACCACACCCCTCCAGGTCTCACTGTCATTGCCCACGAGAGCGTTGAAATCTCAATGCAGCATAAGGAAGTCCCCAGGAGGGCCACTCAACAGCACCTCTTCAACAATTGGAAAAAAGGTGGGTAATCTAACCTGCTGTTTGTCAGGTAAGTACAAGCAGCAAATGACTGAGGACAGATGGTAGCACTGAGGTCCACTTTTTACAGGAATATAAAACACTCCATTAGTTAAACATTTAAAGCTATGAGTCAAATTTACACTAATCACAAATGTGTCAGAAATTACAGCAAACTTCTACAATACACAAGAAAAAGAAAAGAGAAATGTTTTAAATATTTCAAATTGTCAAAAAGAAGGTTTTCTGTGAGCAAAGCAATACTAGACAAGATGTGAAGTTTTCACCTGATGAAGGTTACCATAACTCACAAACTGAGACACAAACTGAGTCACAGCTCTTAGTTTGCAGCACAGATAAAATGAAACTCATCATGATCAGACTTGATGAACCAGAGATGGTCTCCTTCTTTCTCCATGTTTTGACGGTAACTTTCTCATCCTTAGAGGAATCTTCCATGTCTTTTGGTCTTCAGGTTTCAATGTCAAAAGCAAAGTATTTTCATCTCTCGTCCTCAGAGCTCTCTACAAGGACATTGTTGCCTCTTGTGCTATATCCTAACAACTTTTCAACTCCCTTCGTAACAAGAAATCCAAGGTCCCATCACAGGCAAAAATCCTCTTGACTTGGTGTTCAGTTAAAATGGTTTGTAAAGTCAGTTTGAAGTCGTCTCTCTGGGATCGATCTACCTCCAACCAAGTTGAAAAGCAAACTGAGATTTCTTGTATCTCTTTGAACATTTATGACATCACTGACATCACACAGAGGTTCTCATGGATACGATGATGTCAAACAACCTGTGTCAGGGTTTTGTTTGTTTTAGTTGCTATGAAAACACAAGGAGTTATGACTGGCGTAAGATTACTGTCAAATAAAAATGCATGCGTAGACATCTAAATTAGTAAATGTTAGTCAACAAATGTGCAGAAATTTAAGTTTCGTATTTGTCTTGTTTTCCAACTCATACATGCATGTAAAAATGGGATATTGTATATATGAGGATACTCATGAACAAATTTAAATAGTTATGGACAATCCATGAAGAGCACAGAGATCCAATAACAGAACACCACTCTTGTTTAGATCAGGGTGGCCGATCCTCCTAACCACACCCATCAAGGTCTCACTGTCATTGCCCACGCGAGCGTTGAAATGTCAAAGCAGCATAAGGAAGTCCCCAGGAGGGCCACTCAACAGCACCTCTTCAACAATTGGAAAAAAGGTGGGTAATCTAACCTGCTGTTTGTCAGGTAAGTACAAGCAGCAAATGACTGAGGACAGATGGTACCACTGAGGTCCACTTTTTACAGGAATATAAAACACTCCATTAGTTAAACATTTAAAGCTATGAGTCAAATTTACACTAATCACAAATGTGTCAGAAATTACAGCAAACTTCTACAATACACAAGAAAAAGAAAAGAGAAATGTTTTAAATATTCCAAATTGTCAAAAAGAAGGTTTTCTGTGAGCAAAGCAATACTAGACAAGATGTGAAGTTTTCACCTGATGAAGGTTACCATAACTCACAAACTGAGTCACAGCTCTTAGTTTGCAGCACAGATAAAATGAAACTCATCATGATCAGACTTGATGAACCAGAGATGGTCTCCTTCTTTCTCCATGTTTTGACGGTAACTTTCTCATCATTAGAGGAATCTTCCATGTCTTTTGGTCTTCAGGTTTCAATGTCAAAAGCAAAGTATTTTCATCTCTCGTCCTCAGAGCTCTCTACAAGGACATTGTTGCCTCTTGTGCTATATCCTAACAACTTTTCAACTCCCTTTGTAACAAGAAATCCAAGGTCCCATCACAGGCAAAAATCCTCTTGACTTGGTGTTCAGTTAAAATGGTTTGTAAAGTCAGTTTGAAGTCGTCTCTCTGGGATCGATCTACCTCCAACCAAGTTGAAAAGCAAACTGAGATTTCTTGTATGTCTTTGAACATTTATGACATCACTGACATCACACAGAGGTTCTCATGGATATGATGATGTCAAACAACCTGTGTCAGTTTATTTTTTGTTTTAGTTGCTGTGGAAACACAAGGAGTTAGGTATGGTAACCAAAATCTAAATTAATAAATATGTCAATAAATGTGCGTGAATTTAAGTTTTGTATTTGTCCTGTTTTCCAACTCATACATGCATGTAAAAATCTAAGATTTTCGGGTTGAAATATGAAATAATTCTTGTGTGGAATAAGCCGTAGTAGTGTTATATAAAAGTTTTATATAATTTGTTATATAATCATAAACAGTATAGATAACAATGTTTGCCCAATTTCAAAAACAAAATAGATTATTATAACTTTCAGGAGAAACAGGATTAGATCAAATCCTATTTCCATCACTGGAGAAGAAGTGGAGGTGTGTGAGGAATATAAATACCTCGGTGTTCATCTGGACAACAGACTGGACTGGAGAATCAACAGTGAACTGTCTATCATATGATGGTATTATCTGCTCTATAGAACAGACTGGACTTCCTGAGGAAGTTAAGATCCTTCAAGGTTTGCAGCAAGATACTACAGATCTTCTATAAGTCTGTTTTTGAGAGCATCATCTCTTCATTGATCATTTGTTGGGGCAGCAGCTTCAGAGCAAAATCTGCACAAAGGTTCCCTCTGATAAGGACCAGTTGATTTTAATGTATACATTTTAAATTAGGTTGTGCTTTTATTCTTTTTACACTAGTTATTACTTGCATTTTCATAAATGCAGGTAATAACTGTGTTTCATGTCGTTCAGTCAATTTGTCCCAAACACAGAGGCAGAGAAGATGTCACAGAATAACCTGCAATTCATCCAATGTGGGCTTTGATCGACTTCAAACACAGCCACACCTCTTAGAAAACAATTATGATGCAGAAAACCTGATAGTCAGTCAGAAAACAGGCGTTCCAATATCCATCAGGGGTTGCCTACTCATAAAGCACCAATTTGACAGCACATGCAATATGCTACAGAAATCTCATTGTGAATCTGTGATATCAGAAAAACATACATATTTTTGTAATATTACTCATGTAAAAAATGGCACTGCACATTAGCCAGACATTCATTTAGTCCTGCCCAAGAGCTTCTCTTGGATGTAATCTCTTTAGATGTAGCATTGACTTGCAACAATAAGCTGTTTTTTAGAAGATTAGTGCAGACTGTGGTAATGCATTATTCAAAAGCTGTGGCACAAATTTTAATTTAGATGAATTAGACAGGAAAATAACTGATCCTCCCTCTAAAGTCTGTTATTTAATCCTGTGAATCCATGTATTGTGCAGGATCCTTTGTTTTCTATTTGTTTGCTTGGATTTTAATTCTGTTTTATTATTAATCAAATCTAAACTGAGCTAGATTTCTAAAAATTTTCTAGAGTTCTAAAAAACTGTTTGTAGCTTTCAGTCTGGCAAACTTTAAACCCTGACCTTCCCTCCACTCACCGTGTTGGGAGTGACCTGGTCTGAAAATATGTACTTCCTAAACTGCGAAGAATCCTAGAAAAGATTAGTTAATTTTATCCAACTACAAACCCAACGGCAGGCTGCAAGCCAGCCCTGAGCTGTTCACAGGGTTCTTCAAAACTTCTTGTTTTGAAGTGTATGAAATCTTAATATAAAAGAATGAAGTTATGTTTGAAGTTAGCGTTCTTAGTCACACAGGCAAAGACTTGTTTATTCATGCATTAGTTAGTTCTGGTTCTCTAGAGCATTTCCTCTCTCAAAGCTTATTTTTAGTAGTTGCATATTTTGTGCTTTGGAACTTTTTATATTGCAAACAAATCAGCATGTGTGTTTTACAGACTGAAAAACATACTATTATTAATAATAATAGTGATTATTATTATTATTATTATGTAAATGAGGACATCTATTGAACATGACAAATAGCTTTTCTCTGTCTCTGTTTTATTTGAGTTTTCTTGTCATTTCTGAACCTTACTTTTATCCCTGCATGCTTTACCCACAAAATATGGCTGTGCAAAGATACATAAATTATTTATTTATTCATCTATGTGAGATGGTTGTGGCTCTAAGCCTTGTGGGCTGGGTTTTGTGTTCTTTGGTGTGCATTTTGTTTCTTCCTTGCACAGATTATTGTGCTGATCCCAGTTTCCTGCTGCCAGTCTCTCTCTGCTCTCCGTCTCTATTCACAGTATTTTCTTATATTTAAACTGATGTTAGAATCCCAGAATCCCAGAATCTAAATTAATTGCTATACTTACTTGATCATGGATGTATTTTTCTTCATTACCTATATTATTACTCATTTTAGTTCATTTTAAATAACATTGATTCTTGTACTACTTGGTAAATATTATCAGTATCATTCTGAAATCTTTATTCATTTATTCAACTATTTAATTTAATTTAATTATGTAACAAAATACATAAAATAAATTACTAGTATTTGGCAGTAGAATAATCTCATCCAGAAAATGTTTGATTTCAATCCCCCTTTCATTGCCGCCTCCATCCTTTAATTAGTCCTGATGATTTAAAAGCTGGGTGACTCCGATCAGGGGGAGACTCTCTCTCTCCTGCTGATGGTTAAGAAAGGCTCAAATCATGTCTTGCTGTGAAACTGTAACAAAGTGGTTTTGAAGAAGTGCATATATATATATCTATATATATATATCTATATATATATATATATATATATATAGATATATATATAGATATAGATAGATATAAACAGTGCACTTGAGCCATGCATCATGTTCCCTATCTAACACTCATTTCCTGCATCCTGCTGAGCTACAAGCTGGCCACTCAAGTGCATACGCATTGAAACGCATGTACACAGTGTTTTCACATGAAATGACGAAGTCACATGTTAAAAACAGAGGAGTAAACATGGACATTCACAGAAATAACTGATTCCAATGATTCCAAGCAAAAACTACAGTTAAAACCAGAAGTTTGCATACACCATATAAAAAGACAGCTATGCGTTTTTTTCATGCCGTTTAATGTAAAATCTTAATCTTTTCCTTTTCTGATTTTATAAGATTACCAAATTTTATTCTGTTTAGTGCCAGAGTAATGAGATTTTTTTTTTTTTAAATTTATTTTATTTTTCTCAAATGTACCTAAAAACTTCATATTTAAAATTATTGCTTAATCTGTGGTTTGGATGTGATGTACTATAACCAAACTTGTTTTAAACATAGTGATGGGTGTTATCAAATTCTTATTCCTAACAGATCAGCTCCTCTTGTCCTTTTCTTCCTTACACACATGTCTGTATTCTCACTGATGAGCTTGTTGACAAATCCTCTTTCTATATGTCTGCATTTGCCTCCAATTTAGGTACCAAAGAAATGAACAAACAAGACTCTTCTTTCACAACTGGTTTGTTCATCATTTTTACCCAGATATGAATTTGTGGTCTTGGATATTTACCACCGTCCTCAAGCATCAGCTGAACCGCTTTTGAATTTTGTGAGGAACTATCACTGCTTCATGTTCTGATTGTGTTGACGCAGATCACAGTGAATCAGGGCTTTCAGAGAAATAACATTTTTCAATCTCACTCTCTCACAGCTGTATCTGCCACTTTCTTTTCTTAGTTAGTCCCCCCTTCCCAACCCCCAGCACCCCTTTACCCCCTTGCTCACCCAGAGGCAATGAGTGACTTGAAGGGCAGAGGGTGAAAACACACATTAACCACAGAGAGCAATGGAGTGGCAGCTAAAGTGGAGAAGGAAATGGAGAGATACACCATGTAAAAGAGATAGGAGGAAAAGATTGTCTTTGATATTGATCTGGTAATCCTTGCTGTGGTCTCTGGCAATTCTAATCTTCCTCCTACATAAGACAAGGAGACTCAAGGAAAGGGCGAGAGATAGAGAGGCACTGCAGGGGGGGAGGGGAGCTAAAGAGAGGAGGGAGTGGAGTATGAAGAGGAGCAGTGCCATCCAGTGGTGGACAGAAATGCACCAAATGAACCTTATGAGTTTCTCCTTGTGTTTCTGTACACACACACACACACACGCACCCACACACACACACACACCCTGGACAGGTTGCCAGTCTGTCACAGGGCAACACAGAGACAGACAGGACAAACAATCATATACACTCACACCTCTAGGTATATATATATATATATATATATATATATATATAAACATTGTTCTTTTATTCTCTAAACTACTAACATGTCTGAAATTCTAAGCAAAAATTTAGTATTTATTTGCAGAAAATAATTAAAAAGATGCAGTACTTCACATTTCAACTAATGCAAAGAAAACAAGTTCATGTTCATTTAGAAACAATAATACTGTTTCAACTCAGGAAGAGTTCAGAATGGAATAACCATGAGGTTTTCAATTGGGTTCGGTGAAAAGGTCTCCTAATTTTTTTCCATAGCTGTATACATACACACACAAAAAAAAAAAAAAAAATATATATATATATATATATGAGAAAGAGAGATCTAGATACATCTATACCGGTGCACCAGAACCAGCGTCTCCATAACCTTCATAATGTCAGAGGTCAAAGCTTTTTGGTTCAGCAACCTTTACATACAATAACCAGGTATGACAGCTGGTTTTATTCACTTTTTAAATGTAGAGCAAAAGAAGAAAATAGGATTTTAAAAAACCATGGCCTTCAAAAAAAGAAGAAATGTACTTTAGTGTCCTGCAGTGGTTTTCTGGTCTTTATTCCATCAAACAAGCAGCAAAACCTAAGATTATTTTCACTTCCCCTGACTCTACAGTACATAGTGAAAGAGGAACCAATGATCTCACACTCAGAAGCCCAGTTAGAACTGCTGCAGTTTCCACAACATACAATGGTTAGAGACTCAAAAATGTTAAAGTTAGACCGCCCTGATGAGAAGGTCTTATGTAGTTAATATTTTTCAATTAATAATTACTTGAAAAAGAAGAAAAAAATACTTCAGTTAGTCAGCATTATATATGCGTTTTAGGTACTTATGTTTATGTCAACCTTTTGGCCTCCATGTTGTGAGTCTGATGTCTGTCACTCAGTTCAGGCCTGGCCCGGTTTGCTTCCTTTTTATTTTACATTTTTCTTTAATTCATATTAAATTCTTCAAAGAGCTGATATGGATTGTGATGGCTGTTGGAAGGAAGCATCTTCTGCATTATGGCAAATTTAAAGAAGCTTCTGTGTAATGAAGATCTTCATTCCTGTAACGATTTTTACTCAAGTCACTGTATAGCACTTTATTAACAAGCACGTTATTTTGCACTGCACTTTATGCATAGATTTGCATATCAATAACAATTTGCACACAAGAAGTTTTTACTGTATTTATTGAGTATTTTAGTGGTTAGCATTTAGCCTTTTGTTCTGGGCTCTGCACAGCTGCTCCTCATTGAGAAGTGAGCTGGTTCCCTGTGAAGGGAGGATAAATGTTACTCAGAGCAATGAGCTACTGGTTTGTAAAACTTGAGCAAATGTTTGTGCATAATCTATTAAGTGTGGAGGTGCTAAGCTAGAGTGACTCACTCGTCTTTTCTGTGTCCTCTCCAGGGTGTTTGAACAAATGCTTCCCCAGAGGTCCAAACACCATTCATAGGTTCCAGGATAGGCCATGGAAAAGTGGGGTGGGGGGGAATTGTTTCTGGGTTTTTGTGGTGTTTCATAATGGTGTTTATGGTGTAAGGACAAAACATAAAATATGTATAAAAAGTAAATAGAAATGCTTATATTTGGTTATTTTATTCAAATAGGTGGAAATTGGTAAATTGAGATCCCCTGTGATTTGGAGGTGGTTTGGTCCTTCACAGCTGGGACTGCTTAAGGCTGCGGTTGCACATGTGGTGTGGTTCTTGATTCTCTGTGTAAAGAATAAACCTTTGCTGTTTCCACCTTACTCTGCCTCAACTTTCATCTCCGCTGTAAATCCAGCTGCAAAGGGCCGCCTTGTTACAAAGCTGAAGACACTGTTTTTCTATGACAGTGCTATGAAGAGGATGTTGAGGGCTATCAATAATTTTCTTGATTTTATGTAAAATCCTTCTTTGCACCATCATCTCCAGTTCTACAGTTGTTCCCAGAGCAGAACCTGACTTCTTCATTTAGCCCCCTTTAATAAATCTTTCTAGTTTTACATTTTACATCTACATAAACATTCAAACAGGAATTCTTATTCATATTTTTGAATCTGACGTGCTAAAACACAGGGTTGATATGGATTAAACACAGCAGACCTGACACAAAGTAATTCAAACTCTCAGAAGAGTCTCTGTTTCTTTCTGATTGTTTTCACTTTTGTTCGGCTGCTGAAAAGTCTCTCCCTATCTGACGTCCATGAGGTTGTTCTGTCTGTGTGCTTCGCTGCACTGCACAGCATCCAGTGTGTTAAATGTGATCAGTACCAGTTTGCTTTTTCCCTTAATAGAACAAGAACCTGCTGCACAGATCTCTGAAATGTGCAAGTTTCTGTTTCATTATTAGAGCAGCGTAGTTGTTAGTTCTGTCATGCAGATACCTTCGCACCCACCACCTCGGCGCCACAATCCAGGCAGTTCAAAGTGTGCAGACTTTAGTCACCAAGTCGTAAAACACATTTAACATTACAAAAGTAATTTGTCACTTGGTTTTTTTTTGTCATTGCAAATGCGACATATCTGTCACACTGTACAGAGTTGACAGCTTTCAATCTTTTTTATGACCAATATATTTACAAAGTAAGAGAAGAAGGTCTGGCAACAAGTCAGATGATTTTAAGTTGTTTGTTGGACAATATTACAAAACATCTCTCATTTCATACAGATACATTTTCAAGAATACTGACTATGTGTGTCCTGCTATTTTCTTCTTTGCTCCCATCCTGCTGTTTTTGTAACCTCAGCAGTTATCTATCCACATGTTTGAACCCAGTAAATTCAAGACAAAGTCTTCCTGATCGACACATACGCACCAGTTCACTGACAGACGCCGAGTAGAGAGGCTCGCTGAAATGGAAACACAAGCAGGGATGGTAGGTTATACAAGGAATCACTTTTTATTTGACCTTTTTGCTGTTTATGATTCAGAAGACCCGGTGTTTGATTTCCCCTGTGTGCTCAAGATGAGTCATCAATAATATCAAGCCACCACTGACTCTGCTCTTTTGACATGGAGATCAGAAAGGATAGGGGAATTGATTGTTAAGTAACATAACTCCTCACATGTCTAATCATAATGGTCTGCACAGAACATCACATTAATGTTCACAGCATCACACTGCTTCTGGTTTGAATGCCTGCAGAGCCACCCGCAGCCTAATGACTGCATGCACCCAGACGTCTGCATGTTGGAAAACAAAAAGGGACTTTGGAGCAATGCAACTTATAAAAATCAAACAGATCTCAACATTAGTTAGCAAGTTTCCATATCACTTAAAGTCCTGGGCTTATTTTAATCAGCAAGTTTTTAAAATAGGAATTTAGAACGCCAGCTTCTCTTGGCTAAAACTGTAAATTAGGAGCAGATGTTAGGTGTTCAAGTTTGACCCAATTTAACAAGCAATACAAAAAGAAGAGATTGCACTGGTTATAGGATCAATCTGCACAGAGGTAGCCCAGCGAAAATCAGATCCTGGTTCTACGCTTTGCTTTGCATAGAGAGTCTGAACCCTGGGCTGTTGAGAAACAATTGCCTGCTGGAGTTGTGGTCTCTGTTCAAGTTTAAACAATTGGATCTGATTTCATCCAAATGCTAATGTTGGCCGTGACTATGTAGTGGGCCTGCTCAATGAAGCTTACCAGAAATGTCCTGCACTGTAAACCACCCAGGGTGATTAGAGCCATGACATCTTTGCCAGCAATAAAATGTCTTATTCATTCCTCTTGCTCCGACTTTAATTGCTCAATATTTGGACGAGTGGCCAACATGTGGCCTAAAGCGGCTCAACAACCTGGTAATGAAGGCTGGGTCTCTTCTGGTTCTGTTCTCGCTCTCTCTGAGCGCCATTCTTACCGTTCACTCCAAAGCCGTGACGACGTGATTCCGATGCCACAAAACTGTCATAGTCCAACCATCGCACCGCAAACTTCAACAATCCTTATTTGTCTCCCAAGCTCTGCCAAAACGCCGCACAATTCAACCCCATGCTGCTAGCACTTCACGACAACTCACAGGCGGAAGTAAGAGCGCTGCCCTCCACAAATAATGATCCGGCCGGAACACAGTGCGCTACATAATAAAACATAATTTAACAAAGCTTAAAGGCAGATAAATTTTCCTCGAGGAATATTAATAATCAAGGTACTTGAATAATTCGAGGAATTGTTTCAGCCCTAGATCAAGTAGATCATTTATTGCAATAATCTATCTCCACCACCATCCCAGAGTCAATAACATCCAGCAGACTGAAATGAAGACACTACTGGTGTGTGTTTCCTCCAGCTCTGGGCCTCATTGGCCTGATTGACTTTACTGATCTGGCTGGAGATGCAACTTTACACTCTTTTCAGTATTTATATCTTTTGAGCTCGATAAGCTTTAAATCCAAAGCCCAGCAATCCCTTCTTTATCAAAGTCACTAAAAACATAACTGAAATGATTTATTCTCTCTACTTCCAATTTGTCTATTCACAGCTCCATGAAGTTCACTACCTTCAACAAGACCAGGATACGTGGGGAAAAAAACTGTGCTCAGCATTTTCTGGGTGGATCCTGGTACAATAACTGCCTCTGGGCTAATTCCACTGGCTTGTATGCAACACATGGTGCCATCAGATTTAACAGTGTTCATGTGACTTGGCACCACTGGGAGGAGCTCAGACTGCTCTCTCAAGACTGTTGCAATAAAGATCAGATCAGTGGCAAAGTGTTCATGCACACATTAATCTTATTCTCTTCATTACACTTTTATAAACTCTGTTTTGTGTATTTTGACTAAAAATGTGGCTTTACCTGAAGGACAACAGTTACAGTAATATAAAAACATCTAACTATAACTTGCTCTTAGCAAAGCGGTACAGTTAGTAGCACTGCTGTACTGCAGTAAGACGATCCTGGGTTCAAATCTTTCTGCAGGGAGTTTATACGTTCCACAGTGCATGCAGGGGTTTTCATGCTGAGGCTGAGGCCCAGCAATCATCCTATTACTTTTCAGTATTGCTTTTGATCCAATATCCTTTCCTATTTCTTCACAAAATATAAGTTTGATAAGATTAAGTCATGAGCAAATCCCTAATGTTAAAGGAACTGGGTGTTTGGTAACTGCACCGCTTAACTGATGAATTCAATTTGTTTTTAAGATTTCTTGTTTTAACTTCTTCACAACATCCCATAGCGCAGGTTTTTGACAATTTTGGTTTTTTTTTTTTCACTTTAAAGTTTTAGCAGCATTAAACAGAATTGTATCAGCTGGATTAAATTCTGAAGCAGGTTCATGCTGAAGCTATGTGCTGCAATTATTACTGCTGTTGCCTCATTGCAGATAAACTGCATTTTTGCCTTTCGGTGTGGATTTCTCAGCAGTTTTTCCTTTTCCACCATCCAAAACATGCACATGAGGTTAACTGTTCACCTACACAGTGCCTTTTGGTGCTAGTGTGTGTTGAACCACACAGTGTCTAACGCTGACCTGCAGTACATTACTGTCTCCTGCAACATTGAACCCAAAAGATTGGTTCCAGCAATATTACGAGGATTAATTGATCATAAATGGATGAATGTGTGTTTCTGTCAATTCATCTTAATATTGAAATCGTAGGGGAAATATGGTGAAGCATACAGTAAATGGCTCTATAACAGAAACAAAAATGACATAAATTTGAATGAAGTAAAAAGAACACATTTTAAACCTCAACATGAGACCTTACAGCTGCATGTTCACCTGACACATGGTGTCAGTGTTGTTCTGGAGAACCTCATAGAGCTTCACAGGCTTGGCTGAACTGCATGACTGAGGCTGAAATTATTTGTTCCACCCACATTTTTTTTAAGTCATGGACCGGAGGCAACAGTCATCTTTTATCTGTAGCAACATGTGCTCTCAACTGGCAGGCTGATGTTCTTTAAGCATGCAAAGCCCTGTAGTGACTGAAAATTATTGTCTGTAACAGAAACTTGAAATTTGCTAAAGCCGTTGCACTACATTAAAATTCTACAGTAAAATGTAGGATGTCAGTAAATTGTGCTAGCAATGCTATGTTTTACCATGGAGATGTGGGGCCTTTTGCAAGTCAGTGACTCAATCGATGCAATCTACTGTGCTTCCCTAGATAGTAACGTTTTACACTACTTTGAATAATTAATTGAGCTTAATGCACTGGCTGATAACTAGGATCAACAGCAATGCAATGCAATTCAAATATAATTGAATTGAATTGAATAAATAGACGCATAAAACTGAATAATTCAGAAGGGGCTCAGTGTAGAGCTGCTGCTCTGAGTATCTGGTTAGGATTCCTCTGGACGCCTCCCTGACGAGGCGTTCAGGGCCCATACCACCGAGAGGAGACCCAGAGGAAGACACATGTCATGTTGGAGGGACTATGTTTGTCGGTTGGCCTCTGAGAGCCCAGAAGAGCCGGACAAGTGACTAGGGAGAGCTTCCCTCTCTAGAGGCAGCCCTAGACCCAGGGGCTGCTGCCCCTGCCACCTGACCCAGAGGAAGAAAATGAATGGATGGATGGATGGATGGATGGATGGATGGATGGATGGATGGATGGATGGATGGATGGATGGATGGATGGATGGATGGATGGATGGATGTCAATGAAGAGTCCTTATTAAGGTAGAAAGATATACTACATGTCTTTCTACACTATGTTTGTGCATGTGTGTGGGCGTGTGTGGGGGTGTGTGTGTGTGGGTGTGGGCGTGTGCGTGGGTGGGTGTGTGTGTGTGTGTGTGTGTGTGTGGCCCCATCTGGTCACCCCTATACCACACAGGGAGAAAATGTCAACACACAAATAGACCATAGGCCAATCAAAAAAAAACAAAAAACAAATAAAGCAAAATAACAAGAGGAAATGAAAATAAAATAGTTTTCATTTTCTAAAGAATTTATGGGTTAAATCTTCTTTAGCCCATAAATTAGACATTTAGGAGTTTAGGCAACTTTATGTCTTAAAATTTCTCTAATATCAAGAACTATCACAGAACATTTTTAAATGTATAACTACGGCGTAACAGTTGGATACTGAATATATATTTTTACGTCTTTTTTATTTTCCTTCTAAACAGATTTTATTCTTTAAATTTCATATTAGCCACCTTTAATGGTGATTTTGCTTTGTTGAAATGTGATGGGAAATCATATGAGCATCAATGAACCGAGTACAGCATGTTGGCTTAACCAACTTCAGTTAAATTATGACCGACATCCATAGTTGTTACCAAAATAAAATAAGTTTATGTTGTTAGAATTTAGCCATCACCTTATGATGCTCGATAAAATGTCAGTAATTTTAATAGGTAATATTTAATATCCTCTAAGTTTCTTTTTACAGTGTACAAATAACCGAGCAGCTTGTTTCTAGTTGACTGTTTCTGTGTTGACAGCAAATCAACACTTTCAGAAAGCTCTGATGTGTTTTGTTTGTTTTTTTCTCTCAGGTGTGAAATGCTGACGGGGCTTTAGCGTTTTTACTCAGACATTTCTTTAGTTTTAATTATGATTTTAACGATCCGCTCCTGTAAATTTCCTGGACAGGAAAACAGCCTAAAGCTGCTTCTGGCAGACAAAGCAAACAGCCGGTAGTTTTACATTCCCCCCTCCGTCCTCTATAGGAACAATCAAAGTTGTTTCCGTAAAACTGCGCCTAGGCATTCTCTCTCTCTCTCTCTCTCTCTCTCTCTCTCTCTCTCCCTCTCTCTCTCTCTCTCTCTCTCTCTCTCTCCTCTCTCTCTCTCCCTCTCTCTCTCTCTCTCTCTCTCTCTCTCTCTGCTGGAGGAATCAGGACAGCCTTGTCGGTGCCAAGGAGGAGTAGGCGTAGACTTCCTTTAAACATTTTTCTTCGCTTTCATACAAACCTAGTTTGGCGCAAGCTTTGCTCTTACATTTTTCGCGTTGTTTTGTGTTCCTGTTTTTCCCATCAATAGCAGAGAAAATTTCTCTTTTTTTATTTTGAGACATCTTAGCCTCTGCAGACATGGACTGGGGAACAAGTCTTTGGGTGAGTTGACAGCTGACAACCCTTTTGGAGTCATTCCTGACAGAAAACAAACTTTTCAACATCTCCTAAATGTTTGTTGCTCGACTTTTCTTTTTTTTTTTCCCGGAGACGCAACATGTAATAGTCGTTACTGTAACGTCGCTGAGCAGAATGATCCTTTGCGGGGCTGAACAGACTCCCGCAGACGGAGATTTCGCAACTTCTGCATACCTCATCATTAGCAGAGGAAGTAAAACAGTTTATGGCCCGTTCTGCTCACAGGAAGGTTCTGCACTTTTTTTTTTTTTTTACACTGTTGTTGTGGTTTACAAGCTTTTTCTTTGTCACTCTCGCGTCTTAATGCGGTGCTCTTAATCAGAGATTTGCTGTGTGACAACCCCGGTCAGGGCGCAAATTAGCAGGAGAAAGTACACTGTGTCACCTGTGTTCCCAGGTAGCAGTGAACAGGTTAGAAAAACCTAAACACTACACACAGCTTATTAACAACAGCGCCACCTATGGCATCTAAAGCGAATACTTTTGTGCTGTGGCCCCTTACAGCTTCAGTCTGTTTTCTTGTTGTTGTTTTTGTCACATTCAAATGTTTCAGATGATTAAAATATGATTTAATATAATATAAAGATAACAGGCACAAATTAAGATCCAGTTTTAAAATTTAGATTTCTTTATTAAGGGCAATTCTTTGCTAACCTGTTGTGTGTTTGGTCAGAATTTCATGGGCGTGTTTATATATGTGGAAAACAGCCTGACCTTCCAGGTGTGATGCAGTGGGATAACCTTCCATTCTTTTTTTTTCTCTTGATAACAAATAATAAAATGAGATTTTTCTCATTTATAAAATGATTTCCTCCTCCTCCAAACTTGTGAACTTGTGTAAGAGATGCTCTGCCATGATCACAAACTAAATTTAGAAAACTGGGAAGGAAAGGCTGAGTTTAAAATCATTGTGCTTACACACGGACAACTGTCAGTTAATCCTGGGTTTATTTAGCATATGCATAGATGTAGATGGTGTATAGCAGAAAAAAATGATAAAGCTAAAACAACATCAGTAGATTTGGGTTCTGCATGGCTGAGAACCCAAACGCTGTTCAGTGTCCAGCTGCAGCTAATGCAGGTTTTATTTATTTCAGTTTTGTTTAATCAGTAAATATTTTTTTATGTGTGAAAAATGTGAAAACAGGGAGAAGCTTCATCATAGTTATCCATGACTTCCACGAATTGTCATCAATACATTGTTTGATACAATAGTCTGTAATTACACTGAGTCAGTTTGACCAGCTGTGATTATCATTAACCTGATTATAAACCTGTGTGTTCTTGGTACTGGTGACAGTTTTGTTTAAAATCAATCAACTCACTTTAGGATAACATGATACAGTCAGTTTGTTATTGTACCAGAACAAAACACAGTTTTTTATGTCTGAAACTTTTCTCATAGCAGAGCAGAAGAGGACAGTGTTTGATTTTTGACCTTTGCTGAGGTCGATAAAATAGGTGGATCAGATCGACTTCACATGTAGAAATCGGCCGATCACCGATCTCCCAAAATTAAGGAAGGATAAATCGGTGGATGCAGTAGAGTGAGCGTCTCTGGGGCTGCAGAGACACATGGAAGAGTTGCTGTTTTGAAAGTTGCTGCCCTTGTAAAGCTTGTGAAACATTAAACTGACTTTGTTTGCTGTTCAACTAAGTCAGTGTTGACTCCTCTTTTCCACTCTACAGTCAGTCTCAGTGTAGCCGTGCTTTAGGCTACAGCTCTGTCTTGTTGTAAAGCAGTAAATGCAGTTAAGAGGTCTTACAAAGTCAAAGTCTGTCTGTTTTTAAAGCATAAACATGTCTAGAGCTTCCTTGTTAGTGTAGCTTCAGAGTTGTTTCATTTATTGTTATGAGACAGTTTAAGTACAAGTTTAGCTCCATCTTTATTACAAGTTATATTTTCACTGTGCCCCTATTTAATATTTTTTCCTTTACCTGCGTACCATTACCATCCTAGAACAGGTTCTGACTCCCCGGCTTTTCAGCATGTTTACAGTGTAAGCATCTTTTTGTTTGAGTTCATCAAGGATGAGCTGAAAGGAAAAAGAGCCATGTTCAACCTCCATTCAATCTTTTCTGACAGAAAACTGCATTGAATATTTCTTTGTGTTTCTAATTAACAGAAAGTGTTGACAGCATAAACAAACTCATCTAAAATGGACCTTTAATAAATTGCAGGATTGTTTTTGTGTTCACATCAACTGTCATTGCTCCTGTTTGTAATACTTACATACAAGCAAGTGTTTCTGTCAGAGCAAAACAGTAAAACCTGTTAATTTAAACTGAGGTTATAGAAACAAGAAAAAGTCTTACATCTCTTTTGAGGAATTTTTCCACGTGTTCCAAAGAGGAATGTGGGAGATGAAGGGATGAAAAAACCCTCAAGTCTATAAAAAAAACTTTGGTTTAAAAAACTTTAAACTTCTTCAAGATCCCACACAGATCACGTACGGTTACCAATTGTTGAAGTTTCAAAAACTTTGCATGTTGGTTTCTGATTAAGAAGATGCGAATCAGATGATTCCTCTCTGGACATTTACCCAGGATCCTCAGCAGGTTCAGTCAGCAGTCAGATCTTACCTTAGAGTGATGTCATACAGGATAAACATAAAGAATTACTTTCATAGTTATTTTTTGCTCTATCATTGATAAACACAAAGCATAATCCAGGGTATTACCAAAGTGGTGGATGTCCTAAATAGATACTCGGTTGTTGCACCTCAACACCAATAGAAACCGTCTGGCCACTTTTCAGAACAACACAAACACAGAGGGTCTTCTCTCTGCTGTTGTTTTCTACCTTATCAAAAATAGATTTAAAGCACATATTTAATACTTTAGCCAGTTACTTTGGTTTCATTTGATAGCTTTTATCCGAAGCCTTAACTATTTTTTATTCCTTGTCAGGTCTCCACTTCTCTTCCTTTGATTCACATGTTCAGAGTTGATGAAGAGGATTGAACTTTCTCACCAGGGGTTAATTTAATCCTTCCTAAACTATCGTCACCTTCACCCTCCTTGGCCTTGCTGTTGTGTTTAGATTTTAAACAAAAAGTTATCGTTGCCATAGCAACAATAGTTGCTGGAGTGTCTTTCAAACCTGTTTCCTAATTCAGTAGATAGAGTTAAGTTTAATTTATTTTTCCAAAGGTGACTCATAATAGAATATAGAAAACCAAAGTAAAAAAAATAATAATAATTTAATGGGGAATTCTCTAACCAGGGGAAAATAGAACCTGCAGGTTAAAACTCATACGCACACGGTTGTGATCATTCATTGTCTTGTTGGAACTCCCAGTTTGATTCAACTTTCATCCATCTACCAAAGAACCAGTACAGCAGCCACACTGCACTGTGATACCTCCACTATGTTTGGAAGTTGATAAAGATTTGAAAATGTCACCTGTAACTGTGGCAAGGAGTTAATTCCTTTTCTTATCTGACAATTAAACTAGAAGGCACATGGACAGCAGTTCAGTTCAGTTCAGTTCAGTTCAGTTCAGTTCAGCTCATTTTCATAGACCCAATTCACAACAAACATCATTCACAACAAAAAGCCGTCTTTTTCCATTTGATTTGTTATTTATTTATTATTTACTCATTAATAAATATGAATATTACATGTGACAACTAAAAGAAATCATGAATGAGAAAGAGCGGAAAGAACTACAAACTTACATTATCTGCCCCCTACTCACCTAAATGTTAGAATATTAGCTGTTCAATTCAGAAGTCTATTACTGCCATATTTCAAATACAAGGAAATACACTAATGCACAAAAATTATAAAGGAAATCAGCTTATTCAACACTAAATTGCTTCATAATGATTTTCAAATTTCTTTTAAATTCAGAAATTTAGATTGTTTTATGACGAACAGATCCAAGTTAGACCCAGGAATATACAGCAACATTAATACAGTCACATAGACAAATTAAATATCATAAATTAAATTAGGATATGATGCAGTTTATGTTGACTTATCATGACAGTTTGTAAAAATTGCAAAAGAAAAAAACAACTACACAATGTTCATCAATGAGAACACCCAGCTCACTGAATTGTATCTTTTGCTTTTCTGAAACTTATCATCCTGAACAACTCCCTCTAACAGGAAGGAGTGTGTAGCAGAATGAGCTGGGGCTTTGATAAGAAACAACAGAAACACAAAAACACAGAACCACTGGTGCAGGAGTACTTTACTTTTTCTTAGAAAGTGTAAAAATATGCAGGTTGCTAAAGGACTTTTAACCAAATAGTGAAGATGTATGTTTATATTTTAACCTACATTTAGAATTATGACTAAAATTATCCATCCATCCATTTTCTAAGACCCTTGTCCCTAGTGGGGTCAGGAGGGGTGCTGGTGTCTATCTCCAGCGAACGTTTCAGGCGAGAGGCGGGGTCAACCTGGACAGGTCACCAGTCTGTCGCAGGGCAATGACTAGAATTATGTTTTTAAAAATTTTGTCTGTTTTCAAGCAAAACGTTTTTTGTGATCATGCTTCAACATCTTCACAATCTCAGGACTGCTTCATCTGAAAAGCCTAAGGTTAAATATATATATTTTTAAGTAAGTAAGTAAAGTCTTTATTGTCATTTTACATTTCCGCATAATGTACAGAAGCACAACAACATTGAGGAATTGGCCAATTATGCATGAGCAACAGAAGTTGCCTGAGACATATGCACACATTGGACTAGGGTGTGGATCTTCCTAAGCCACACCCACAAATACCACAAATACCAGCCTCTGATATATTTAAATCCTAAAACATTTATTCAGCTTGTAGTAGAAAAATACATATTTAAAAATAACCTTAAGCTCTAAAAACTTTCTTGCCTAACAATTGTGTACTCTGTGTATAAATGTCAGATGTACATCAAATATATGTTATGATTTTATTATCAAATTATTTTAACATTAAAATGCTCCCAAAACCTGAACCTCACACTTGGTCCACTTTGCTACTTCATTTGTTTTAGAAAATGGCTCTGAGATGCTTTTGAAAAAGAATGAGACTTTTTGGTCAACTGTGTCTGAATGGAGATATGGAATGTTGAAACTGTTTGGTCAAATTACTATACTGACAAATGCTAAAAAAGCAACTCAGAAACAGTAAGAAGCAGATGACAGAACCAGCCCAGCCATTTTCGGGTTTATATTGTGATTGAGATGAGGCAGAATAAGCTAAGATCACAAACATTTGTGCTGCTGCCAGTATGCTGCGTCATAACGACGGATAGGACGAGTCAAACTGGTTCCAGGTTTCACAGCAGCCCCAGAGACGGTCAGTCACAGGGTGGAGGTAGAGCGAGCTAATGGTTATCTCATTCCTAAACAATATTTCCCCCTTTTCACACAAGCATGTAGACATAAGAAAGCAAAGCCACGGTGTGTTCCTACACAGGAGTGATAAATCTGGGAGATTTGCTGGGTTAATCTCTTCATCAACACCAGCTTTTGCTTTGGTTTTCTTGTCGGCCATCTGATTTTCCTGATTGCTTTCCTTCCTGGTGCAAACATGCCGCTCCATTGTCCTGCTGTGTTTCTCCTTCACATCCCGACCATCGCTGACTGTGTTCATGTGTGATCTCCGTTTAGATTTTCCTTTTGACTTCCCAGTATCTATGTTTACAGCTCTCCATTAAAGCAAAACATACGAGTCTCTTTCTTTTCATTTCCCTTATACAGCAGACTGAGGAGCCACCCTGAATCTGTGTTTCGCTCTGTGTAAGCGGATGGCTCAGTTTGGTGGCGTGTTGTTTTTCAGAAAACCTTTGAGCGTATTGTTATCCAGTGCTGTGGGGATAAAGGCCTGAGGGTTCACTGAGAACAACTGCTACTGGTCCAACAGGTTTTTTGTGTTTTTGGTAAATGAATGTGTGTAAACAGATAAGAGTTGTAGGCTATTGGGAGAGTAAAGTATGAGGTATTTTTGGTTATTATACCTTTGCACTGTTTTTTATGTGTTCATAAATATGCATGCCATGCTTCTTCGGTAAGAACTCAGCCCAGTAATTTTCTCAGAAGTACTTAGCATTGACTGAGCAGTGTGTCAGTGTTAGACATAAAACTGACTTCCTCAGGGACCAGCTGTTTGTTACACATGTTAACGTAATGGTGTGTCTCCGCAGAAGAATTTAATCACTCTGGGCTTTTCCTCTTAGGACCAGAATGATGTCATCGATAAACACACTCAGTCTGGCCTTGACCTGATGGAGCGTTACATAAAGTTTGTAAAGGAGCGGACGGAGATAGAACAGAACTACGCCAAGCAGCTCAGGTGTGCTCTGATTTTTTTTTTCTCGCATTGATTTTTCTGTGCATATTACAGTTTTAAACGTCAGAGTTCCATGCAAAGCTACGACTAACTGCAATGAAAAAGATTTGTGGCTTTTAAGTTTTCAAATAAAGAAAAATGGAAAGGTGTGGAAGTATTCATCTTCTGAATTTGATACCAGTATGTGCAATGAATAACCCCCAAAAGCATCATGGTAGCAGTATCATCCTGCAGGGATGCTTTCCTTCAGCACAGACAAATAACTTGGTCAGATTTTATGGGAAGATGGATGAAGGTAAATACAAGGCAATACTGAATAAATAATAATACAATTAATGATTAAAACCTGTAAAAGAAGCAATGGCCCAGCCAAAGTCCACATCTAAGTCCAACAAAGAATCTATGGCAAGAGCTGAGAATCTGAGCTCTGCTATGATGTAGACTAACATCCCCAACACCCTTTCATACTCATCTGTCATCAAATCCCTATAAAATACACTGAAATAATCCCACAAAAAGTGGCAAAGTTCAATGAGATGCAGAGTTTTGCATGGACATGTAGACTTTCAGTGAACTTGTACCTTTATACCGGCATGCAAATGTCAATTTTGTTTCTTTTTATTATCTAACAGGAATTTGACAAAGAAGTACTCCAAACGAGGAGGCAAAGAGGAGCAGGAGTGCAAGTAAGAAAATGAATCGCTCATCAAAATCTTCTACAGTTCTGGTTTTCTTTTCTTGCACTTGACATTGTGTTGATTTTGCAATGGCATGATGAGGCCTATCTATCATTGCTTTTTTTAAAACAATGATTGATTGTCATACTTCCATTCTAGTGAAATTAGAAACCCCAGAAGGCTGCAAAATGCTGCATAATTAAATGCCAAAAGATCTTCATAATCTTCATACCAATAAGCATGTAAGACAGAGGGTGTCTGTCCAAAGGAGAAATAGTCATTTTGGAGGATTTTAGTAACTTTAGCATATCAGGGGAGGACTGCATAATTGACTGGCATCAGCTCAGATTAGGTTTGGTCAGGTTTGGTCAGGAAGGTGTTTTGGGTGTAGTCCATTGAGATCCAGCCTCTGGGCTGATCCAGACCACTTTGAACAGGTTTTATGTTGCAGTTGACTTGGGAACGCCTTCTATTCCCACTGAAAAACTGGAATAAGTTGCTGGGCATGGGGAGGCCTGGGAGCTCTACTGGAGGACAGAGCAAACTAGACAGGTAGTTATTGTAATAATTAGCCTTCAGGTATTATGTACATTGTGAGTTTGTTAACAACCATGGGCATTATATGTACAAAATAAATTCATTTTGTGTTGCACTTGCTTAAAAACTCACATGAAGCATTTTTAGAAAAATCCTACCTTTAATTAGATTTTTTTAAGTGGGAAAACATTCCTCAATCTTTTTTTTTCACAAATAACAATCACTTTGAAGCAGATATAAATTAAGCTTTTTCATAATGTATGCTATAGTTTTTAGAGTGTTTTAAATTAAATTTGAATCAGTAATGCATGACTTCCGGTTTACATGTACAAATATTAAATGAGACAGGCGCTGGATGGTCAATCCTGCAGTCACCCTCCTCAAAATATCATTTTTAGGGTTATTTACCCATTTTTAATATAATCACAGACGATACTTTATGCTGCTAAAGAAGATATAGCTCAGACCCAACAAAATTCTACCTTGTACAAATGTTGAGAATAATAGCCATTGTAAGCGTTAAGCTATGGCTTCACTGGCCATCTCAAAGTATGCCATGTTTTAAAGCTATAGTTTTAAAAGCATTAAAAGTTTCTATCATTCCTGCAGTATAAAGTTTTTCTGATGAATCACCAGAGGAAGTGAATATAGTTTAAAGCAGAGTTGTTCTCAACTCATTACAGCTCTTCCTCAAACTAATTCTTCTGGTTTAAGAGTAAGACAGCTGGCTTATTGGAGATTTATGCATTAAATCAAAGGATGTCACCCATTACTATTGTCAAGGTAATGCTCTTTTGAATGTGAGACTGGTATTTAAAAAATCTAAGGCATGTCTCTTTTAAGCAGAGTGCAGGCTAGATGACTAATTGGCCGACTAATACTAGGTGTTACTCATTAAAAGTGATATTCTGAGCAATAAGACTTTAACTCTTCTTCAGCGGTCATAAATATTTCAATAATTGTTCTATTTTCAGCTAATCAGAAACTCCCACTGAGGTCATAAGTCTCTTCCAGAAGGGATTTACCATATTTTGCCATCCGTGACTGAGAAGAAGTGTTAACAATAGAAATACATATTTTAAAATGATCTAATTGTTCTCAGTTGGCACATTATATGAAATGAATATTTTTTGACTAAAGCAGGATTTATTCAAAAGCAGCCTAATATGCTGTGACAGAAAGAGTATAACCAAACATATAAAGTAATTATTAGTTCAGATTTTGTTCTGCTTAAAAAGCAGTTCAAGTCCATTTTTTAAAAGTAATAAGAACAGTTACTGCTGTTTTTGAGATGTTTGTTTTGACATTATTAAGCAAAGCAGTTAGCAAGTGTAGCGCTGATCATTCACATAAAATGCAAACAAATATTGATTATGGGAGAAGTAAACTGCACTACAGCTGCATGTTAGTAGATTATATTTTTTACTGGAAAGGTAATTGAGTTCACAATGTAAATACAATGATGAAACTCAATGTTGCCCAAAATAAACACAAATATTTTCTTATGTCTTCTCATGAAATGATTGGTTCACTGTGTTTAGATTTGTTGTCCACAGATAAAATGTAGTCTTCTCCAAATGTTTTTTTTAATTATTTTATTTGCCACATAAGAAATAAAACAAAAATATACAGAACAAGTTTGTGAAAACAGAATTATTCCTTGTCAGCAACAGTCTATTATTTAGATTCATTACACAAACATGGAGTGCAATATTATTTCTGTTTCATTTTTTGTATAACTTAGATTATTAACTAATGAAAAAGGATTTTGAGAACAGAGGTGATAGGCTCAGTACTGTACTTGGCTGGGAATCCCTTTGCATGAATTACTGCATCAAAGCGGTGGGCATGGAGTAGATCACCCTGCAGGTGTTTTAATTAGAACATATTCTTTGCTTACAGTAGTCAACCACAAAATACAGTTTGATGGGTTTTGCTTTTCTGATGTATTTCCAACTTTCCAAATGTTCCCTCTCACTGCTGGTGTAGGTTCAGCAACCACGCGTCTTTCCAGGAGATCCTGAATGAGCTGGGTGACTATGCAGGCCAACGTGAGCTTGTTGCTGAGAACATGACGGCCAACATCTGTGATAAGCTTACCAAATATCTCCAGGACCTCAAACAGGAACGTAAAACAGTGAGTGAGGGAGGAATGTGAAGTTTTGCCCATCTTGCTGAAGTTTGCAGTGTTATCATCCAAAGCTGCAGCAGATTCTTCACAGCCTCTCTGTTTTCAGCACCTTTCTGATGTAAAGAAGGCCCAGCAGAATCTCGAGAGCAGCTTTAAACACCTAGAAAGTGTGAGTCAAGTGTTGGTGACTTAGTTTTTTAAATCTAAATTACACCATGTCATAAATTATAATATATGTCTTGCTTTTGCTGTGGAATTGTTTTACAGGCTCCTAAATCTTAAAAATGTCAGTTTTTTTCTTGAATAAACAGATTAATTTAGAGTTTATCTAAGAGAAAACAGAGCAACATGTTGAAACAAACTCTGTTTTTATGTTAACTTTGCATTGTTAACTTAGTAACTCTTTGGTAATTGTTCTCACTCAAACACAGTTTTGATTTATGTTTTGTATTGATCCAATGATCCAATTATACCTTACAGATTATATTAATAACACTCAGGAAGAGGTGAGGAGAACAGAGCAAATCTTAATCCTTCCCTAATTTGTAGAGTTGGGTCTTAGTTCTATGACTTTGCTTTGTTAAAACTGCTGTTGCTGAAATGTAACACATTTGTACATGTTCATGCTTGCAGATTAAAAAGCGCTTTGCCAAGGAGTGGGCGGAGGCTGACAAAGCCACACAGCAGGCAGAGAAAACAGAGAGCGACACTAATGCCACCAAATTTGATGTTGAAAAAGTAAATGCTCTTAAACATTGGCTGTTAAACAGTAGTATTCTAAATGTTTTCCTTTACCTGTCCTTTTTACGCCATCCTTTATATTTGGACCTGCATCCTTTAATCTTCTATTGACTTTATTTTTATGTATTTATGTTATTATTCTCTAGGCAAAGAACCATGCTCTTGCTCGTACGCGTGCAGCAGAAGAATTCAGGAACAACTATGCAGCAGAACTCCAGAAATACAACAAAGAACAAAAGTACTTCTACTACACAGAGATACCACAGATCTACAACGTGAGAAAGTCTTTTTGACGCACTGTAACAATGCTGCTCGGTAGTTTCTGTTTAATTTGAATCTAAAAGAGTTTAACGATTTGTGTTGTGAACAGAAACTCCAAGTCATGGACGAGCGGAGGATCCAGCAGCTGGCGGAGTGTTACTGCCTGTTTTCACACATCGAAAAGGACGTCCTGCCAATCATCTCCAAGTGTCTGGAGGGAATTGCTGCTGCAGGAACAAAAATTGATCACAAAAAGGCAAGTGGGTCACTCTGTTCCTCTGACATGTCTGACATTTCTCTGATCTGATGGGCAGCAAGCTCAATCAATCAATCAATCAATCAATCAATCAATCAATCAATCAATCAATCAATCAATCAATCAATCAATCAATCAATCAATCAAGTTTATTTGTACAGCACATTTCAGCAGCAAGGCAGTTCAAAGTTCTTTACATAATAATAACACTAAATTACAAAGTTATAAAGAAAACATCACAACAATTGAACAAACATCACATTGTGACAAGTGCCATCACCAAAACCCAAAACCAATAAATCCAGAGCATCAATTTACAACAAACAGGGCCAATTGAAGCCAATGATGCATTTAATACATAAATGCAATATAATGGAGTCAAATGAAGTAGATCAGATAATTCCAGTTCATTAAAACATGCGATTTAAGGAAGCCTGACAGATAGCATCAGCTGTTACCTCTGAAGCAATCTCTCATCCTGAGTAAAGGAGAAACCCGTAAAACTAAAGTTAAAGCAGCCATCTACCTAGAGCAGGTAGCAGACACTAAAGAATTGGGCCAGCTTTATGGAAAAAAAATATTAACAGTAACCAAAGATATTAGGAGCCAGTTAATGTGTTGTTTATGAAAGATGTATATCTGAACACAGAAATGTTGCTTCAGTTGCGTTCTCTTGTATATAGAAGGCAGGCAATAATTCCATATAATAGAAATAATTTTTGTGACATTTTTCGAGAATATTTCTGGGTTTTCTCAACAGACCACCACAAATTCTTTGGTGCAATTCTCGTTTGATGTTTCTTTGTTCAGTTGGACAGCATTGTTCTCCAGCTGCTGGCTGACCCACCATGATGTCACAGTTCATGCAGAAAAATCAGATACTCTGCAATACATGAAGCTTCGGAGCCTCTTTATTTCTGTGAACTCTTGTGACAATGACTCAAAAACATGTTTTGTGCAGCAGGAGTTTTATAGCACATTGTGACCTGAGCCCTCCAGTGGAAGGAGAGGTGAAGAGATGTTTAAATTGTTTTGTTTTACCCGGCGAACACAGGAACTTAAATGACCCTCATCAATATGTTTAAGGCTTTTTGAATCTGACATCAGATTCAAACAGGCTTGAGGCTGTAACTGCTGCCAAAGGATCATCAACAACATGTTAAGTAAACATACTTAATATGTATGATTTTTGATTTCAGATAGGAAATCAAAATCAACCACCAGAGCTGGACCATTTGATCCAATGTGTAAAACCATGAGCTCTGAAACATCGCCCTTTCTGCAGTGTGTGTTGATTCACACCTAATGTTTAATTTTTGTGTCGTGGCAGGACTCAAAACTTTTAATAGAGCAACACAAGTCTGGCTTTGACAGACCCGCCGATGTGGAGTTTGAGGACTACTCCCAGGGCGTCAAACCATCAAACTCAGAATCTACCCTCAACCCTCTGAAAGGACGCAAGCACAAGATCTTCAAGAAGCTCAAGGTGAACCTGACTGTCTCTGAATATGTTTGGAGAGAGAGAGTCAGCTATTAACACAGCTTCACCCATCTGTTTCCCTTTCATATTAAAATGTATAAATATTAATCAGCTTGTCTTTCTCCTGCAGTCAGAGAGACCTGCTGCCTCGTCAATAACTTTAGATAAATAACTAGAGAAGTTAGCGCGGCTCTCCTTATCTTTGCTCTGCTGGTCCTACCTGTAGGAACCTGCTATAAGAAACACACTATCTTTTATCACAATGTCTTAAAATAAATGCACACACACACCTACACAAATTCTATCTTATCAGCCAACGTTCTCACTCAGGGGTAAATTCTAACTCCAGTTTGCTGCAGAGACATGCTCCTCTGACTTTTAATACGTGCTGTTTGAAATATTTCTTCATCTCAAAATCTCGCTCTTCCTGTCTTTCCTTTTGATCACTGTTGTTTTGTTTCAACAAATCCCTCCATCTTGGGTTTTTGCTGTGTTCTCCAGCAGTGTCAATTGTGAAAGCAACTTTTTATTTAGTTTTAGTGTAATGTTAGTTTGATTAAACTTAAAATGTAATTTAGATTTAGTTGTAATTTAGTCATCAAAATTGTTTTAGTTTCAGTCTAATTTTAGTCGACTAATTATAATAAATATTTAATTAACTAAATCTACTGTCAATTTAGTTGACAAAATCAAATGCAACCACTATTGTAGTTAGCATGATAGTGAAAGAAATGGTACTGATGCTCTATGTGTCTGTAGTTCACACTTCAATCTTTCCATCTGTCTGTCCTTTCCGCTCTCCACGCTGTTCTGTCCCGGTCTGAATGAGTTCAGTCAAAAATCTCCCCCCCCCCCCCCCCCCCCCCCCCAACACACACACACACACACAGAACTTTTCCCTTCATACATAAAATGTGGCTGTTGAGAGCTGGTCCATTTTGGACCAGGTCTGTGTTCACATCTGTTGTATCTACAGTCAACATGTAGTTCCCTTACCTGTGACTCAAATTAATGATAAGTCAATGCTGCTCCACAGAAAGTCATCAGAATACAGAGTTCATCTCAGGTTGTTGTGAGAGAGGCTGGAGATCTGCAGACAGTCCCAATGTTCCCCATTGGTTAGGGTTAGAGCCAACAATGAGTAGTGAGGATCAGACCTGGAGAACTATGAACTGCTTCAGGTTCTTGTTTATTAGAAATGTTAGAAATCCTCTTTGCAACTCGTCCCAGTCTGACAAGCATTTGCCTTGATTTCAAAGTTGATTTGATTTCTGTTTCTACAAACCGTTTCTACTGACTTCTAACAGTATCGCCGTCACAAAATCCAAATTCTAAAGATCCAAACTATCTGGCTGAAGCTGCTGAGACTTTTATTGAACCCCTTTTATTATTATGTTCTGATGAAAATCCCTGCTGTCATCCTGTGAGTGCAGGATTACTCATCTAGGTGGAGTTACTGTTTCACTAGAATAACCAAAGTGAGTTTAATTTGAGAAATGTTTGATTTGATTTTGTTCAGGGATCTCTGGTCAAACTTTTACCTGTGATGGCATAATAGACAGAGTGATTATGCCATCAGTTCTTTGTAATTTAGATATCAATATCAAATGTACATAGCCTTAGTTTTATTTTGAGTATTTCTGTCCAAACATTATTTTTTTTACATATTTGCTCATTATTTAAAAATTGAAAAAGTCAAGAAATATGTGGAAATCGATTTGTCACGCTGCTTAAAACCTGAGATGCATTTATAAAAAAACATCAGCTCCACATAGCTTGCCGCTCATTTAAACACTCACACGGTATGCTGACTGTGTTAGCAGTTGTTTTGGGAATACTTCGCTGTGTGGGAAGTTTCTGTCTGAACCTTTGACGTTTGAGTGTTACAGCATTTTTCATCAAACTTCTTCAAGAACACAAACTCAGGCGCCACTATTCAAGCTGTACCTAAGACAGAGTCATCATGTTCTTTATGAAACTTTCATTAGACCAAAGTTAAATATTTTACAAAGCACTGTTCAATACATCATCTGAAACTATTAAGACTATAGCACAAAGTTTAAGGCATAGTCATCCACCCAGGCTGAGGAGCAAAGAGAGCTCTAAGCAGTCCTGAGGTCCATAACAACTCTCAATGAGCTGCAGAGATTCACAGCTTAGGCTGGAGAGAAGGATCACAATACTTGTAGACGGTGATAATCTGATGCAAAAATTTATTTTCGATGTCTGCCAGATGTAGGGAACAGTGAAAACAGCGACAATTTGGCCTTCATTCAAAATGATTTGTGTTATAAAAATGAACATTGCGGATCATTCTGAAAGCACCACGCTGAATGCCCACAGCAGCATGCTGTGGGGCTTCTTTTGTTCAGGATGGACAGCAGAGCTGGTGAGGGTTTAGAGGCATTACTACAACAAAATATGTTGTTACAGTCTGAAGAATGTTCTTTCAGCAGGACAAATACCCTAAACATGCAACCAGACCTGCCATGGTCTGTGTATTTGTCAGAATGGTCCAGTCAAAGACCAGACCTAAATCTAAGTTAGAATCTTGAGCCTTGATTCCCATAGACTCTCACCATCACGCTGGAGTTACAGAGAACAAGAGGCCAAAATTTCAGTCTGTAAAAACGTACATGGAAAGACTTGATATGCAGCTGTAACTGCTCTAAGACATTCTATAAAATACTGACTCACAGATGAGTCAATGCTGACTCATACAAATGCATGCCACACTTCAGTTTATTAAGAAAACTATGAAACTACATATTTTATTTCTCTGCACAGTTATACCCTACTTTGCGTTGGTCTATGACACAAAATGTAACATATGTGGCTGTAATATGACTAACTGTGGAAAAGTTGAAGGGATATGGATACTTTTGCCAGGGACTGTTCATTATGCCCCTATCACTTGTCATAGTCATCTGCATTGATGCACTGTTTGTTTGTGCAGTCTCCTCCTGCAGAGGATTTCTCCCACCTTCCTCCAGAACAGAGGAAGAAGAAGCTGCAGGCAAAGATTGATGACATCACCAAAGAACTGACCAAGGAACAGGACTCAGGGTAAAACCGGGAGTTGCTAACTTCTGTTACTTGGAAACAAAGTGAAAGTAAAACCAGGCTCTGTTCAGTGGAAAATCTTAGAGATATGCTGCCTTATCGATGCAATGCTCTGTTATACAACATGTCCTCTGAACACTTCCCATTATTCAGATTCTTATCAGAAATTCCACCACCGAAAGAGGCTTCCTGTCATCATAGGTGTTTTTGATGGTGGACCCAAATGCAGAGAGGCTGAGGTAGCTTAGATGAGGAATGTTTTAATGAAAAAATGATGATCAGAACTTAAAAAAACAAAGGAGAACACAGGGAGCCAGAGCAGAGCAAAACACATAACTCCAAGGGAAAAAAACATCCAGGTAATCAGAGAAGAGATGGGATGCAAAGGGGTGTGAGCAGGAGAAGGGTTAAAATACTGGAACAAAAGACCTGGGCTGATGAGCTAATGGGTTCCAGATGTGAGGAGAGAGAGGGAAAATGGCACAGTGGGCGAGGGAGAGTATGCAAGGAAATACTGTAAATCTAACAGTAAAGAATAACTAGACCTAAGAAACAAAATTAAACTGAAGTAACAAAGAATAACTGGACACAAGAAGTAAACATAATGAACTAGAATCACTGAAGGACTGAACTAAAGTAAAACAGAAACAAGACTGATGTAATAAAAAAGAAAGACTAAGGAACACAGAATTATCAAACCTCAAAAACAACCCAGGACACAACACTTCCTTATTAGAAGCAGATCATTCCCCAGCAGTAACACCTCTGTCTGTCTGTCTGTCTGTCTGTCTGTCTGTCTGTCTGACCTCAGCGAAGCTCTGGAGAAGATGAGGGGTGTGTATGAGCAGAATCCACAGATGGGCGACCCCTCCTGTCTGGAGCCCCAAATCACACAGACAAGCCAGAACATTGGCCGCCTGAGGGGGGAACTGGCTAAATATGAGGTTATTACACAACATGCAGATATGCATATGTACAACACACTGTGTGAGTTTAAACATTTGACTTGTCCATTCCTCCCAGATGTGGTTATCAGAGGCAGTGGGTGGAGAAGACTCCTCAAACAATACCACCAACAATAACAGTCAGTCTGGGTAAGACCTGCATTTAAGGGATTATTTAGGATCTGCAATACTTTTGTTGTTGTTCAGTAGAAAGCCAGGCTTTCTAGTCAAATGACTTTTGTCAACCAGGCAGCCTTTCACTTTTTTTATTTGTCTCTCTTCACTTCATTTCTGTTGAACCTTGGTATCATCTTGTGCCATGTTGGGTTAAAGATGGAGAAACGGCCACAAAAACATGTCTACTGCAGAAGAACAGTTTGTTTGAATCAAGTCACATATTTAGGAAATTTGTAAAAATCCATCAGTGGATTAACAACAATTTTCAAAGTCTGCAGCCAAAATGTCTTTGGGAATCACTATTAGTTTTTGTCTGTCAAATTTAGTTTTTCTTTTTGGCATTTTTTTAAACAATTCAACTATTGAAATGACAACAAACTATGTCTCTGTGACATGCTGCTGGTCAAAGTGTGCCGAGTTTAAATTTGTCAGAACCTTTTTGTGGGGATGCAGACTTTAAGTTCATTTGTGGTTTGACAAAAAAAAAAAAGAAAAATTGTAAGAAAGCAAAGACTTTGGTGACTGTCCTGGACACGTGGCAACAATTATTGCACTTTCACCACAGTGGAACCCTTAAGAGTTTCATCTGAGTTTAACTTTAGTGTTCCTAAACAAAAAATTGATAGCTGAATATTTACAAATATTACAAGTTTTTTTTATGTAACTACTTTTGGCAAACATAATGCCTACCTGCAAGTCAAGGTTAAAAAAGGAACATATGGTGGTGGCATGCAGGCAGAGTGGGCTGATATACAGAAGGAAGGGATTATTTCCTATTCTCTTACCTTCTTCTCTATCGTCCCATTTTCTGACTAATAACAGAATAAAGGCTTTTAGTGTCACAAAAAAGGGAACATTTTGGTAATTCCACTGCTTATCTTAACTAATCCAAGAAACAAAATAAACCATAAGGAGAGTTATTTTCTTTTTCATTTGTGACGCCTACCTCATGGGTCACTGTTATGAATTTGCAGAACTTTAATGAACAGGAAAACGTCTTGTGAATCTCGTTTTGTTCTCCTCCAGCATAACAGCCACACAAAATTCATCATCTAACGTCTACGCAGAGTTCGATGACGAGTTTGATGACATTGAAAGTCCCGTTGGTCAATGCACTGCTCTCTACACCTTCGCAGGTACATTTGTGATTTACCTATTGAGCTTCTGCTAGAATAAATCTGCTCTCCATGTTTCTACATCTGATGTGTTCTGGCGTACAGGCAACAGCGAGGGCACCATTCCTATTACTGAAGGGGAGCTGCTGAGTGTCATGGAGGAGGATAAAGGAGATGGATGGATGAGAGTCCTCAGAGCCAGTGGACAGGAGGGCTACATACCAACATCATATGTCAAACTCACACCTTAGTTTAGTTCCATCCCAGAGTTTTTTTCTGGAAGGTCAAAAATCTAGTGGTGAACACAAAGACGTGGGATATAATTGCAGCTGCCCTCAACTTGTGTTTCATCACTTCAAGATGGTTACAGTGAAATGAATATGAGTGGGTATTATTCACTTATATTGCAGTATAGTACACTCCAGATCTCTGCTCTCTGTGGCATGAAATGCTGCCTCAATATGCAGATTACCAGCCTGGTGTGGTCCTTATCAGTTTAAGTGCATTTAGAACTTAGAAATGACAGATCTTGTGAATGTTTACCTTAATTTGTGTCACGCTGATGATGTAAGCGCTGTTATATAGAACCTTATTAAAGTATTCATTCCATTTGAATTTTCCATTTTTCGTCAGATTAAAACCACAAACCTCAAAGTGTTTCAGTAGGTCATTTTGCAGTAAACAAACAAAGCAATGCACAATGTTATGTTGTGATATGAGGCTGAAAAGTGTGGCCTGCATTTGTATTCAATCCCCTTTAGTCTGGGACTTTTAGAGTCCAGGTGGGTGTAATTTAATCCCGTATATATACATTTGAGAACATAAAATAATATTCCAACTTTTAAACATCTGATGGCAAGGGGAGTATTAATCAGAGAAGCCATGGAGTCAACGGTATCTGGAAGAGCTGCAGACAATCACAGCTGAGGTCTCGACAGCTATGGAAGAGTAGCACCAGAAAACTATTGAAGTCTGCAGTGTGCCATATGACACAATGAAGAAACAGCAAACATGTAAAAGATGGTGTTGTATTCAGATGAGTATAAATTGAAATGTTTTTGGTGAAAACATTTGTAAAACAATTAGAAAACCCTCATTTATCTCATTTATTTATATATTTATTTATATAGCTATGAATTTATACATATGATTTATTGAGATGATAAAAGAAAGAACCTTGAACACATAGATCAACAGGTTTTGCGTGTACATTCATAACATTCTCTTTCTGTTGGTTTTCTCATCCAGGGTGTCAGACACACACAGATCTCATATTTTTACATGTATGTATGAGTTGGAAAAGTGGACAAGCACAAAACTAAAACTTATGCACATTTATTGACTAACATTTACTAATTTAGATGTCTACGTATGCATTTTTAATTGACAATAATCTTACGCCAGTCATAACTCCTTGTGTTTTCATAGCAACTAAAACAAACAAAACCCTGACACAGGTTGTTTGACATCATCGTATCCATGAGAACCTCTGTGTGATGTCAGTGATGTCATAAATGTTCAAAGAGATACAAGAAATCTCAGTTTGCTTTTCAACTTGGTTGGAGGTAGATCGATCCCAGAGAGACGACTTCAAACTGACTTTACAAACCATTTTAACTGAACACCAAGTCAAGAGGATTTTTGCCTGTGATGGGACCTTGGATTTCTTGTTACGAAGGGAGTTGAAAAGTTGTTAGGATATAGCACAAGAGGCAACAATGTTTTTGTAGAGAGCTCTGAGGACGAGAGATGAAAATACTTTGCTTTTGACATTGAACCCTGAAGACCAAAAGACATGGAAGATTCCTCTAATGATGAGAAAGTTACCATCAAAACCACAACTATGGATTTGACAGTAAAGGCATCAGAAGACTTTGTTGCTTTTGAAAGTGTCAATTTTCCTCATGACCAAATGGACCTGGATGTGTTTGCTTGCTCACAGTTGTAGTGAGTTACCTTTCCAACCACACTTAACTCTTTGCCAACACAGATATTACAAAAAAATGTCTTTACCAGTCTTCCCAAAAACATAATGGACCTGGATGTGACTCCAAGCTGTAACAGCGAGGAAATTGTGACAAATTTTGAAGAAATCTCTGAGGATTTATCATTAGAAGAATCCTCTTCAGCAGAAGAAAAGAAATTCAAAATGACACAGATGATTTCAACAGTGTGGATGCTAATCTTGAGCCAACCATGTACTTTTGAAAATTTTCCAATTCAATCTTCAACTGTTGGACGAATGGCACAACATTATGAACTTGAGTATTACCTGAAGGTTTGTGGCTCAGAATCTGGACTTTTTACAGAGACATCATTGTTTCCAAGGTTTTTCTTTACAGCAATCCACCATTCAGGAAGATATTTTCCCCCAGATGAAGTCTTTGCAGTTCAGAAGGAAATAATTGAAACACTGAAGATAAAGGATGTAGTACATCAGGAAAAGCCAGTATTCTTTTTGTTTATGTTGCACTATCTGACCCAATATGTCATTAACACCGACTGTGAGCTGTACAGAGATGACTATTGTGAACAATAGTCTTCACTTCTGACATTGAAGTGAATGTCAGAAGTGACATTCACCTGCCATTATCCTACCAAAGGAACAAGAGGACAATACAACTACTATTGTAAACTGTTAAATTTGTGGAAAATGTTGTGAAACTTGCAACTCCAACATAAAGACAAAATGCTTTTTCAAAGACACCGATGTGTTGACCCCGATACTCCCATGGTAATTCAGTGCAGATGATTTAAAATATCCTGATTCCTGACCCAATCTTTGAATTTCCTGTAAAAACTTAAACTCAGTCGTATCATCTGTCCTCAGTCATTTGCTGGTGACAAGCAGCGACTTCTAACACTAACAGCCTTCAAACATATCTGATGTGTGGACAACCTCATCATACAAACTACTTCTCAGTGCTACACAAAATGCATGTCGGTTAACGGCATAATCAAATCCGAAGAATTGTTGTGGTGACGTGGTGAAGGCCGGGCCTGGGTTCAATCCTGGGTTCAGCGTTTGTGCATTAGCACTTAGATCTCAGTCCTACCCTGTTCCCTGGGGCAATGAGAGTTGTGGTTCTTTGTGGAAGCAGGGCTGGTTAGAAGTCAGCCGTTGGTTGTATCACTGACCACAGGGGGGGATACACAGAAGAGTCGTCCTTCAGATTTTGCAGACAGGAAACATCTGGTTCAGCTGCACCACGAGTCCAGCTCAGACATGATACTTAGTTGAGATATTTTTTTATTGATTTAGTTAAAGGGTAAAGCTGAGGTAACTAAAACAATCTGCATCAAATTCTACTTTTAGAAATTCTAGTATCCACCATTATGAAGAAAAAAAAAGAATTTATAGAAATCTAACAGGATTTAAATTTCATATCCTGATCAAAAATAAAAGAGGGTTTTACTTTATTATCAGTGGCCAACTTAATGCCATCCAGATCAAGTGATGGACTAAATAGTATATTCTACTGTACATATGCTTTGGTTCAAAGGCAATAACTTCTGTTAAAATGGTGGAACATTTTCAGTTGAATGAAGCTGACACTCCATCCATGTGAAAAATAACAGAAGATAGAAGAATGAGCTCTTAGTGCTCTGTCTGTGCTGCTTTGGTTTCTGAGATATTAAAAATGAGTCGAGGTCATCCAGAGGTCACCATTCCCTCATCTTACTCCAAAACAAACAAAAGTAGTCTTACTTTTTAGTGCTTCATTTGTTCACATCTGAATTTTTAGCAACAAATCTCATCTTCTGTACTCAGTTTAAAGTCTTGTTTCCAATCAGTCCATTCTCTGATGATTGAAACATCAACAGTCACATGTGAGCAAAACATTTTTAAAATTCTTGCTTCCAGCACAGTCTGGGATTTCTCCCCTTCACTTCGTCTGTCTCCAGTCAATTTTTGACCGGGCCAATCAGTGAACAGGAGTTGTGAACGATAATGCTGATTTTCTGCGATGTTTTAGAATTGTGGTCTGCCTGTTTTAGCAATGACAGTGGAGAACGTAAATGAAGCTGCTCAGTCTATATTGGTCACGCTTTCAAATATTGAATTAATATTCATCTGTTCAGCTCGGCTTTTCTCTCTTTGCAGTGGATGATGGGGTTTTTAAAGCTCAGGCTATTTCCGTTAAGCGTCATAGTGTTGAACTGGAGCATTATTATGTCGTGGACAAATGTTTACTGTTGAGTAAAATTTAAACAGAGGCCACGCCTCCAGAAATGATGTTGAGAAATTATATTTATATCGATATTGTTTCTCAATAGCCAAGAGCCCAGACCCTCTGAGCAAAGCAAAGCATAGAACATGGGGCTGGTTTTTACCAGGCTAGTATTTTACAAACATGGGTTACAAAATCTAGGGGAATATATTTATAACACCCATATTTTATAAATATGAATTTATAATTGTTAATGTTGTGTTCTTGATTTTAGAAGAAAAGAAACGTGGAACAAAAGAACATGTACTTTAATAGTGAACAAACATTTTGAACAAATGTCTTGCTTACATCCTGACTTACACACATCACAAAACCTCCAGTGATTAATGTTCAAGATCTCTAGTGTTTAACGTTTATTATTCATGAACATCACAGTTAAGATAAAATGACGTTTGACCAAAACATGCACAACAACTGAGGTGAAGAATCAACATTGGAAGAATCCCGAAGAATCAACCCCGGCTGCAGAGTGTCATACGGATCAATCACTGTCCATTTCTGTCCTTTGCAGACTAAACATCCAGACGTTATAGACTAACTGTGAATTGCCTCAGGCAGAGTCCAGGACATGGCTGCATAATGATGTCACTCAAGCATTGACTGCAGACAGAAGGTGTCTCAGAGCTGGAGAAGAAATGCAGAGAGGAAATAATTGGGAAAAAGGATGAGTCTTTGTTATGTTAATATGGCCAGATGGATTATGTTTACCACTGAAATCCAAAAGTTCCTGGCATGACTTCATCAACTCCCAAGTTGTTTAGAGAGGCAAAGATCTTGTGGAGTGAAGACTCAAGCAATGCTTGATGTACAAGGAAACAACTTTATTGCTAATAAACATCTAGACAATAAGATTTACACCATTTATCCATATAATTTAGCTAACAGTGGGTTAGATTTTTGAGATTTATATCATGTTAAAATGTTTCCCCACATAAAAAGCAGACCTGTGATTCCTTGATCCTTGAATCTCCATTTGCTTGCTCATACAAACGGTTGCTTATTTCCATAAAGCTCCTCCTTAGAGCTATAGTCTTCAAGCTAAACATTTGGTTCACAGAGCACCCACCCCCACCCTTCCCCAATACAGCTCCTTTAGACTAGCCGCAGCAGCAATTAGCAAACACCTCGTCTGCTGGTGGCAGCACTTTGAAAGTTCAGCAAAGTACAAGAAGTCTTGTAAAAGCGAATGCCCACACACCAACACGCGGGATGACAAGAGACGGAGACATTATGACTGTGAAGCAGGTTGAGAGTTGTGTTTGTTCAAGGGTAATCTAGAAACCAAAAGTCGTTGTGTTCTCTGCAAACCTGCATTTGTAATTTTTTTTATACTTGACTGCAAATAGAGAGCAGTTATACTAGTTCTATGGAAATGTAAGGAATACATTTTAAGCTGGATGTGAAGTCAAAGCATTGCTTATGTAAACATGAAAGTTATTAAGATTGAGTTTGCGTGGCAGTTAAAGAAAAATCATTATTTCAGGCATGCTGTCTGAGAATTTTTATCACATTTTGTTCATTCATTATTACAATTTGACTAAATCTACTATTTTCAGTGAATTTTGAAAAAACATTTTCCTTTCAGTCTTTATTGTACTGCTGAATTTCAGTACAAAATAATTTTCAATTAGTCAAACTTTATAGATCCCACAGGGACATTACATTAACATTTCTGTAATTCAGTTAAAAGATTCAACCTCATATATATTTATTGGACACACTGATACTTCATTGATTAATTTTTGTTGATTTTACAGCCAATAAAATTCAGCTAATAAAATTCATGTATTCAGTTTATCAGGAAGGTGGATTTGTACATGACAGAAATATTACTAGATTACCCAGTTATTGGGTTTCTTTAGAGCGACAACTTTTGAAACTAATTTGAATAATGAGCCAAACTTAATGCTGGTGCCTATCTTCACCTGTCAACGGGCCAGAGGAGGGAAACACACTGGACAGGTCGCCAGTCCATATCAGGAGATAGTAATTTAAAAATGGCTACTTCTTAAAATGTATAAAAGGTAAATTAACTATTTTGATTGCAGGATATCAGCATCATGTTTTTTGAGGAATACCTGGAATATGAAATGATGAAAACTTTTAATTACAAAGATATTGTAAAAAGAAAAAAGAAAAGATCCTCCTTACCCACAGTTCAAAATAGATCAAGCTGATGGTTTAGAGACAGTTTTTAAAGGTGACTGATATGAGTCTAACTTTTGGAAAAATACTTACTCTCTTTATAACATCTGTCAAAAATACTTTTATTTATTTATTTGTATTCTCATAGAATCTCAGATTGTTACGTGTATGTATGAGATGGAAAACAGGACAAATGCAAAACTGAAATTTATGCACATTCATTGACTAATATTTACACATTTAGATGTCTATGCATGAATTTTTAATTGATAGTAATCTTACTAAATACATAACTCCTTGTGTTTCCATAGCAACTAAAACAAACAGGAACCTGACAGGTTTTGACATCATGTCGATGAGAAGCTCTATGTTCTCATCGATGATGTCATAAATGTTCAAAGAGATACAAGAATTCTCAGTTTGCTTTTCAACTTGGTTGGAGGTAGATCGATCCCAGAGAAACGACTTCAAACTGACTTTACAAACCATTTTAACTGAACACCAAGTCAAGAGGATTTTTGCCTGTGATGGGACCTTGGATTTCTTGTTACGAAGGGAGTTGAAAAGTTGTTAGGATATAGCACAAGAGGCAACAATGTCCTTGTAGAGAGCTCTGAGGACGAGAGATGAAAATACTTTGCTTTTGACATTGAACCCTGAAGACCAAAAGACATGGAAGATTCCTCTAAGGATGAGAAAGTTACCGTCAAAACCACAACTATGGACCTGAAAGTTTGTGGCTCAGTATCTGGACTTTTTACAGAGATGTCATTGTTTGCAAGGTTTTTCTGTACAGCAATCCACCATTCAGGAAGATATTTTCCCCCAGATGAAGTCTTTGCAGTTCAGAATGAAATAATTGAAACACTGAAGATGAAGGATGTAGTACATCGGAACAAGCGATTCCAGAGAGACGACTTCAAAATTATTTTACAAACCATTTTAGCTGTACACCAAGTCAAGATGATTTTTGCTATTTTATGGGACCTTGGATTTCTTGTTATGAAGGGAGTTGAAAAGTTGTTAGGATATAGCACAAGAGGCAATGATATTTTAGTAGAGAGCTCTGAGGATGAGAGAGCAAACTACTTTGCTTTTGACATTGAACCTTGCAGACCAAAAGGACATGGAAGATTCCTCTAAGGATGAGAAAGTTACCGACAAAACATGGAGAAAGAAGGAGACCATCTCTGGGTCATCAAGTCTGATCATGATGAGTTTCATTTTATCTGTGCTGCAAACTAAGAGCTGTGACTTTGTGAGTTATGGTAACCTTCATCAGGTGAAAACTTCACCTCTTGTCTAGTATTGCTTTGCTCACAGAAAAGCTTTTTTTTGACAATTTGACATATTTAAAACATTTCTCTTTTCTTTTTCTTGTGTATTGTAGAAGTTTGCTGTAATTTCTGACACATTTGTGATTAGTATAAATTTGACTCATAGCTTTAAATGTTTAACTAATTGGAGTGTTTTATATGTTTTTTTAATAATGCAAATTACATTTTTTTGTTTCTTCTATAGTATATATCATCTTGGAATGATCCCAAATGACAGCTTCAAGTCTGCCATTTAGTAGCAGTCACACATGATCCCATGTGGAAGGCACTCAGTTAACATTATCAATATTAACAGGACAAATAGATGTGAATTTTAAAATGACAAGACTTACCCTCTTTTTCTCTAAAGGCTCCTTGCCCTCATCCTCACTCGACGACTCCGACAGTGTGAGGAGACGAGGCTCCTCCGTTTCGCTACAACCTTGGGCGTCCGGGTCTGTGGCCTGTAGGAACTTCTTGCGGAGCTCCGCAAGTTGTTCAGTGCTTTGGTGCAAGGCGTAAAATTTTTCTGCTGTGGCAGTGTCATGGCACATGCTTTTGCTCACTTTGCTCCTTTTTTCCGGCAACAACACATTTCTAGCCTTGAAAAATAAAGGAAGTTGTTCAATATTTTGTTTTTATTTTAAGTTTTCACAAAGAAAAAGTGATATAATTACTTACATAAGTAGCTATTCAAAGATTATCTTAAGTGGCAAGAACTCAGGTAAGTAATTGAATATACTGAAGAATTTTACATACCTCCTCCAGAGACTTTATTTTGGCCTTTGCTTTTTTGGCCCACCGCTTCTTGATTCTGATTTGCCGCCAAAGCACCTTGTTGTCGGCGGCGAGCTTGGTGCAGGTGGAGCAAAAAGGGTTGGAGGACTCTGCCGCATCTGAAACATCGTGGATGAGCTCATCCTCGTCCTGGTCGAGATCTAGGCTTGACATCATGGGCGGGGTGGGGTTGGAGGCCCTGAGGGCCCTTAAGCCGTCCATGGTGACCTTTCTCTTTATATCCTTGACAAACTCCTGGACTTGGGCCTTGTCCAGCTCCGGGTGGCCCTGCTCCTTTAGGTGCCTGTCCACCCGGGACTTGGAAAAGCCACATCCAGGGACAGGGCAGGGAAGGTGGCGGTAATTAACACGCCCTGTGGCGTGGTTTAATAAGAGCCTTTTTTCAGCTTTATTGACCACGCTGTGTCTGCTGGCCAAGTGTTTGCCCAGATAAGCAAACTCAAATTCGCATATTGGGCAACATGCTGTGGACTTGGGTGGAATCATTTCTCCTGACAAGGAGAAATAAGACAGTTTTAATTATTTTAATATGAAAAATTGGTGTGAAATCACAGAGCTAAAGTCACATAAGTAGGAGAAGTCAAGCATGATACTAAATGGCAGTCACTCACTGCCATTTTGAAGAAGGCAGGCACATGTGCTCTTAAATATCTTCATAAATAAACACATTTTAACGCTATTAAGACATTCAAAACAACTTACCGTCGAGTTTAAGCTGTAGAACAGCTAACATGATACTAAATGGCAGCCACTCACTGCCATTTTGAAGCAGGCAGGCACATGTGCTCTTAAATATCTCCATAAATAAACACATTTTAACGCTATTAAGACATTAAAAACAACTTACCGTCCAGTGTTAGCTGTAGAACAGCTAACGTGATACTAAATGGCAGCCACTCACTGCCATTTTGAAGCAGGCAGGCACATGTGCTCTTAAATAAACACATTTCAAAACAACTTACCGTCGAGTTTAAGCTGTAGAACAGCTAACATGATACTAAATGGCAGCCACTCACTGCCATTTTGAAGCAGGCAGGCACATGTGCTCTTAAATATCTTCATAAATAAACGCATTTTAACGCTATTAAGCCATTAAAAACAACTTACCGTCGAGTGTTCCTGTGGAACTGCTAAATTTACTAAGATTTTCTTTCTTTCTTTCCTCTCTCAATGTGCTGCTTGCTCCTCTGCAGTCTCTCTCACAATAAGTTTAGCACCTAACTACTTAGGTGCTCATCTGCTTGATCATGTCATGTGACCCGCAGTGGCAGAGCTCCTGCTTCTGTATTTATTTTCATGGCTGTTCTACAGCAGTTAACAAGCTGCAGCTGTGAGGACATGTGACCGCTGTGGCAAAGCAGTTACTTATTTTTCTTAGAATAAACACATTTGAACAATTTTCAGTCATTAAAAACAACTTACCATTCACTCCTACCAAAGCCCGTGTGCACTGCCGGTCGTGCCTCTCACAATGATGAAGCAGTAAAGAACTTTCCAGCTTTCAGAAAGCCTGTCTGCTCATATACATAATAATGATGTGGCCTATGATGTTACATGTCCTTGTGGCACAATGGTTAGGACACTTGCCTCCCACCCAGGAGAACGTTGTTCGAATCCACCCTGTGCCACCAATGTTTTTCCTGTTTGCAAGTGCATTGCCATTTCGGATCATTCTAAAATGATCCGAACTGCAGCCATTTCTTTTTGGTGGGACCCTGTAAAATGTGGGGTATAGAACAGATAATCACGGAACTTGTCACATATCGCCCACTTTAACGCCAAGAATTCAAGTTTGTCACTGTGTAGGTGATAATTCTGTTCCGCTGGCGTCAGTGTGTGTGACCCATATCCAATCACCCTCATTTTTCCATCCTGGACTTGATAGAGAACCGCACTGAGGCCTTTTTGGGAGGCATCTGTGTGAAGCGTGAAAGAGCAGTTGAAATCGGGGTATGCCAGTACTGGGGGTTTGGTCAGTCGGTCAATGCTCAAGGACCTGTTGATGTTCTTTGGTCCACTCCAGTGGGGTTCAGGAGGACTGCTGGTGGTCTTTTGTTTTCCCCCGCAGCTGTTTAAGCTGAGAGGTGTCGGCCTTTGACTGAAGCAGGTCATACAGCGGCTTGGCTATACATGAAAAATCCTGCACGTATGTTCTGTAATAGCTCAGGAACCCAAGCATTTGTCTGATGTCCCCAACTGATTGTGGTGTCTTGTGTTTCAGTGCTTGAACTGCTTCAAGATCTTTGGGGTCCATCCTTACTCCATCCGCCGACACCAACCGACCTCCTGACCTGACCCATACCTGACCTCCTTGCGAAAGAGCTCGCATTTCTCTGGCTTCAGCTTTACACCATGGCGCTGCAAGGCTTGGAGGACTCTGCATAACACCTGCACATGCTCTTCAAATGATCTGGAGAAGCACAACACATTATCAAGGTAAGGGATGCAGCACTCATCTCTCAGCTCATCAAGCATCCCCTCAATGCTCCTTTGAAAAGCTGCCAGTGCGTTCGACAACCCAAACGGTATTCGGACTCACTCGTACAGGCCCAATGGAGTTGTGAATGCGGTCAGGTACCTTGATCCTTCGGCAATAAATCCTTGATGGTACACTTTCTCTTGGTCCAGAATAGAGAACCACGCATATCCTCCCAGGGAGTCAGTGAGGTCTTGGATTCTAGGGAGGGGGTGGCGATCGGGTATGGTTTTGTTGCTGAGCAGTCGGTAGTCAACACAAAGTCGTAAGGATCCATCTTTCTTCCTGACACATATGACAGGGGCTGCGTATGGTGACTGAGACTTCACAATCCACCCTTTAACCAGAAGTTCCTGGATGTTTTCCTTCACTTCTTTGTAGAGTGGATTTGGAATGGATGCATAGGCTCTTTGGACTGGGATATCATCCTTAGTCCTGATTTCCATCTGCAGAGAAGGGATGCATCCAATGTCATCACCATCACGAGAGAAGGCTCTACACTCCTCACAGAGCACTTCCTTTACCACCTGTTGTTGTTCGTGGCTTAGGTGACTGATCTCGACAGGAGGGAGCCAGGAGTCGGTTGGAGAGCTGCTGGAGGATGTAACACCATTGACCTTAACTGCAGCCATTTCTTTTTGGTGGGACCCTGAAGTGTTGGTCTCCAGAACTTTTATGACATGCTGGATGGTTCCCAGGATAGTTCTTTTGGGTAGAGTGACTTCATGTTTTGAGTGATTGGAGATGGGCACTTTAACATATGGTTGCCTGGCCTCATTGACTTTTAAGAGGCCCTCCCCCACACCCAATTGTCCTATAGCAGTGCTCCCCTCTGCAGGCCCTATTACAAAAGGGTCAGAGATTTTAAAGTTTAGGGGTACCCTGCACCACACATGAGTTGTTCTGCCAGGGGGAATAATAGTGTGGTCTCTACCCACTCTTATTGTGACTGGATCATCATATGTCCTGGGTGACACCTGGATGAAAACTCACAATGGCCTCTACCTGCTCCTCCTCTATTCCAAATGCATTCCGGAGGAGACTGACCACTGTGGTAACTGCCTCACCTGAGGACTCCTTCTTTTTGATGATCTCCTCCAATACATTGGCTCCGAGAAGGGGCTGGGGCAGGGGCATCTGACTGACAAGGAAAGGAGCCTGTATGGTTAGGTTGGGGTCATCGTTTCCTGCTAAGTTGACAGTAAGCTCCACCCATCCACTGTATGGGACTGCATGGCCTGTAACTGCATATATACTGAGTTCCTCCTCTAATAAATCAGAAAGGGGTCTCACTGTACAATTTGAAATGTGAGTGGCAGCCCATTCTTGGTCGATTATACTCACTTGCGACCCTGAATCAAATAGGGCTGTAATTGGGTAGCAGGCATTTCAGCAGGCTTTTCTTTCCAACCAGGGGTGCTGAGGGGTGTGTGAGGCCCCTGATGTTGTCTTTGATTGAGGCGTCTTGCTATTTTACTTTGAAGTTTGATCTATTGTTCGGGACTGGAATTGCTCGCAGGTCTCTGGGTGTCCCTCAACAGAGACCGAGTCCCGTTTCCCTGCGGCATGACTCGCTTCAAACACCCAATCGATCTGTGCCCTGCTTCTCCACATGTAAAGCAGTGGTTACACTCCTGTGAGTTCTGCTCAGTACACCTAGGGCAATGAGCCATCCTGCCCCTCATCTGAGCTGCGGGTTGCCTCAAAAGAGGTTGTGGCGGCCTGCTTGAGAATGGTTGGTAGAGAGGGTGTGGTTGCATATGGGCTGACCTAGTTAAAGGTTGAAACACTTGTGGGTTAGCTGCATGCAGATCTATCAATGAAGCCACCATCTGAGTCAGGGCCTCAACTTGAGCACTGAACTGCCCTATTGTCTGGAGATTCTTACTGTCTGCTACTGTGTCTTGTGACTTGTTGTGGTCACCTCCTGTTTCAACTTTGGTACTGTGTGCTTGTGTTGTCTTTTGTCTAGGGAGTTGGCCCAGTCTGTGTTGGTGCACATTCTCATCACTCATGATTTTTATGACTTGGCTGAGGATTTCCTCATCTGTAACTTGGCTATTTGTGATCAGGGGCCTCAGTCTCTGTCGGAGATCTGCATGTTTTGTCCCTAAACCCTGGTATATGGTATGGAGGAAGACTTTTTGGATGGTCTTGGGGTCATAGGTGATGTCTGTACTGGTGTGCCGAGTTTGAAAAAGAAGTTTCTGTTTTAGCCCAATCATGCGATACAGGAACTGTTGAGGTGGTTCTTGGTCTGATTGCCTGGCACACATCAATTCCTGGAACATCTCAGTCTATGCTTTCTCACCAAGGTGGGCCCTGAGGAAGCCTTTGAGCTCAGATACAGTAATTGAGTCTTTGTTTACAAGCATGTCTTTAAAGGCTCCTGGTTTTATGATCCTCAACACCCCTCTGACCACTTCTGCCTCTGTGAAACCCTCTTTTACTCCCTCATCGATTTGTTTACTGATGTTGTTGTAGCTTAAGTCAGAGTTTTGATCTCCAACCTGACCTCCGTGTACTTTGAAATCTTTGCGCTGCAGGTAGGAGAGGTCCTTCAGACACACAGGTTGATCTGGGGTCATTTGTGGCCTGTCATATAACTCTGACTCACCTTGGGGGGGAGAAATTGGGATTGTGGAGTCACAATAGATTCATACTGTTGGAGTTTCTCGCCCAGTTCTTCATACACCTGTCTCAGTCCTATGCCGACCCCATTTTTGTGTTGGGTTGGGTAATGGAGTCAGGTTGGAGCTGCATGACTGTACTGTTAAAGTGAGCATGGGGTTGTGATGTGGAGTGTTTGATCATTACAGACTGAGTGTGACTAGGTGTAATACGTGCACAAACATCATTCAACACACCCGCTTCAGAATTATCAGTAGCATCAACATTCATTAGCTTATATATCAAGTCATTCAAATCCAGCAACCAACCCATAGCTTTGTCTTCCCGCCCGAGTAAGGTATCAGACTGCAAAAAGGAGATGACAAAGTTCATGCAGCTTTCTTCATCGTTTGGGTCCAGTTCATCTCCATCCTGGCTGTTAGTAGCAATGTCTTTTGCCACCTGATAAACGTTGTCGCTTGAGAGTTTGAAAAGTTGTTTCTTGATGTTCCATATTAACTCTTTGCGAACCACTGCCATGGTATTTGGTTCTACCACAGCTCAGTCCTCCAGTTTAGTCCTCTGTGTCGTGGCCATTTATGTAAAGGTTTTGTAGTTTATAATTTCTACCAATTTTGTTTTGTTCTTTGTGTAGTGGAAATATACTTAAGTTAATTTAGATTCAAAATTTGTAGTTCATTTTTATATTTGGAATTCTTTTACATTGTTAATTGTTAGACCCGCCCACCAATTAGAGCGATTAAGAACACACCGGGTGCTGGGTGCGGTGTGGATTGTTTGGTAGATTGTTTGATGAATGTCTGGGGTGGACGGGAGGCTTTTGTAGAATGATTTTTTGACCACTTGAACATTTGAACACTGGAACAGTTGAACATTAAATCGAGACTATTTTTTTATTTCAACTAAGTTACAAGACTTTTTATTTCAACTTTAACAATAAATGAATCAGTAAAAGTGCGTACAAATCCGAAACCACCCGTTACCACCCACAGCCTTTATTGGAGTTTATTTTTGCTTTTTTGGAACCGAAGGCTGCGACATTAAGTCAAAAAATCATTATATTTTTATTTTTCTTGGACTGGCTTGGAACGTTTGGATGATCGAACTTGGAGGACTGAAACTTCACGTAATGGACTTGGAGAAGACGCAAAGTTCGTGAGTAAATGCGGTGCTTTGTTGGAAAGAGTAGAGCCTGAACTGCAAAGTGAAAAGTTTGTTTTGGACAATTTTCTTTTGGATTTGGAGAAACGAAATTTGTGTTGAAAATGGATGAACAAGATGAAGGATTTCAAAAGGAAAAAGAACTCTTTAATTTAATTAAAAGGCGCAGAGCCAAACTCAGCGTGCTGACAAGAAAAAGAAATGACATTCATGCTTTAATTGATGCGGGAGAATCAAAATCCTCCATAGAGGAGCATATGAAAATTTTTAATAATTATTTAGCGGAGTTTATGGACTTGCAATCTTCAGTTCAAAGGCTGCTTAGCGATGAAGAAAAAGAAACTGATCACGGCGATTGGTACGAACCAAAGCTGATCAGTTTTAAAGAGTTCTTGGATGACATCGAAAATTGGATGGATGGCGATCGAGATGCACAGAAGAGCGAAGCATGTTCAGCATTGAATGTTGAATCAAAGGCGGCATCTCATGACCGTAACGTTGAGCCGGATGACAGCGTCTCACAGACTGCGCAACAAACGGTCGGCAAAGACTCTGAAAGGCTATCTGGGTCCGCAGCTAAACCAGTCAGCACAGCGCCCAGTATAGTGAGTAAGGCTTCTTGTTCGCGGAGTAAAAGTTCCCGTGCGGCTTCAATGGCGCTGATGGAAGCCGAGGTGGAAAGAGCCGCTCTGAAGGCGGAGGTGGATGCGCTGCAAGAAAAGCATGCGCTTGAGCTGGAAGAACTTCAGTTAAAAACAAGAAAAGAAGCATTGGTTTTGAGAACCAAGCTGGTGAAGGCGGATGCAAAGATGAAAATCTACAACTCTACGCAAGATCAGAAAAGTCATGTTTCCAGCTCTGGTGTCATAAATCAGGATACATCAGTTTCTGCGACATCTACTGAGTTCATACCCGCTGCTACAGCTCAAAAGGCTCCAAGAACACAGAAACGATTGTCTACTCTTGTACCTTTGCCAATGCCCCAAGATACACCTATTAATGAAACATTAAAAGTGAAACCAGAAGGGGAAAGCCCAAGACAAATATCTTCTCAGGTTGATGTTCATAGTAGTGCATTAACAGAGATTATGATGAAGCAGAATGAAATCACTGAGATGCTTGTAAAACAACAAAGACTGTCACTCCTGCCATCTGTAGAAATCCCTGTTTTTAGTGGAGATCCTTTGCATTTTAGGTCCTTTCTTAAGGCATTTGAGCAAGGAATAGAAACTAAGACAGATAACATGCAGGACAAGCTTTATTACTTAGAGCAGTTTACCACAGGTCAGCCTAGAGCTTTAGTGAGAAGTTGTATGCACATGAGTCCACAAACTGCTTATCTGGAAGCAAAAAGACAGCTTGAGTGGAACTTTGGTAACGGAGCAAAAATAACATCTGCATTTATAGACAAAGCTCTGAATTGGTCAGTCTTAAAGTCTGATGATGCTGCAGCTTTAAGAGCTTATACATTCTTTTTAAGAAGTTGTTTCAACACAATGGATGAAGCTGGGTTTATTGAAGAGCTTGAAAACTCAACCAATATGAGAATTCTTGTTTCAAAGTTGCCTTTTAGACTTCGTGATACATGGCGACTAATTGTGGTTGACATAGCAGAAAAGTATGATCGTAGAGCAAGGTTTAAAAATCTTCTCGATTTTCTGGAAAAACAAACAAAAGCTGCATTAGATCCTGTTTATGGAGAAGGTCAAACTGTAAAAGAAAAAATGGCTTTAAAACCATCAAAGGTTCCTTTTAAAACCAAAAGCAGCAGTTTTGCCACTTCTGTTGCTGTGGTTTCTAAACAGAACAATGACAAACAGGTCCAGTTTAACCATGAGGTTACAAAGCTGGTTCAAGCTCGGTGCTTATTTTGTGATGGAAATCATTGCATGGAAAAATGCGACTCATTCAAGCAGAAAGCCAACAAAGAAAAGGTGACATTCCTTAAAAGTAAAGGTTTATGCTTTGGTTGCTTACAGAAAGGACATATGAGTAAGAACTGTCCACAACGTCTAACATGCCTCACCTGTAATAAAAGTCACCCTACTGTTCTGCATATTAAACCAACAGAGCAGCAGTACCAAGCATTTAAGGCTGAGGGTAAAGAGTCACCAATTTCAAATGCTCTTGTATCTTTGAATGTTGGTAGCTACACTGGGGCCGGGTCTAATGAGTGTGTTCTGTCAGTCGTCCCAGTAAAAGTAAAGTTGGAAAAGGGGACAAAGATTGTGGAGACTTATGCCTTTCTAGATCCAGGCAGCTCTGCAACATTTTGTACAGAGGCTTTGATGATGCAGTTAAATGCATCTGGAAAGAAAGTGGAAATCATGCTAAAAACCATGGGTCAGGAAAAACCCGCAAGTAGCTATAGATTATCTGGTTTGGAAGTAGCTGCTTTAAAAGCAAATGAGTACTTGAAGTTGCCTGATGTTTATACTCAACAGTCCATTCCGGTCACTAAAGAAAACATCCCTAAAGAAGAAGACTTAAGAAAATGGTCTTATCTGAAAGTTGTTGAGTTGACACCAATAGATGCTGGCATTGGGCTGCTCATTGGTGTAAATTCTCCCAAGGCATTGGAACCTTAGAAAGTAGTTAACAGTGAAGGTAGTGGGCCTTATGCTGTGCTAACACGCCTTGGTTGGGTTGTTAATGGTCCACTCAATCAGGGTAGTGAAGGAAATGGACATGTTGCTAATTCTATTCAGGTGAACCGTATCTCAATAAGCAGTTTGGAAGAAATGCTGGTCAGTCAGTATAATCAGGATTTTATAGAGCACAAGTGCAATGAGCGAACTGAAATGTCTGTAGAAGACAAACAGTTCATGGATATCATGTCAGAGTCAGCGGTACTTAAAGATGGTCATTATCACCTGAAGTTACCCTTTCGTAATCCAGAAGTAAAAATGCCCAACAACAAACAGGTGGCCCAGCAGAGGGCGCAATGTCTGTTAAAACGATTTCAGAAGGATAAGTTATTCTTTGAAGAGTACAAAGAATTTATGCATAATGTTAGTGTGGAAGGGCATTCAGAAATCGTACCACAAGATCAAATGGAACATGAGGAAGGAAAGGTGTGGTACGTACCTCATCATGGGGTCTACCACCCCCGTAAGAAAACACTGCGGGTTGTTTATGATTGTGCTGCAATGTTTGCTGGAACATCACTAAACAAAGAGCTGTTACAGGGACCAGATTTGACTAGCACCTTATTAGGTGTGCTCATTCGTTTTCGGCAAGGTCCAATAGCCCTTATGACAGACATTAAAGGGATGTTCCACCAAGTCAGAGTTGCTCAGGAACATGTAAATTATTTACGTTTTCTCTGGTGGCCCCACGGTGACATCACAAAAGAGCTTGTTGAACATAGAATGTTGGTCCATATTTTTGGTGCAGTCTCTTCCCCTAGTTGTGCCACATATGCACTTTTAAAGACTGCTGATGACAACCAACATCTGTACCCAGAAGAGGTTATTAATACAATCAGACACAGCTTCTATGTAGATGACTGTCTCAGGTCTGTACAGACAGTTGAGCAGGCCATTTCTCTTTATCAACAACTCACTGAGGTGTGCGCCAAGGGGGGATTTAGGCTCAATAAATGGGTGTGTAGTGAGCGCTCTGTCCTCTCGCAGATCCCTGAGGAAAACAGAGCAACAGGTGCAAGGATGCTAGACCTTAGCCGGGACCCGCTTCCCACTGAAAGAGCCCTGGGGGTACAATGGGATGTTGACCAGGATGTTTTCACCTTTAGCATTGTAAGCAAGCACAAACCACTAACAAGACGTGGTATTTTGTCCATTGTCAGCTCTATTTATGACCCTTTGGGTTTCTTAGCTCCAGTTATTCTCCCTGCTAAACAGATTCTTCAACATTTATGTAAACTGAAGTTTGGCTGGGATGAGACAATTCCACCAGAAATGGCACAAGTTTGGAAAAAATGGATCAAAGATTTAGTTCTTCTTGACAACTTTAGTGTCAGAAGATGCATCACACCCAAAAGATTTGGGGAAATAAGAAGTGCACAACTGCATCACTTTTGTGATGCCAGTGAAACTGGGTTTGGTGCTGTATCTTATCTTAGGCTAACTAATAGCAAACAGGAAGTGTGCGTTTCCTTTGTTATTGGTAAAGCAAGGGTAGTACCATTAAAACAAATCACTATACCATGACTTGAACTTGCTGCTGCAGTTTTAGCTGTATGTCTGGACAAAATGCTGTTAGTTCAACTTGGACTCAATCTGAGTGAATCAGTCTTCTGGTCTGACAGCACAACCGTCCTGCAGTACATTGCAAACACAACGACACGGTTCAAAACTTATGTAGCTAATAGAGTGTCCATCATTCGTGATCTTACAAAGGTTACTCAGTGGAGATACATCAGCTCAAAGTTGAATCCAGCTGATGCAGCCTCTCGAGGCATGAAGGTTGGCTCTTTTTTAAAGTCTTCCACCTGGATCAGTGGGCCGGAATTCCTCACAAAACCTGAGATCCAATGGCCAGCAGTGATTAAAGAATTACCTGTCCATTTGGAAGCTGATCCAGAGGTTAAAGATGAAGTCCTGACATGTGCAGCTGTGCTGGAAGAAGTGTGTCCCACCACCAAGCTGCTAATGTACTTTTCCAGCTGGACAAAGCTAAAAAGATGTGTAGCATGGCTCCTGAAACTAAAAGAAATGCTACAAACAAAGAAGTTGCTAACTGCACACTGTGGAAATCAAATGTGTGATAAACAGGACAATAAAACAGATGTTCAGCTCACTACTGATGATCTGTCCAAGGCAGAGGAAGCCATAGTGAGTTGTTCAGAGAAAACATTATGGCAATGAAATGGCTGCTCTGAGCTCTGGTGCAGTGAAGAAGTCAAGTCATCTGTACAAGCTTGATCCTGTTGTTAATGATGGTGTGTTGAGAGTGGGAGGCAGACTGAGCAAAGCAGCCTTACCTGAAGAAACAAAACATCCTGCAATATTGCCTAAAGGAAGTCATGTTTCAAAGCTCATTCTTCAACATATCCATGAAAAGGTTGGACACAGAGGAAGAAATCGCATGCTTTCTACCCTTCGACGACAGTACTGGATCCCTCATGCTAATTCAGCAGCCAGAAAGATCATCAGAGACTGTATGGTGTGTCAAAGGCAACGACAAAAGCCAGGTGAGCAAAAAATGTCAAATCTTCCTATTGACAGAATCTCAACTGATCTTCCACCATTTACTTATGTTGGTACTGATTACTTTGGACCAATAGAAGTGAAGAGAGGGAGAACTATTGTAAAAAGATATGGAGTTCTCTTCACATGCCTAACCTGTCGTGCAGTTCACCTTGAGGTGGCACATTCTCTTGATACAGATTCCTGCATAAACGCCATCAGGAGATTAATCTGCCGCAGAGGACAAGTCAAGGAAATCCGGTCGGACAACGGAACCAACTTTGTCAGCTCAAATCGTGAGTTGAAACAAGCCATGTTAGAGCTAAAGCAAAGTAAAATCCAAAAATGCTTAGCACAAGATGGCATAAAGTGGACTTTTAACCCTCCTTATGGAGCCCATCATGGTGGTGTATGGGAGCGCCTGGTGCAGGAAATAAAGAAAATACTGTGCTCCATCACAAACCAGCAAGTACTAGATGATGAAGGCTTGCACACAGTTTTATGTGAAGTGGAGGCTATATTAAATGATCGCCCGATTACACCTTCTTCTGAAGATCCCAATGATTTAGAGGCTCTTACTCCAAATCATTTGCTCCAGTTAAAAGGTAAGCCTGTGCTACCACCAGGTTTGTTCAAAAAGGAGGACCTGTACATGCGGAGACGTTGGAGACAAGCCCAATACATTGTGGACCTGTTCTGGAAACGGTGGGTGAAAGAATATCTCCCTATGTTGCAAGAGCGACGGAAATGGAACAAGACTCGCAGGAACTTTGCCATTGATGATGTGGTGCTTGTTGTTGACGAGGCTGCACCAAGAAATTCTTGGCCTATTGGACGCATCACAGAAACCATGGCAGATGCAAGTGGATTGGTTCGACGTGTTCGAGTCAAGACGAAAACAAATGAGCTGGAGAAGCCGATCAACAAGATATGTCTCCTGCTGGAGGCTGTGTAGAGACGACAGCAAATGTTTGTCTCCAACTGAGCTAAGTTCTGGAACCTCTGGCTCTACATTTACACTGATACTCATTTACTGACATGCTGAACATCTCATTCTACTACCTACACTTTTATACACACACAGACCATGCACAAGGACAAGAGAAGAACGTGGAAGTCATGGAACATTAACTGTTTTTCCCTTTTTTAATTTTTTCACTAAGAAGACATATGGACTTAAAAAAAAAAAAAAAAATTGTATAACATGGATTACTGCATAAGTTAATGTTTAAATGAAGTATTTGTTAATAGAAAATATTGTTGAAGAGCTAAGTCTACGAATGATATTAATTTTGCATTTATTAATGGCCACTTATGCAGATGTTAGATGTAATTCTTGTACATGAATTAGGGGCCGGGATGTCGTGGCCATTTATGTAAAGGTTTTGTAGTTTATAATTTCTACCAATTTTGTTTTGTTCTTTGTGTAGTGGAAATATACTTAAGTTAATTTAGATTCAAAATTTGTAGTTCATTTTTATATTTGGAATTATTTTACATTGTTAATTGTTAGACCCGCCCACCAATTAGAGCGATTAAGAACACACCGGGTGCTGGGTGCGGTGTGGATTGTTTGGTAGATTGTTTGATGAATGTCTGGGGTGGACGGGAGGCTTTTGTAGAATGATTTTTTGACCACTTGAACATTTGAACACTGGAACAGTTGAACATTAAATCGAGACTATTTTTTTATTTCAACTAAGTTACAAGACTTTTTATTTCAACTTTAACAATAAATGAATCAGTAAAAGTGCGTACAAATCCGAAACCACCCGTTACCACCCACAGCCTTTATTGGAGTTTATTTTTGCTTTTTTGGAACCGAAGGCTGCGACACTCTGATAAATTACACGTTGTCCTCAAAATCAATGAGTTGACTCCTCTGCAGATAGCGCACGTTGTCCTCTGGATCAACAACTTGGCTCAGCTGCAACTAGCGTACGTTGTCTTCTGGATCGGCAATGTGACTCTGCTGCAGCTAGAGTACGTTGTCTTCTGGATCGGAGATGTGGCTCCTCGGCAATCAGCATACGTTGACCTCAAGATCAGCAGCGCGGTTCCAGTGGTGGATAGCGGTTCCTTCCCAGTCTGATCTTCCACCCTGGACACCCACGGGTTGACTCCTGGTCTTCAGCTGTGTACTGTCACCTTGGTCACATGGTTCTGGTATCAATGGATCTTCTTCCAACGGTTTTGATGAGGAGAGATCCCGGACGAGCCCCCACAGTTTGTTACACACCTCAGCTGTATTGAAACAGTTGTAACAAATGATGTTTTTTTCTTTTACGTCTCCACTTCTCCTTTCTTCCAAATGGAAAGCCTGTGAACAAGAGCAGCTTTAGCGAATGAGAGAACGACCGCCGTTCTTCTTCCCCAAACTCTGTCTGTTTGTTACAAATTCTCAAAATTATGAAATCATGAAATTATACAATGAACATTCCTTTGTGCATTCATGTCCATGTGTCCTTCTGTTGCTCCAAAACAACCATATTCCATCTACTTCAATAAACAGCATCAGCCCTCACCAGCTGTGACAGCATCCAAGGGCCAAATCAAAACAATTCGACAATCAATTTAAATCTTACAGATTTACATAAAAAGAAAACCTATTTCTCAAGTGCAGTGAAATTTTAAGGCTACTAATTTCTTTGAATTGTAATAATTCTGAAAAATTTAATCATATTATTAGTTATATAATTTAATATGGACATATATAGATGACTACTTTAAACTCTGAATAACTACACTAGAATCAATTACACAGTGATTGATTCTAGTGCAATTGAATCAATCACACTAGATTCAAGTGTGAATCTAGTGTGAATAACGTATTATAAACGTTATTATAGACGTTATAGAGTGGTAACGTCTATAATAAATGTTTGGAACTCTGATGAGAACTGATTTCATGTAACAGAGAGTAACCTTAACATTCCTATTAACAGATAACGCACCACGTCAGGATACCACCATAACCTTACTAAGGTTGGGTCGGGGAGTGGATCGGCGTTTACAGATACATGTAGCAAACTCTATAACGGCTGTTTTACTACCATTATAGCTAAAATCTCGCTAACTGTAATTATGAAAAAAATCACTTTTTTTCCCTTGAACGTCTAAGCACATCTAACATGTACTGTAATTGTGAAATGAACACCAAATTAACTTGTAACTTTATATTTTAGAGGGGACAGTTTCCACCAGCTTCACACTACTAACCTGTGAACAAGAACAGCTTTAGCGAATGAGAGAACGACCACCTTCTTCTTCCCCAAACTCTGTTTGAGGAGCGAGGGGGCGGGGCTCCTCACTCTAGTTCTCCTGGTGAAACGCTGGCTATAATTTGGTTCCTTTTTTTGTCTTTTTTTGATTTGACGTGGCGTTTTGGTCAATTTCACTTTAAAAAAACAAATCTAATGCATTGCAATACTAATAATTTTGTGGTGACTTATACCCTTAAACAAATTTTCTTTACTATATAAACAAATGATGTTTACCATCTCCCACTTTATGGTATATCACAATTACGCATGCATTTTTAATTGACCGTAATCTTACCCCATTCATAACTCCTTGTGTTTCCATAGCAACTAAAGCAAACAAGAACCTGACACAGGTTGTTTGACATCATCGTATCCATGAGAACCTCTGTGTGATGTCAGTGATGTCATAAATGTTCAAAGAGATACAAGAATTCTCAGTTTGCTTTTCAACTTGGTTGGAGGTAGATCGATCCCAGAGAGACGACTTCAAACTGACTTTACAAACCATTTTAACTGAACACCAAGTTAAGAGGATTTTTGCTATTTTATGGGACCTTGGATTTCTTGTTACGAAAGGAGTTGAAAAGTTGTTAGGATGTAGCATAAGAAGCAACAACCTTATAGTAGAGAGCTCTGAGGACAAGAGATGAAAATACTTTGCTTTTGACATTGAACCCTGAAGACCAAAAGGACATGGAAGATTCCTATAAGGATGAGAAAGTTACCATCAAAACCACAACTACGGATTTGACAGTAAAGGCATCAGAAGACTTTGTTGCTTTTGAAAGTGTCAATGTTCCTCATGACCAAATGGACCTGGATGTGTTTTCTTGCTCACAGTTTGAGTAAGTTACCTTTACAACCACACTACTCCAACATAAAGAGAAAATGCTTTTTCAGTGACACCGATGTGTTGACCCTGATACTCCCATGGTCAGTCAGTCCAGACGATTTAAGATATCCTTCAATTCCTGACCCAATCTTTGAAATTCCTGTAAAAAGTGGACCTCAGTGGTAACATCTGTCCTCAGTCATTTGCTGCTTGTACTTGCCTGACAAACAGCAGGTTAGATTACCCACCTTTTTTGGAATTGTTGAAGAGGTGCTGTTGAGTGGCCCTCCTGGGGACTTCCTTATGCTGCTTTGAGATTTCAACGCTCTCGTGGGCAATGACAGTGAGACCTGGAGGGGTGTGGTTAGCAGGATCGGCCACCCTGATCTAAACCAGAGTGGTGTTCTGTTATTGGATCTCTGTGCTCTTCATGGATTGTCCATAACTATTTAAATTTGTTCATGAGTATCCTCATATGTACAATATCCCATTTTTACATGCATGTATGAGTTGGAAAACAAGACAAATACAAAACTTAAATTTTTGCACATTTATTGACTAACATTTACTAATTTAGATGTCTACGCATGCATTTTTAATTGACAATAATCTTACGCCAGTCATAACTCCTTGTGTTTTCATAGCAACTAAAATAAACAAAACCCTGACACAGGTTGTTTGACATCATCGTATCCATGAGAACCTCTGTGTGATGTCAGTGATGTCATAACTGTTCAAAGAGATACAAGAATTCTCAGTTTGCTTTTCAACTTGGTTGGAGGTAGATCGATCCCAGAGAGACGACTTCAAACTGACTTTACAAACCATTTTAACTGAACACCAAGTCAAGAGGATTTTTGCCTGTGATGGGACCTTGGATTTCTTGTTACGAAGGGAGTTGAAAATTTGCTAGGATGTAGCACAAGAGGCAACAATGTCCTTGTAGAGAGCTCTGAGGACGAGAGATCAAAATACTTTGCTTTTGACATTGAACCTTGAAGACCAAAGGACATGGAAGATTCCTCTAATGATGAGAAAGTTACCGTCAAAACATGGAGAAAGAAGGAGACCATCTCTGGTTCATCAAGTCTGATCATGATGAGTTTCATTTTATCTGTGCTGCAAACTAAGAGCTGTGACTCAGTTTGTGTCTCAGTTTGTGAGTTATGGTAACCTTCATCAGGTGAAAACTTCACATCTTGTCTAGTATTGCTTTGCTCACAGAAAACCTTCTTTTTGACAATTTGAAATATTTAAAACATTTCTCTTTTCTTTTTCTTGTGTATTGTAGAAGTTTGCTGTAATTTCTGACACATTTGTGATCAGTGTAAATTTGACTCATAGCTTTAAATGTTTAACTAATGGAGAGTTTTATATGTTTTTTAATAATGCAAATTACATTTTTTGTTTCTTCTATACTATATTACATATATTTTACTTTCATTGAAAAGTAAAAAATAAAAGTAAAAGCTGTTTTCAGCTTCTGCTTATAAGTGTTTAAAGTTAGTCATATTGCTGTTGCAGAAAAACAAACATTGCTAGTTTTCATTAGATCTCATTAACTGAACCAAGCAACATAAAACATTGTCCACACTCTGCCTCTTAGCATGGTACTTTGTTTGCTTTTCAACTTGGTTGTAGGTAGATCGATTCCAGAGAGACGACTTCAAACTGACTTTACAAACCATTTTAACTGAACACCAAGTTAAGAGGATTTTTGCCTGTGATGGGACCTTGGATGTCTTGTTACGAAGGGAGTTGAAAATTTGTTAGGATATATCACAAGAGGCAATGACATTTTGTAGAGAGCTCTGAGGACGAGAGATCAAACTACTTTGCTTTTGACATTGAACCCTGAAGACCAAAAGGACATGGAAGATTCCTCTAAGAATGAGAAAGTTACCATCAAAACCACAACTATGGATTTGACAGTAAAGGCATCAGAAGACTTTGTTGCTTTTGAAAGTGTCAATGTTCCTCATGACCAAATGGACCTGGATGTGTTTGCTTGCTCACAGTTTGAGTGAGTTACCTTTACAACCACACTACTCCAACATAAAGAGAAAATGCTTTTTCAGTGACACCGATGTGTTGACCCTGATACTCCCATGGTCAGTCAGTCCAGACGATTTAAGATATCCTTCCATTCCTGACCCAATCTTTGAAATTCCTGTAAAAAGTGGACCTCAGTGGTACCATCTGTCCTCAGTCATTTGCTGCTTGTACTTACGTGACAAACAGCAGGTTAGATTACCCACCTTTTTTCTAATTGTTGGAGAGGTGCTGTTGAGTGGCCCTCCTGGGGACTTCCTTATGCTGCTTTGACATTTCAACGCTCTCGTGGGCAATGACAGTGAGACCTGGAGGGGTGTGGTTGGGAGGATTGGCCACCCTGATCTAAACCAGAGTGGTGTTCTGTTATTGGATCTCTGTGCTCTTCATGGATTGTCCATAACTATTTAAATTTGTTCATGAGTATCCTCATATGTACAATATCCCATTTTTACATGCATGTATGAGTTGGAAAACAAGACAAATACAAAACTTAAATTTCTGCATATTTGTTGACTAACATTTACTAATTTAGATGTCTACGCATGCATTTTTAATTGACAATAATCTTACGCCAGTCATAACTCCTTGTGTTTTCATAGCAACTAAAATAAACAAAACCCTGACACAGGTTGTTTGACATCATCGTATCCATGAGAACCTCTGTGTGATGTCAGTGATGTCATAACTGTTCAGAGAGATACAAGAATTCTCAGTTTGCTTTTCAACTTGGTTGGAGGTAGATCGATTCCAGAGAGATGACTTCAAACTGACTTTACAAACCATTTTAACTGAACACCAAGTTAAGAGGATTTTTGCCTGTGATGGGACCTTGGATTTCTTGTTACAAAGGGAGTTGAAAAGTTGTTAGGATATAGCACAAGAGGCAACAATGTCCTTGTAGAGAGCTCTGAGGACGAGAGATGAAAATACTTTGCTTTTGACATTGAAACCTGAAGACCAAAAGGACATGGAAGATTCCTCTAAGGATGAGAAAGTTACCGTCAAAACCACAACTATGGATTTGACAGTAAAGGCATCAGAAGACTTTGTTGCTGTTGAAAGTGTCAATATTCCTCACCTGGATGTGTTTGCTTGCTCACAGTTTTACCTTGCCAACCACACTTATCTCTTTGCCAACACAGACATTACAAAATAAATGTCTTTACCAGTCTTCCCAAAACATAACGGACCTGGATGTGACTCCAAGCTGTAACAGCGAGGAAATTGTGACAAATTTTGAAGAAATCTCTGAGGATTTATCATTAGAAGAATCCTCTTCAGCAGAAGAAAAGAAATTCAAAATGACACAGATGATTTCAACAGCGTGGATGCTAATCTTGAGCCAACCATGTACTTTTGAAAATTTTCCAATTTAATCTTCAACTGTTGGACGAATGCCACAACATTATGAACTTGAGTATTACCTGAAGGTTTGTGGCTCAGTATCTGGACTTTTTACAGAAATTCTTTTGTTTACAGCAATGCATCATTGAGGAAAATATTTTCCCCCAGATGAAATCTTTGCAGTTCAGAATGAAATAATTGAAACAGTGAAGATGAAGGATGTAGTACATCGGGACAAGCGATTCCAGAGAGACGACTTCAACATGATTTTACAAACCATTTTAGCAGTACACCAAGTCAAGATGATTTTTGCTATTTTATGGGACTTTGGATTTCTTGTTACTAAGGGAGTTGATATATTGTTAGGATATAGCATAAGAGGCAATGATGCTTTAGTAGCGAGCTTTGAGGACGAGAGATGAAAATACTTTGCTTTTGACATTGAAACCTGAAGACCAAAAGACATGGAAGATTCCTCTAATGATGAGAAAGTTACCGTCAGAACATGGAGAAAGAAGGAGACCATCTCTGGTTCATCAAGTCTGATCATGATGAGTTTCATTTTATCTGTGCTGCAAACTAAGAGCTGTGACTCAGTTTGTGTCTCAGTTTGTGAGTTATGGTAACCTTCATCAGGTGAAAACTTCACATCTTGTCTAGTATTGCTTTGCTCACAGAAAACCTTCTTTTTGACAATTTGAAATATTTAAAACATTTCTCTTTTCTTTTTCTTGTGTATTGTAGAAGTTTGCTGTAATTTCTGACACATTTGTGATTAGTGTAAATTTGACTCACAGCTTTAAATGTTTAACTAATGGAGAGTTTTATATGTTTTTTAATAAAGCAAATTAAATTTTTTTTTTCTATAGTATATTACATATATTTTACTTTCATTGAAAGGTAAAAAAATAAAAGTAAAAGCTGTTTTCAGCTTCTGCTTATAAGTGTTTAAAGTTAGTCATATTGCTGTTGCAGAAAAACAAACATTGCTAGTTTTCATTAGATCTCATGAACTGAACCAAGCAACATAAAACATTGTCAACACTCTGCCTCTTAGCATGACCAACTCACTCTTATGTTTTTAGTTTCTGTATTCACGTCCTCTGAGTCTAAAACAGACTAAGGAACTTTGCAAAAACTTTCAGCTCCGTAATCTTGCTGGTTCCAAGTTCATCAGTGTAACAGTGGCTGAATAAAACTTAGTTGATGAAATTTTTAGAAAACCATTCATAATTTATTATTCACTTCACAATAATCCACTATGTTTGACAATCACACAGAATTCCCAGAATAAGCACTAAAGTTTATGCCTGTGACGTGACACATTATGGAAAACATTGAAGGTTTAAAAGTACTTTTGCAAGTCAATGTAGCTGAAAGTCCAAGAGTAACTCTCAACTTCCAGAATACCTCAAATGTAATTTTTTACTTCACATTTACCTATGTTGTATAAACTCAGATGTCTAAAATGTTATTTCTTTACTATTTTAGAACCAAAATGCTTTATTTTAAAAGTAAAGACTTAAAAAAAATTAAAATGAAGAAAAATGTGGATTTCTTAATCAGTTGTTGATCCATTTATGTTTTGAGACTGAAACATTTGGGAGTAAACAAAAGTTCTTTTTCAAAAAAAGAAGCAAGTCATCAAAAAAATAACTGGAAATCCATATCGACTGTGTTGCCCAATGTGCAATAAATAAGTTGCATCTTCATGCAAACCATTCCAAATGGAGGAAATGAGGGATTTAAGATTGATCTCCTGACTTGAACTATGAAGAGATTTCCTTCTTATTGAGTCATATCATGTTTAATCATCTGTTGCCTTTGTTGTCTTTTTATGTAATATTTAACAAACATTACACGACCTTTAAACAAGTGCCCCTTGTATCAAGTGACAAACATACAGTATGTCTTTTCTGTCTTTTCAGAAGCAGTTAAAAGAACTATTACTTTAAAGTAAAGTGTTTTATTGAATTGTGCATCCTGAAATGAAAAACATTATTTACAATAAAGTCCCATAAAACAATCATTCAAGGGTGAACAGAACCAACAGCTCAGCAGGAAAAAGTTGCTAAATTAAAACCTAAAGTAATAAAAATGTTTTTGATAAATCTTATTCAGATTTCCTGTTAATGAAAAAAATACTCAAAGTCTTTTCACAGTGAGAGTCTGCTCATAGATAAACTCTAGATAAAATTAAGTAGTCATCTGAAACTTTACAGAGTCCTTCATCTCTGTCAGTTAACATCTCGCCGCTGCAATATTCTCCACTTCTGAACGCATCGAGGGTCACTGATGTGTTCCACTGATGAGGAAGTCCAGTTTACTTGTGCAGTAACTGGTTCAGGTTAAAGTGCCCGGTTGTTGTGGAGAGACCTCCACAGGTTCCAGTTTATCAGAGAGAACACAAAGAATCTTGTCAAACTTCTCGTATCGCTCCTTTTTGTCTGCGGCCGCCCCCTGCTGCCCCCAGAACAACCGCAGGGCGAACTCTGTCCGGAAAGTCTCCAGCAGTTCCGGGACTGGAGTCCAGTCTGCTGGTGAAGAGGTGCAGCAGAAATGAGATCAGAACTCACTTTTTGAGCATGCAACATGTTGATCCTACCCTGAAAAGGCCCTAATCAATAACCATATTTAAACAGATTGATATGTAGCATAAGACAGTTGTGATGAGCAATTTTCCTATGAGTCTCAAAACTCTTGCAGCCTAACGACTAAAGCTTAAAGATTCAGCCTGCGTTTATTTGAAGGGGTGCTGAGAGACGTTACCTGAGCAGCAGCATCGTCTGCTGCTCAGGTAACGTACCCCGCTCAGGTCACCATACCCCCTCTACATTTACTTTCTGTTTCAGTTTTTAAATTAATCAGCTCTCATACTAATGTCATGAAGGCGAACCTGTGAGCAGAGTCTGCGCATTCTTCTGGTAAACCTGGGAGTGTAACGCAGCGCTGCGAGCTGATTGGAGGACGTCGTACAGCACCTGGCAGCCCCGCTCATTGTTTTCCACTGGGTCCTCTCCCTCCATCAGCATGAGAAGAGGAACCAGGTGTGGCACAGCAATGGGACCCTGGACTACAGAATCTGCAGACGAACATGAACCCCATCAGTCACCAGCTAAAGAAATGGGTTACAGTTGTATTTATTTTACTCAATTCAGTTCGTTAACATAATGCCTATTAACAACTCGCCTCAAGGACCACGAGAAAGTAAATTCAGTCAAATCATACAGTTAACAGGTCAATTACATTACCTTATTACGTTGTATGTTGACCTCAGTTATTAAACAACATGACATTTTCAAACTACTTGGAGCTTGACAATAGATATTTTGTTGTCTAAGGTAACTTGCCACACATTGGTGGCCATCTAAGTTTAAAAATATCTAATTATGTGAGTTTAAAGAATTGCAGTGAATAGGAGAAAACCACTTATTGATTGCATTCCCACTTCAACTTCAAACCATGCTGCATTCAGAGTTCCTCAGACCAAACCAAAGTATTTGGTTTGGTAGCTTTAAACTTACTCAAGAAATAGTTTGGTTGAGTTTTAAACTTACTCAACCAATCAATAACTAATGATCGGTAATGATCACTGATTACCGACCATTAGGAAGCCTGACCCGCCGATTCTGATTTTAGCCAATACCAATGTTTTTGTCCTGAAAGCGGCTAACTATAGCAAGATAGTTGCTGTGTTGGTAAAGGTATGGTGACTATTGTTAACGCCGAACATGCAGACGTGACAATCAGACAATCAAAACACTCACCATTTCCTTCATTCAATGAGTTCATGAACGGTCTGAGTTTCTTCTCATACAAAACTGCACACTCTGTGTGGTTCCTCCTGAGCGCTCGCCATGTCACCTCCAGCCGCACGATCTGGACACGAGAGCACAAACAAAGATGAGTGAAAGAAAATTTGAAGGATTTTAAGCCTCTTGCCAAGTTGCACTACCTGAGTCATCTCCAGAGCCTTCATAACAGCTGAGAAGGAGAAAAGGTTGTACACATGTTCTTTCAGGGCCTGAGCCAACAGGATTACTTTGTGCAGAACCGTTGCTCTCTGGTTCACCGTCCCCGTGCAGCCCAGTATGTCTACTGCCACGCCAAGGGTAATCAGATGATGCCTACAGAAAAGAATAGAAATTAAGTGCAGGGGGTTGTCAGGATACTAGAACTAGATGCATCAAACTACTAAAACAGACTTCAGTGCAACTTGCTTTCATGGTATAATTCACAGAGCAATTGAAAAGAATATAAACAGCGTTTTTAAAGAAATTGTGACCATAAACATTTGGAAGCTAACCAAGAAGTTGTCTGGGTCGGCTAATTTTCCGTTTTAAAGAACCAAACGCATCACTGCTAATTACCTTTCCAGCAAGTCCTGCCGTAACTGATGTCCATGTGGCAGAGTAACAAGCTCCAGTCCCGAATTCACTCCCATAATCCTCTTCTGCTCATCAGTCACACCAACAATGCGTGCTACCTGCATTAAAGGTTTTCACATTAAGTTCTAAATGAGGACAACATGACTTCATTTGTTTAGCTGATTCATTTTAAATACATTTTGAACATTTTACAGGTGTTTGCTGTACAGGAGCTTGTAATTCAGTAATCACAATAGAGACATGATAGCGACAAGTATGTGCAAGATGGAAAACCTTTCAAACCAATTAGAATAGCTAACTGAACTTTGCTGCACAGTTTGATAGCTACAATCATGTAGAATGCATGTATGATTACATTAAAATAGTTTTTAGTGTATTTAATATTTAAACCACATGTGAATGACAAATGAAGTGAGAATTCTAGGGAAAAAAGGTTAAATTTCAAAAGAGCCAAAGCAGCAGAGTTTTAAAGACTAAAATAAATAAATAATAATAATAAACAATATACTTTTCCAAACTTTGTCAGATGATGTAGAAACCCCAAATAATCAAAATAGATAAATTATTTCTTAATAATCACAATTAGTTATTTCCTGGTCAACCTGTTGCAGTCAAGGAATTCAGATGAATTTGTTAAAATGAGTGCAAACTAATTAAAAATGAAGTATATTTGGTGGTTCCTTTTAACTTCTGACTGTAAATGCTGGTAAATAAGATAGAAGTTGTCAAATATTTAGTCGATATAAGATTAAAATGGACAAACATATTTTCATTAAATAAACATAATGTAAACATAATACAAGGTTTTGAAATGTTTGCAGCTGCCATCGCATAATGTAAGTTCCTACCTGACAGTCAACACTGAGCATGTGCAGAGCAAGAGTTTTGGTGTCTGATCGGCTGAAGAGCTCCTTGACAGCGAGCAAAACATTCGACTCCAAAGGCCTGTTGTGATCCGGCAAGAGCAGCGAGGTGAACTGGTCCAACTGGAAACAGGACGACGTCTCGATCTGCAGCACAGTCAGTAACAGGACAACTGTCACACCTTTGGTCTGAACTTATGGTAATCATTGAAGAGCTAAAAGTTCCAAAATTGAAGTCCAAACTTGAAATGAATTTATTAATTTTGACTGCACCAACTTTAACACTGATCTTTTTCATTTAACATAAGCAGGTAGAAAGTTGAAGTGTACCAGGCAGTGGTTTTGACTGGAATCGGACAATTTTCAACCTGATCCGAACTGACCAGTAATCTCTGGTTCAAAAGACCCAAAGCAGTTAGAAACTAAAATAAATTGCCTTCTTTTGATCATAGCTAAGCTCTACCAGATTGTGCTAACAACAACACTCTTGAGTGTGGATGCTGCAATTCAGAGAAAAAGTTTGTTATTTTCAGAATGAAGTGTATAAAATGAAATTAAAGAACTGTCTCTCATGCTTTTGGGGATGTGAGGCTGTGAGAGCGAGGACTTCAGCAGATAACAGAAAGGCTGGGTAGAGCACAGCAAAAATAATCTGATTTATTCTTTGTCATGGCTTTCCTTTGACACGGAAAACCAAAATAACAAAGGAGTGAATTCAGGAGCAGACTTTGAAGGGCAAAACCAGAGCCAGAGGCTAGAATCAGTCTAACCGATCATCTCAGAAAAGACCTCAATAGTTTACTGATGGTGTTCATCTATTGTGACTTGACAGAAGGAGAAGAAAATGCCCAAACGTAGGTGAGTCAATCTTGTAGAGATATACATCTGGCAGTGATTACTACCAAAGCTGCTACAACAAAATATTACGGTATGAGTGTAAATTCTTATGAAAGACTGGATTACCCAACATTTGACAATAAAAACAGTTTCTAGAGAAAAAATATTTCATTTTCACTAAGGGAAATTGTGTTTATCCTTGAGAAAATTAACACAAGGCTGCCTTAAAGCAACCATGTGATGTAACACTATATGAAACAAAGTGAAGCGGGGTGAATACTTTCTGGGAGAACTGTATAGATTATTGATAATAATAATAATTGCTAGTATAGTCCATACATCTACTCAAATCAGCTGCAAATATAAATACTCCTAACTGTAAACTGAATGTTATTTATACAAACATGCGGTCGTTCAAAATGCCAGTCTCTCTCTTCCTCTGCTGCTTTCCTCTGGAGCTCTTTCTGAAACAGCAGCTGTGAGGACAGGCCGTTGTTCTGGGCCTCCAAGAACCCAAAGGAAGTCTCTGTGAGGCGAGCTCGGCTCTGCCACTTCTCCTCCGCACGCAGCCGGTCCACATGGCCCTTCCTCTGAGACTGAGGGACCTGAACACAACAACAGGCCTTATACTCCTGTGGAGGACTTACTGCTAGGAATAAAATAGTTTATTATTTTTACCCGTATGATGAGCTCACTGTAGTACGATGAGGGGTCTTCATCTGGGTCTGTGGAAGGAACAGGCGAGGCGTTGGAGAAGACGGTGGAGACTCTGAGGGGTTTGGGAGGAGCTCTGGGATGCAGCTGCCCATCTGAACCTCGCAATGTTGCACCACCACCTGGAGGCAGAGACAAGTGTGCTTCATGTGGGTTCACTATATTTTCCTAGGGAAAATAGTTTATTAGTACCTGGATGGGAGGGGCGCGTGTGATGTGGTCTTGGGCTCAGCAGGGGTTCGCTGCCTGTGCGAAACACAGGAGAAATGGGGTCGGAGTCTGTGTCGTCTGGTGGGATTGTCTCTGGAGCACCTGAATGAGAACATAAACTATTGAAACCAGGTACAGTATTTACATATGCTGTAGAAAAATACATGTTTTTTTACCATCTGGCATTAAATCAGGCTAAACCTGAAATTATTTCTCACCACTAAATGCTAAATAATGAATTTGTTACTACTAGATAAACTAAGGTTACTGTGTTTAAACAATCTGAGAAAATTATGACATCTTCAGGCTTCCCCCAGTATAATGTAAGTTGCCACCGGTGGGTGGCTCCGTGTCTGTGCTAATAAAGTCTGTATGTGTTCTTCAGGTGGCCGGTGCGTTAGTGGGCCGGTGGTTCAGCCCGTGGAGGAAATGTTGTGCTCGTCTTGTAGGCCAGTTATTAATTATGCTGTATTTTTTTTCAGGGTTTTTTTTTTTTTTGCAGCACCACAATGCTTCAAATGTAGTGGCCAGTTCTACACTACATTTGATGATGAGTTAAAAAAAAACAAATAAAAAAAACATGACGGTGTACCAGTTCGCAGATTGCTGTCAGACTGTGCAGACTGAAGTGAAGGCCTTCGTCCAACATTTTCCAAGTTAGCAGGCTGGCTTCCACTCCTGTCACACATACAGTATGGAGTTTGTTATTTCAACATCGCAATTCAGTGCAAAGGTTTTCAACCACTCTTAGTTTATTATGTTGCTAACAAGATGCCAAACCTTCTTTTCCAACTCATCTTTAATTTAGTCCTTCAACAGGACTTTGACAGGATACTGAGGAGTGTGGTAGAAACATTGATCAAACTAAAAGAACTAAACAGTCACATTATTGAAAGTCTGACTCCTTGGAAGCAAGATATAAACATAGGAGATATGCTTTGCAACTGTTTGACAGTACTGCATGTACTATGGTATGTAATATTTAGTACAGTAACACTCATAGACCTCGTCCCGAACCTTAGCAGTGGATTGATGACCTGCAGCGTGTCCTGTTGGGAGTAGCTCAGGCTGCGCCTTTTGCTGCTCCCACCTTGGTTTTCTCTCACTCTGCCTATGGTGCTGCTGCTGTTTTTAAGCTCCATGTGACCCTCACTGATCACACGCAGAGGAAGGGTCCGATTGATCGGGTGGGAGATGATGGCCCCTGAAGTCTTTGAGATGGGTCGGTTTCCGCCCACGTAAAATCGGATCAGAGCGGGAACGTTGTCAAAGCGATCTTCCTCAAACTGGAACAGCTCCCGGGAGTAACCCTGTCACAGGGAAGACTTGTGTATCAGCACAGTACTTTGAAGCAGAAAGAGCCCAAACGGGTGGAAACCCAGCAGCTGTTCTCAACCCGTACCAGAACACAGTATTAAAATTTCTCAAATCTATTTTGAAGCACAGCACTTCAAAAATTATGCATTTCTCAATATATTATGTGAAATCACTGTCAATCAATAGCTGCAAAGAGGTTCGTTCTGAGTGGATGGAGGCAGAAATTATTGACAAGCAGAGAGAAGGGAGTCACTTTCTGGGTTTGACTTGAGGAGTTTCAGAGTGTTTTGTTTCCTTTTTCTGTGATGGTTATGATTATAACCATCATTTCTAACTAATAAGATACATATCAAGTCATTATGTCACCCTGGATAACAAAATGCAACAATTCTGTAAAGAAATCCTGATTCAGAAACAAAACAGTTGTTTCATATTTTTGGTCTCTTATTGGGTTCTTAATTATTGGTGGCATAGCAACAGTATTTTTAGAAAATATTTCAAGTGATCTCCATACGTGTACATGTACATGCATTTACAATCATGACTAATAATAAAAAATTTATAAAGCAAATATGATGATTGCAAACATTAATGTCATTTTTATTTGATTAATATTTAGTGTTATTATTACAAATCCACCATAAATAAAGAAAAAAAAACAAAAACAAGAAAATCCATTGAACCAGTGGCATGTTTACATGAGCTTTTAGTCCAGCCAGTAATAAGGAAACAGTGAAAAATATAAAACCTGTACAGAAACATTTACTGTAAAACCATAAATCATGTGGATATGTGAATGGTAGCAGGACATACACACACCTTTTTAGGCCGAAGAACTACTTTTATGATCTTAAAGTGGTGCGGACCATTCTTCCAGAAACAGCTTAGAACGTAGTCTCCAGGAGTGGAGGATGAGTCTCGGACCAGGAAATCCTCGTCTCTCTCGAACAGAGACTCTGCAGCCTGGAGGAAACGCAGCAGTCATATTTAATAAATTAGAATATAATCCCAAATGAGTCTCATTTATCAGATTAAAAGTAGTTTCTGAAAGAAATATCCTTAAGCAAGTATTAAACATAATTCATATTAAGCTCACATTTCTGTTTTTAAAAATAGTTTTTTATTGGTCTGATGTAATATTCAAAATTTAAATATCCAGTTTTACTCCACTTGCATATCATTGGATATGTAAGTGGAAAATCATCATAAATGACAAATCAAGTATTTCAAACATCCGCCTGCATGTAATCAGTCTATATAATATATTTCACTTTGTGATAAAGTTCCTAAAATAAGCAGGCTTTTTAATGGTATTCTAATTTATTGTATGGGTCTGTATAGAATTACATTTGTGCTGATGCTAGAATACACATTATTTAAGAAAGATGCTAATTAACCACCAGGCACAACAGAGCAGAAATTTAGTTTACCATTTTAGACCCTGTACTCAAGCTTAACTCCAGTAAATCAACACTGTAATAGTTCAGTCTAAAACAGGAGCAATGATAAAGACCAGTGACACAAAGCATCAAAATATAATACTACCATGTGAACACCTTTATAAAACAAGTTTTGACAAATTCATGCCCATTATGTTTTGATGCATTTGCTTTATATTACATTGTCTTATCAGCTTCTACTGAATACAGCATCACATGAATAACATCAAAATAGTGTTGCTTGTACACAACATTGCAAAGGACTATTATTATATATTTAAAATGCAATAATTGTCTCCTAATAGAAGTATAATGGCTTCTCACTTTATATGCCAACAGGATATTCGGCTTGATGATGATGGAGACTTTACAGCCTTTATGATAACTCACCTACAAATAACTGCCATTAAACTTTGCTTGTACATTTAGGTTAATAAGTCAACTTCGTCTTATAATGAACAAGTTGTATGTTTGTCTTAATGAGCATTAACTTCAGTAAGACGGACTTAATATTTAAATCACTAAGACTACAACAAAAGCCTGAATGGCTGAATTAAAGCAAAACTCTTCATATGGCATCCTCTTTGTATGAGCACTAGGCAATATATCTGCTTGTGATTACATCACTTTAGTATTTGTGAATTCAGAAATAATGCAGCCTGAGAAAAGCCCCACAGAGCTGTGTTACAGGACGTGACGTAACCCCAACCACTCAGCAGCACTCAACCAACTGACAGCAGAAGTCTCAGGAAGTAAGAGAAATACTGTAGTTTTTCTAGAAAATCATTGCATCATTGGGTTTATTTTTCAAAAACACAAAGGTGTGCTGAATAATGCTAGTGAATACATGCATAAATTGCATTTCAATTATGTTTGTTGTATATGTACATATTTATCGTTTTGTCAAAATGACTGCAATAGTTTTTATTATCACTTATTTTTATCACATGAGTATCACAAAATACTGTGATAAACTTTCTCGTCCATATTGCTCATCCCTAAAAACTAAAATGGAAATGGACACATTTTCAGTCTCCAGATATGCAGAGCTGCATAATTTTCTTTCAATCAATCAATGAATCAAATTGTGTTTGTATAAATAAATAATTTTCTTTCCACCTCAATTTATGAATGTTTTAGTGCTGGTCTACCATAAAATCAAAATTAAATAAGTTTGTATTTGCAATTAACAAATTTTTAAAAAAGGAGGAACTTCCTTTATTTCCTGTATTCCAAAATAATTTATTACTCAGAGATTTATGAGTTAAATGTTGTTTTAACTCATTGTGCAATTTTCTTCAAAAACATGTATGCAAATGCTGATGGCTATGGAAAGGAAGGATCTCCTGTAGAGGTCTGTGTTACTGTGAAGCCTCTGACTGAAGACTGTTGTTGTATACCAGTTTCATAAGGAGGATGTTCAGAACTGTCAATAATAATTTGATACTTGATAAAATACTTAGGTAGATCTGGTTGCAGACCCATATCACAGTTTTAATTGAAAATTTGTGGTTGTGATAATTGATGTTATTAAACTAACAGCATAATGTTTCATTTGTGTGTGTGTGCAGCAAATATATTACGGTATGTGCACCTCTCGTCTCAGCGATCCGTGGTACCAGGCATGGCTTCTCAGATCCTCAGTGCTCAGCTTCAGCTCCTCTTCAAGCTCCTTCTTCAGAATGTCCATCTCTTTCCGACCACCAAACATCTAGAAAACATCATTAAAATTATATCTGCCTATCCACTTTTGTATAAAGTGGCTTTGAAGACCAATATGTAGGGGGGAGGGAAAAGGGCAGAGACACAGAGAGGTTCTGTCCTTACCTTCAGGTGGCTGAAGTATGCACTGATACTCTTCCTCTTGCTGAAACAAACAAAAGCGGAAGGGATGCAGGTTTACTGTACAGGCCAAAGATTATGGTGCTGCACTTTCCTACTAGCCAAGGACAGAAGACCAAGGTCTGGATCTGTCATTAGTACCAGAAAAACCAACAGACTAACAGCATGCCTCATTTTTGTCCTTCCTTCCTCCCTTGAGTTTTCACCTTCCTCCCACTGTAAACACTTCCACCTCAACTTTACATCAGATAACAAAGAGACAACTACAAACTAAAAATGGAAAACATGAACATACCCTTTGAAAAAAACTAAATTCAGCTAATGAATGAAATTATTCAACCTTTGGGTGCGTTTCATTTGTACTGTAAAAAAAAGTAAAGTCTAAACTGGAAAGTTAGAGGTTCCTAATTAACATCGCCCTTAAAATCCAAGATGGTTGTCACAAACATTGTGAAATGTCAGCAATAAACCATTTATTTGCTCCTCTTTTATTTATTTTTTTCTCATTGATTCAGTGACACTGGAAAAGAAATACATCGCTAACAGTAGCTAGCCCAAAGTCACAGAGTAAAACAGAACCAATCCTGTTGATTTCCTGCCTTGGGACTTGGAAATAGACTGTTAAGTTGGAAGTGGATTAGGTCACTTCATATCCCAGGCAGAGTGGAAAATATGGACAGTACAAAATTCAAAGATTTATCATCAAATTGTCTCTAAAAGCTTTACAATATAATTAGTAGCAAAACACACAATTATTCTTATTTCACAAGAAATAAGACTCCACTGCATTACAACTCACTATTATAAAGAAAGCCTCAGTAGTTGTTAACCTAACAGGTTTCAAAGTCATCAGCCTTCACTAGGTTTACACTCCTGCTTTACTGTCAACAGCAAAAGCAGATCCCTGCACAGACCCTCCAACCACTGAAAATCCTCTTGACAAATTAGCAACAACAATATCCCTGTTAACTTTTACATTTTCTAACAAATGTGTATGCCTTACTTTATAGCCAATTTTGTTAAACATCTAACATTTTATTTATTATTCTTGATTTGATTATACTAACAAATTCAGATCTTAGTCTGAATTAGTCAGGCAAATGAGTAAAAATTAAAAAGCACATTCAAAAATTACAATAAAACATAACATGAGACGACTATGAAAAAATGTAACAGTTGAAAATAATACTGCATTGAAGTTGTACTCAGATGTGGAAAATTCTGACTGGAGTGCCCTCCAAAATTGGACCTCACTCTGGGAAACAGAAAATAACTCTGAATATCTGCAGTTACATGTTTCAATATTCCCACTAGTTGGATAAATTGTTGCAAGTTGTGGCAATCTTGGGAAAGTAAAACTATTTGAGACTGCAAAAGACCAAGATAAAGGTTCCCCTTCCAGCAAAACACAAACACTGAACATGCAGGTAGAAGAACAATAGGATATTTAACATCAAAGCATATTTATGAGTTAAAAATAAAAAAATTCTGAAAATTGTGTCATTACTTTTGGCCATAATTTGCCAATTATGGTCAACTTTATGCTCACCAATCTCATGAAAGCTCAGTAAAACAGCACATGTCTGAAACCTGATAAATTGCGAAATGTTTGAGAAGCATACTTTTTCTCTGACTCCAAGGTACTTTATTTGTTGTGCCTTGTAAACATTAATGCATGTTGTTACATCAAAGAGCACAGAGGTCTGAGAGTAACAAAATTAAATACATCATGAAATACAGTCATGTGAATTTCCAATTAATAAATGTACCATAAAATTAAACATCATGAAATAATTAAAGTCACTAACAAATGCTTAAATATATCATTAAATGACAATATATTATTTGAATTAATTATTTCATGGCATTTATTAACTATGTATAGTTTCACAACATATTAAATTATTTATTAGTGTATTTATTAATGTTATATATATATATATATATATATATATATACTTACTTAGTGGCAAACTTAAATATTTAATGATGTTTTCAATAATTGTGTTACCCCTAATCTTCCATAGAAGAAAACATAAAACATGCTACAAAATAAAGCATTAGACTTTAATTAGAATAATATGGTCTGTTTATGTTTCTTTATTTAGCTGAGTGTTTCAGTTATTTTTAAAAAACATAGCTTGAAGTAGATACAAAGTCCATGTGATCAAAGTTTTAAAGTTTTTATGGGGCAACCAAGTTTTAAGGGGCGTTGGCCACGGTGGAACCGCCACTACCAACACCTTTTAAATGTGCTGAGAAACCACGTTGTGAAATCTAATGTGAGGTCACTGATTGCAGCACCTATAATGACCACCTGTGTTGTATCTTTGATAAAAAACATTTTAAAAAATGTAAATAAATAAAAAAAAACGCAATCAAACCCCAAATACATTTAAATACCTGAAGAGTATCAGTAGAATTGCGCAACAGGTAAGCTATTTAATGGAAAACCTGGGAAAGTTACAGGAAGCAAACACATAGTAACAGCATACTGACTTTTTTTGGACTAAGCTATACAGCAGGAGCAACGTAAACAGCAGCATTTGTCTGAAGCTCTATATGTTCCTCAAGCCCTCCAAGAACAAACTAGGTACATTTGCTGAAAATGATACCGTGTCAGGCTGCGGCGTAGCACTGACCAAAGCGGTGGTTCCTACCTGTAAGACCGCCTCACAACTCACTCCCCTCGGGCATGTTTCGCGGCTTGTGCTCCACGCTAACACCAACAGCAACCAAACAACAGCTGGGGTTACATGTAATGTTCTGTCTTTTCTCTCCTCTGGCCCCTCCCTGAGCTCCTGATACTGTCCTTCCTGCCCAGAGTCGACAAGTTACCACAAGTTGTGCCGAGCTCTCCTTCCTCTCTCCTCCTCCTCCTGTGGCAGTCTGCGTCAGGCATTCCTGAGATACCTACACATCACCTGGTCTCATTTAGCAGGACTACCTTGCCTTCCTGTCTGTTTTTAGGAGAGCAGCTGTATTACGGTGTTTCTCAGCTGATTTTCTCCCTCAACTTAAATGACCTACTTTTACCAGCACACACCACTCTACACGGTCCGAAACAGTTAGAGGGCTTCAAAGTCATTCCTCACCAATGTTGCTTACACTTGGCTATGTAAGGTGGCATGGGGGCCTTGAAAGGTGCCTACAAATAAAAGGGATTCATGTTTGCTGTTCCGATTTGCTAATATGTTTGTATTTGATGCTGGTGTCTCAACCAACACAATGACTCATTTTACTAAGCTCGGTGGATAATCTTGCTACAACGTTGTCCTGAGCTTTTTATTCCTTGATTACTCAAGGCTTATTTTTAAATATGACATGTGGTCGTATAATTTCAGTGAAAAACGTGTTTTGCACTAATTAGCGTAAGCAATTGCACTGCATAGGTGTTAATATGAACATCTTACAAGCAAACAGGTAAAATGAAGTGAAGTCAGACTTGTATAACACTTTTCAGGACCCTCAAAGACGTTTTACAACAAAATCAGTCATTCTCATTCATAGGGTGATGATAGCTACTGGATTGTAGCCACAGCTGCCCTGGGACAGACTGACAGGCCATATCACGCCATTGGCCCTTCTGACCACCAACACAGGTAAGGTGGGTGAAGTGTCTTGCCCCAGGAATCCCACTGATTACAGGGTGAACTTCTACCACCATTACCATGTTGGTAAAAGATTGGACAGTCTGGGTTCTAACTTATGTTAGCCATCTTCTCCTTCAGAACTTGGTTTTCAGCTCGACCTTCTGCTCTATTACTCTTTTACTCTTGACACTGAAAGGATATAAAGAAAATGTTACATTGAACTGTGAGAACATATTAGCAACTATGAACTGATAATTATTAATTTCTCAGCATTTTGTATATTGATAAGAAGTACAAAATAATGCCACATTGGACTTTTAATATCATAACTGGGACGATGGTGGCAACGGTGATAGGAGTTCATCCCGCAATCGGTGGGTCGCTGGTTCTATTATGACTCTGTCATTGAGTCCTTGGGCAAAACACTTCGCCTGCTGGTGGTGGTCACTTTGTTTTCCTCTACTTCAAATATATAACATTTTTATACACACTGAACACAGATGTACTGTGGCCCTGAGGTCAATTTGTTGTTGTGTTTTTTGTCATTTTTTATTACGCTTTGTTAATGTTGTTGCGTTTTTCAATTTGCTGAAGTGGTTTGCATTTCAAGGCCACAGTACAGTTGGAATAGAAATGATTAAGAACTGGACAGAAAATGAATTAAATAGCTGCCAATGTCAAATAAAAGAGTTACATTTGTACATCAATTCCACATCATTTTTTTTATAGAGGGTCAGAGAAAGAATAAATATTATATCTGTGGTTTCAAATATTTTCATTGTGCTTTGCTAATATTAACCAGTGTTTTAAATAATATCTTTTGGAGAAAATGTGTCCCATTTAATCACCCAACAATTAAAAGATGCTTTTGAAATTTTTAAGCAGCAGTTTGATGACTGAAGGCTTTTTACTTTGCTTTGTTGAAACTGCTTTTATTTATTTGTTTGTTCGAACTAGAAAGCCAATGGCAGATTTAATTACTTTAGTTTCCAGTTTATAATAGCCTGAACTTTAAAGCAAACATCAAAGACAGTCTTAAAATCAAAATGCTTTAAAATAGTCTTGAGATTAAGATGGTTAATTCATAGCATTACTCATAAAAAATGCAGTTATCGTTGATGATTAAATCATACTTAATGTTTCACAAACGGAGCAGTTCTTCATAGGCTTTTCAGATTTTCAGTAGATGGTTAGTTTTATGATTACAAAGTCTCAGAGGTTTTATGACAAACATGTTAATTATTATCCTGATGTGAGTGGGCTGCTTCTTAAAGTAGGGCTCTTCAACTCCAGTCCTAGGGGGCAGTGTCCTTTAACTTTTAGATTTGCCTGCATTAAATGTCTGAATCACCTCCTCAGTCTGCAGTGAAGTTCTCCAGAGCCCTGCTAATGAATTAATTATTTTACAGGTGTGTTGAAGCAGGTGCATATGTAAAAGTTGCAGGTACTGGCCCTCAAGGACTGGAATTGCAAAACCCCTGCCCTAAAGCCACAGTCATGTTCCTGCTTCTGACAGACAAACACAGCAGGTGTAAGCTTACCTGTGTTTGCCCTCTTGACTGAGAGCATTGTCCTCATCTAGAGGGCGGAGCTGCGAGCAGGAGGCCGACAAACGGTGTTTCTTGTCAGTGCGATGGAGGCGGGGAAGAACGCGCTGACGAAACAGATCCTTTGGCTGGTTCCACAGCAAACAGTTGCAAGATGAAGATTCATTGTGTACTATTGTTTTTTTTATTACTTATTCAACATTTTTAATAATAAAAATACCATGTAAAGGTTTTTTTTTTTATTTAAATATCCCCAATGGGGCAACTGACATAAAATTTCCACCAGATGTCTGCAACAACCCAAGTAACAGGCAGGCTGCCTAAAATAGAAATTAGTCCATCAGTTAAGTTTTGTGAGATGAAGAGGAATAGTACAGGAAATAAACAGTAATTACAGTCACATTTGTAGCTCAGGTGGGATTTTGACCCACCTGAGCTACAATAAATTTATTTGAGCACTTCAAATTTTGAAGTGCTGTTTATTCCTTCTTATCTCCAGTTCTTTCTGTTGTTTTTCAATTTGATTCAAGAATGAATGTAACATTTACTTAAAAAAAAAAAAACAATTCAAGTTTCCTTAGATATGTCTTATGAACTATTCCCTTGGATGGAAACCCAAATTTGCATCATTCATAAAGCTTTCTTATTCTTTGGTATTTAAAAAACTTTCCAAAGGCCATCAGCTAATGTAAAACCACTTGATATTGATCTGCACATAAACTGGAATGCTTTCCAAATACTGACAGATTTCAGATTTCCTGACTTTCTTTTAAAGAATATTGTCTAAAGTGGCCTTTATTTGAGGGTGAATTGACGGGAAAGTATGTTGTGAGAGAGGGAAGACATGTGGCCAAAATCAACAGGCTGGGACTTGAACCTGTGACGTCTGCATCAGGGCTGAGGACTCTATAGATGGGTCGCAGTTTCCCCCTGCACCACCATCGCGCCCTTCTTTCTCTTCCTTGTTTCTTTTTGTTCTTGTTTTTAATATTCCCAGTGTCATTCCAGTTGTTTCCACACAACTTCAGTCAGTGACTACCTTGCTTTGATTTCCTGTGTATATGAATTATTTGGGTTGACGTTGACATTTGTTGTGAACTTTCAGTGGCCCCATTAGAAAGATTTAAACTGAGAAAAATGTTTACATCAATTGATGATTTATGTTATTTTGCAAGTAATATAAATTACAATCTTTTTATTGATTGGTTTATCTATGTATTGCTTGATATAAACAATACAGTAAATATTAACTTTGGGTTTACTGAAGGCCTCACCAGGTCCGATGATGATCCCAGGGAATATTGTCGACTGACTTTGTGTTTCACAACCTGATCATCTGACAAGGAGAAATGCCATTAAGGTTTGAGTTCCTGGGCCAGACACACACATTTCTTAGAAGAGAAGATGCATACCACAGTCATATCTGTGTGGTAGAAATGAACCTGTGAGATAAGAGAAGGAAACACCATGTTAACAGTATGTTCGTACTGAGCCAAAGTGGATGTTTAATCTGTTTTTCACATACAAATTCAATTTGGATGTAAAGGATATATGTTATATAAATTTCTGCCATTAAATTGTTTGATACATTTACCTTGAGGGATTCGATTTTTTGAAGGAGACATCTAAATACCAAACAAGATGGCCTGATAAACCAGCTCGTCATGCACATCATAAACAATTTTAGTAACGACTGACTGTCTTCAAGTAAAAAAGTACAGATAAAAGTTTTACACCTGAGGACTAAATCAAGCTTTCAAATTCTCAAGAATACAAGCAGCCTGATAAATAGATTTTCAGTTGTGGTCAATTAAAATTGCAATGAAAGCAGGCATTGGTATCCTTGAAAAAGAAGGTGTATTCATGCATCGTGTGTTTACTTTTGGTTTTGTTTTACTATGTTGCAAACTAAAAAGGTCTCCCTCAATTTATTGGAGAACGCCTTGAACTGGTAGCTTATTTAGAGAAAGCTGTCAGTTACTGTCTTTAAGCTTCTGATTTAAACATGAGCTAGTAAGAGATTTCCATTTCACATAAGTAGTTCAAGAATGACAGATAAAATGTTGTAACATGATCATATTGCTTTTATTTGAAATGGGAAAATAACCACTATTTCTACTGCTACTGTAACTGTAAAGTGTATTGATTGACTATATGAACAAACGTGTCATCTGTAATGTGTATTTATTTGGGTTACCTAATGAAAATATGGACTAAATGTTAGCTAAAGGTGGTATTAGTTGCCAAATGCTTATTGTACAGAATATTAAAGGCAGCTGTCAGTTGTGCTACCGCCCAGCAGCTTGCCAACTTTAGTTTTAAAACAGCATCACCTTAAAACAAGTGACTAATTTGAGATGCTCCCTTTCACAACATGACAGTGTGTGCTTTTTCTTTTAAAGCGCTATTTACTTTGGCAAAATAATGAAAAGCTGAGAAAGTGACTGATTTTGAAAGGGCTGGAATTTCAGCGCAAGTTGAAAAACAAACTGTGGACGGCTATTAAGTCTTTGACAAATCTTCAGTACAAACCTCCACACCTGCTGCTCCTCCATCTGGTCTGTCTGCTAATAAACATCTTGATGAGCAAATGTGTGTGTGGCACCTCTAATTGAGCCAACGTGGTCTTCTCTTTAGGCAGTGCTGTGATAAGCGTGTCAGCACTGCAGACACTCTTTTAGAATTTAGAATTATACACCAACAAAGGTCAAGATGTTTTGATTTAGATTTTGTCATGAAGCAAAACAAGAAAAGAGTAGTACTATATTGTGAAATGAAAAGATTCAGGCTTTTATATCTCTTAAGAAATAAAAACCAACACAGCAAGTCATTTTGCATGGATGTCTACCAGCTTTGCACATGTAGAAATAGATTTTTTTGCCCCCATTCTTCATTAGAAATAAACTTAAAATCAGAATCTAGAGGCTCTGTATACAGGAATTCTAAAGTCTGCAATTACCATTTGTATTTGGTGTGGACTTTGGTTTATTGTCTGTATTTGTAGATTTTAATTTGCCTTACACTTCTTTTCCAAAACTCTGCAAGTTGTTCGAAACATAGGATATTTTATTAGCCTTACTGTACTTTGAACTTATCTTGTGAAAATCTTTCCTGTGCTGTCCATTGTGTTTCTTAGTTGTTATGATGCTCTTTGTTCTATAAGAAGCCTTAAAGTCCTTCACAAAACAGCTGGATACTGAGAATAATATAAACACACACACTATTTATTAATTACAGCATTTATAAAGGCAGTTGTTTGCACTGTGTTTAACTTAGAAGCATCAGAGTAATGCTTATATTCCTTTAAATTCACAACGTGCTATTTTATCTTGGTCTCTCACACTGACTGAACCCCCCAAAGCTTTAAACTGTATGATTTTAATGTGACCGAACATAGAAGCAGTCTTTGGCAACAGAGACTTAATTTTGAAAAACAAAAATATTTCATTTTTAGTATCTGAACTGTAGGAGTTAGATTTTTTTATTATTATTATTTGTTGGATATGATTTGTTTTAGCATCATATGAGCTGTAATATTACATCAAGCAAACCAATATTAAGTGTGTTCTGTAATCACTGGCTGGACAATTACAGTAACTTAACAGCATCTTTAAAAATGCAAAGAACATGTCAAATTTAGAGTGTTAGAAATATAATAGAGAATGACATATAAAGAAAGCACAAACAGAATCATTGTGTCTTTTAATTATGGGCTATCATTTGTACTGCAGCACAACTAGCTGAAACGGGAAGTCAGAAAAGTCAGCAATTTGAAACTCCCAATAATTCTAATAAAGATTGTGGGATTGATTATGATTCATGAATTGAAAGTTAATTATGACCATTAATTAAGCTGTTCGCCATTTTGTAAGTTTAGTGATGGGTGTTGCTGAAAACTTTGTTCTGATCCAGACAGAAATGGGTCATTTGCTGCCACTGTAATCTTTCACTAACACTATAAAAATTTGCAACTAGCTGTGTTTCAAATTGTGAATAATTTAGCTTTAGTTACAAAAATAGATTTCAAGTAAGAAAACCTTTTTAATTTTTTTTTCCTGCATGACTGTGTACATATCACACTGTGTGTGTTCTTTGTGTCTGACCAGAAAGTGGGTCCAGCCTCTGTCGATCTCTTGAAAGCTGAGTGAGGATTGTCTCTCTGTGTGTTGCATCCTCTATACCAGCATCCCTCAGCTCTCCATCCGTTACATACAGCAAACCCTGCAGAGTAACAACAGTGAGAGCCAGCAGGGGATTACACCGGATTGAAGTGAGGATTTCAACACAGAAGAAAGAAATATGTACATCCCAGCAAGCACAAACAGATGCCTTTTGAGCCTTCACATACCTCCAGACCATAATATTCACTCTCCAGCGTCTTGCTGTACTGGGGCAGACCAATCTGTCTCAGCCACCAGGTGATAGAACGATTATTCATGTCTGAACGAACTGAGGAGAAAGGAAACTGTTGACACACGAAAGCAAATGCTAACACACATATGCCTGTACATGTCTCTGAACAAAAAAAGTGCTTAAGAAAGACAAATGAAGGATTATTGTGGCATCATCGTACTTTCAGAAAGCATTCTACCAGACACACGAGGAATAGGTCTTGTACTGTTTGGCTTTCAGTAGTAAGAGAATTCAGCACCTACCTATTTGCAGGATTCACAGTGGCACTCTTAGCTTTTTTGTTTAGCAATCTTTACATGTGCCCCTCCTAATTCATCTTACTTCCTTCTGGTATTTTCTTCCTGTTTTCTTTTCCAACTGCTCCCTTCCAATTCATCCCTGTCATACAGTCAGTGTTATTTTCTCTTTGTGGTTACAGTGGAGGCCCGCTCCCCCCTCAAACCTGCAGGGTCACTTAGAGGCCAATCAGATTGTACAGCGGGCACCCAGCACCCCAAAGAGATCAGCAAATCACCATGCAAGGATTAGAATAAGCTCCCAGGAGGTGGAGAGAGCAGGTATAAGCATGTCAGGAAGAGGAGAAAAACAAGCAGCATGTCAGGTCAGAGATAGGTATGTGTGCACACTGGTGTGTCCTCCAAGCTGTCTTTATTCAAGTCAGTGGAAACAGACAGTTAAAGATGGTATGTCTGTATGTGCAACTGAGCTGTGTAAGAGGGACATCTAGTGTATAAATTGGACATACCATTTCTCTAACAGTCAATAGGCAAGTACATACCCTGGATAGGACCCCAGTTCATCTCTGAGCCAGAGAGATACAGGGCAGACAGTTGTGCACATTCCTTAGAGAACTACACTATTGGTTTTAGACTATTAAAGGCAGCTAGATTAACAGAAGAGACTATACAAACATAAAACTGTCATGAAGTGTGGGTTTGTGATTGAACCAAAAAGCAGACCAGAGCTGGGACCATGGTTTATTTTAAGGTATTTAATGAAAAATGAAAAAAAAAACAAGTACAAAAATCACTGGAGCCAGAGCAGAACTCAAATGGGAGAATAGGAAGCACGGGAGTAGACATAACGATCCGGCAAGTAGTGACTAGAAATGAAGTGCTTAAATACTGGGGAGGTTGAGTGTAGGAACAAAAGACTTGGGCTGGTGAGCCAATTGATCATAGGTTTGAGTGGAGGGAGTGAAGGCAGACTCAGGAGGGGGAGAGAGAAAGTGGCACAGGGAAGCGAGGGAGAGAACTCAGGGGAACAGGCAAAATACAAGCACGAAAGAATAACCGGACTAAAGAAACCTATGTAGTGTCTGACCACACAGGAGAACTTTCTGGAGGATTTGGGAATGAAGTCAGGTCAAGGGTCAAAAGACACTAAGCTTGAAAAATAAGTCTAATATATGGTCTCCAGATGTATAAGCAGACAATCCGAAGCCAGGACCCGAAAGAAGACGTGAACGTGAAATGTATACATGTGGTGATTTGTTTACTTTGGGGAACATGTGTATGTGACACTGCCCAGAGATCAGGAGCATTTCCTTATGATTGGGCCAAGATTTCCTCACAATTCGGTCATACTGACTTGGGCTGCATTATTCTAATAAAACTTTGCTGCTCAGTCAAAGTTTGTGGCATGTAGAGCCTTTTTCCTGCAATGTCACCACACAGCAACAAGAGAAGACGGCCGGAAGACACTGCACCTAATGAAACTAGAACAGAGAATAACTAGAAGCAAGAAATAAATGTAACTAGAATCACTAAGGAAGAACCGAATTAGAAAACAAGGCAACGCTGAATAGAAAAAAACTAAGGAAAATAAAAAATGACAAAAATCCAAAACCAAACTTAAACAACCCCAGACAAACAACAAAAAACAAATAAAAGAAAAGAAAGGTAAGAGACTCAGCCAACACTTTCTTGCTGGTGAGTTATTATTATTATTATTATTGGATTTATTATTATTTAAGTTCATTTAATACGTTTGTCTGAAAGGTTATGTTTTCATATTATTATTATTTTGTGTTTTTCTCTGTTCTTTGGCCCCTTTTCTTTTATGGTACATTATTAACTGCTCTTTGGATGTTTGTTTGGAGATTAGAAACGCTTACTCACTCTTCTTGTGTTATCGAACTGCTTGATATAAACTGGTCAGCCTTGTGCAGTTGAAAGAACATGTCCCAGGACATCCTGTGGTAGAAGTCTCTGACAAAACTGCCTGTGTGACTATGTGAAGAAACCCAACCCCCTTTTTCCTTGTTGTGATAATAAAAGGCAGCTGAGGACTGAGAGCCGGTGGAGTTGATCCCAGACAATTGTTTGACTGCAGTCCTCCGTGTCTGACTTCTCTCCCCTCTTCTGCAGAAAAGCAATTTAGGTCTCTGGTTGTTTCCTTGCAGGTTGGGAACTAAAATAAACCCCACAAATATTATTATTATTATTATTATGAAAGCTGTACTAATTTGATGTTTCTGCTTCTGAAAGGATAAATAAAATAAATGTTAGGGTCATACACACCGTCTGATATACCACAGATTCTCTAACCTTTAAGACCTTTTCAACAGTAGCATCTTCCCAAGTTCCACTGTGCTGGGACACATTTTAAAGCATTAGCACAAAATGACTTCAAACTTTAATTTATCGTGATATGTCATTAACACATTGAAAATAAATTCTTATCAACTGCAAATTGAGAGAGGAATACAATTCAATAATCTTGGATTGGATTCAGGAACAGTATGACTTTTTTTAAGGTTTTATCGGCTCTTCTGGCCTTTATTTGATAGTGAATTGACAGGAAAGTGGGTAATGAGAGAAAGTGGAAGACATGCAGCAAAGGTCAACAGGCCAGGAATCAAACTTGCGACAGCCGCGGTTGTGTTTAACTCCTGCACCACCATAGCACTCCAGCAATATGACTTTCATCATGGATTTAGGAAAGAGACCCTCTCAAATTTGCTGGAGGGTCATCAGGGTTTAGCAGGGATGGAGAGCTGCAGTCCGGTCTGGACCTGTGTGTTCTCCGTCTCGGTCTCGTATTGTTATGCTTCTGTCTTGGTCTCGTTTAACAACATGGCCCCTTTAATAGATATTTATTGTGTGCACAAGGACAAGTAAGTAGCAATGCCAAATGCTCAACACCCAGTTTCAACACACAGCACATAAATAATAATAAAATGAAAACACTAAACCTGCACAACGGTAAAAACACATAATTACACTTACACATATCTGGAACTCTTCCCCAAGAATTTTTATGGAACTTAAATCTGTTTGATTGCTATTCCAAGATGATAAAATTCTGTTTCTTAAGCAATTTTGTAATTAACTTATTATGTAATAAATTTATGGGCAGGACTGAAAGGTGTGTGTGAGCAAGGTGGCATAAACTCCGGCATGCCACGCCCTCTGCTCTTTTTGGGGCCTCTTACTGCCCCACAGACCACCTGTCACGCTGTAAGATAACATGTTTAACTTAATGCACAAAAAACAATGCTGCATAAAAAGAAAAACGTTAAACTCATTACATCCTGATCGCCTCGGTAATAGCTCTGCTTCACCACACAAGCGCCACCACACAAGCTTGAAACTTAGTGACTAATAAAGCGTAACTGGATTGGCTGGGTGTTAGATTCTGACATCCATTGCTAATGTCTGTCTCCGCAAATAACCTTGTCTATTGTAATTGCCCTCCTAAGACAAATCTGGATCAACAGTTTTCTTCCTCATGTCTTGCCTGACTTCTTCAGATTTTCAATGATGTAACACCAGGAAGCAGAAATCTAAACTAGGATCATCATCCTCTGGGTTTTAGTGTAAAGGCATCAATAATTATTGATACAATCATGTATCTGTCTTCAGTAATACTTCAATAATATTTGAAATTTAGAATTTTTTTAAAATAATTCCAAATATGTTTTGTTGATACTGTGTGCATTACTAATTAATATGGAGTATAAATTATTATAAATTATTATATTAACAGTATTAATATGGAGTATTAATATTAATATTTTATGGAGTATAAATGTGCCGGCTGACTTTATCAAACGTGCTTTATGTATTTGGAAAAACTACATTTAATTAGTCTGCTATGTTTTAAGGGTTACAAAGGTAACACTTAAAATTTGAATTTATTATCATCTATAAACAGCAAGCAGCAATATATCTTTTAACAACATGTCTATATTGTTAAACAGTTAGGACTGTGTGAAGGTTTTGCATACTTAATGAAACGTTAGAAATCTTGAGTAATCCTTTGTAATCATGATGGATTCATTTGCTCATAATTTAACAAAAAAACAATTTGCCACAGTGTAAGCTACTTAGTGGTTTATACTATATAGAGTTCAGAACCTATTCACAGCTAAAATGCAAGATTTATATTTTTAAGACTTGTTTTTGCTCTATGTAACAGTACCTTTAAAAATCACATTTCTTCTCTTAAAGGTAAAAGGTAAAGGTCATTTTATTTATATAGCACATTTTCAGCAACAAGGCAATACAAAGCGCTTTACAGGAATTAAAAGGAAATACAAACAAAATAACAAACCAAAAGAAATAGCAAAAGAAGAAAAAACTAATAATGTTGATCCAAAGTAAATAAACTAGATACTCCTATTCAGAGTTGGTAGATAAGTATAACTAAGTATCCTCTGGTATAATTCCTTTTCTGGGTTGGAAGAACAGGAGTCTAAAAAGTAGTTGCTAAGGTAGTTTTTCTGGATTCCAAGTTCTAATCCCTGTACTGGGTTGCTAAATAACTGTAAGTAAGTAAATATCCTCTGGACCTCTGGGATGCTAGATAAGTATAAGTAAGTAATCTCTGGATACTCCTATTCAGAGTTGTAGATAAGTATAAGTATTCTCTGGTCTTTCTAAGTATGCTCTAAATTTGTAAAAGTAATGAGTACTCCACAGTTTCTAAGTAATAATAAAAACTAAATGTTCCTGTCCTGGAAGAATTATTTCTTAGAGCCTCTGTTTGCTTCAGAGGAAACGTCTGAAAACAGTCTGAGTCTGATTCACTGCTGCTAGGTGTTTCTGTTCTTTGTGAACAAATATATCCATATAATGTATAATGTATCCATATACATTATGCAGTTTTAGGATGTTTTTTTTTCCTTAACCAAAATTTTAATCTGTCTGCAGTTTTCAGCTTCAAGACAAACTTACCAAAATTCAGAACACTGTACAGAAACATAGAAATGTTTCATCAACATTGTAACAGCTTTACTTAGTTATTTGGTGTCTGCATGTGCTTTTCAAACATTTCTTCAACATGACCCTAAATTAACATTTTGGTAAAATGATACAAAACCCAACAATCCAGCTCTAAAATCTGCATGTGCAGGTGCTTTTATAAAAATTGATGCAGGCAAACCTCTGTTTTGCATGTCACACAAACAGATGCACGCTTAGTAATTTTGCATCTGATCAGTTCCTTGCAATAAGTCTACACACACATTCTCATGCAGACTCACACTCTTTTTTTTTATCAGTTTGCAACAGCAGCAACAGCAAAAACTTTGCGTATGGCCACACGTGTGTCTCTGTGTGTGTGTCTGGGCGATGGTTGTGTGTGAGGGTGCGTCAGAGGAAAAAGGAAGTTGCGGGATGAAGTTAAAAGCCTTCAACACAGTGCAGCTCTGCAGAACACCCACTACGGAAGACAGGCAGAACAAGAGCACTGAAGTTGAAGTCTGAACATGAGATAATGAAAGTTAAGTTACGGAGTGAACATTGATAGAAGACATAAAGCTGTGAAGAGGAATTAGTAAAGGTAAGACTAGACTGTTTTAAATTCGTACAATGTCATTTAGTTGAAAGAGGAAGTATTTCCGTGTAGATTTCAGGGAATTGTTATTTTTCACAAAGCTGCTTCTTTGAAATGGCTGCAAGCGTGACAGTTCAGTGATCTTCGTAGTTCGACCGATTTATTGTAAAGCTGAACTTAAATGGACTCTTACTGCGTCAAAGGTCAAATAAAAAGTCAAGCGTTTGTCTTTTGCAAGAAGCATATATTGTAAATTACTCTGTATAAACTTTATATTGGAGGAAAAGCAAAGATGGAGCTATGGAGGCAGTGTGCGATGTGGTTGATAGAGTGCCGTGTTCTTCCTGAGAACCACCGGGTCACATGGGAGGGCGCACAGGTAAATCAGCTACATCTCACCCACACTTAAACACCTGCATACAAATGTACATCCTCATCTCTTTGCTTCTCCATTCAAATTTGTGTGTGTGTGTGTTGTTGATGTCCTTAGGTGTGTGACTTGGCTCAAGCTCTCAGAGATGGTGTGTTGCTCTGCCAGCTGCTCAACAACCTGCTGCCTCAGGCTGTCAACCTGAGAGAGATCAACCTGCGGCCACAAATGTCCCAGGTGCATCACTCAAATCTTTTCCTCTTCCATTTCCATAGGTGATTTTCATAGCTACTACTCTGCCAGCATGCATCACTGAGGCCCAAAAGGCTGTATGATAAGAAAATATTGAAATGTCTTATCGCACCTGCTCTGGAAGCATGCAGAACTATAGTAGAGATGGTGGTGATGGTGGAGTAAGTTTGCAGCCAAACAGAAAGAAATGGTGTACATAGAAAAACAGGAAACCCAAAAACTCTGTAATTCAATTCCTGAACCCAAACTGTAGACTTTCTCTTCTTACTGATCTACACCATCTACACCTCAAGCAAATTAAGGGGATTTTTTGCATTCAGTCAATTTCTGATCAAACAGCTAATCATTCTTAGGAGTTATAAAACTTTTCATATCTCACAAAACAGCATCTTCAATAAATGTGGTAAAGTTTACATACATTTCAAAAAAATCTATACACTGCATTAAAAACCAATTTTGGTACATTGACAAAAAAAAAGTATATTGTAAGCTCGCATTTAGGAGTTTTTTGATAATCAGTAGCGTAACGCTGACTTTTTGTGTAGTTGATATAAGAAAATACCAAAGTTTCTTTTACAAGAAATTTTATTGCTTGAAGCTCAAATACGCTAAAAAGATTTAGTGACAATAAATCTGAAACAAGGTATAAAAATGAGTTACTCATAGTATATTCTTGTCATACCAACTCCATTCCTGCAAATTAAATTTCAGTTAAATTTAAGACTTTATGAAACATTTGAAAGATCATTTTAATTTAAATCTAAGTGCTGAATTATTAAAAAACAAAGATATGTTAAACACACCCTAGAAAACTAGAAGTAAAATTCTTCTTAGACGTTTTCTGGGAATCGGTATTGTCTGGCCTTGTGAGCTCACGCTGTTTTTTTGTATTTGTTTTTGGGGGTTTTTTGCCTTGCACATGGTGCAACCTTCACAGACCATACTCCTGTAGGAAAATACAATTTTGGCTGATAATTCCCAACAAATGAAAGATAACTTATTATAAACAACGTAAACATATTTTAATACATTTAAATCAACTTTGGGGTTTTAATTTAAATTAAAAAATACAAAAACTTAGCATTTTTTGCGATGTATTATCATAGACTTCTCTTATGTTTTTGCTATGAATATAATTCTCTTTAATCAGGGTGACATACATAAACTTAGCTGTACATAGAGCAGCACCGCTTGGGAGGAGCCATAATCACTCACAAAAAAGCTATCGATCAGGCAATATGTTTTATTGTTTTGTGGCATGCCTTGTCAATGTGAAGTGGGTTTCCCTCGGTCATACGAATACACTGTAAGCATTGTGAGAAAATAAGACAACTGTTGGTCAATGACACTGAAGTTGTTAGTTAATCAAGCAAAAAGAGGGAGCAGTTTGTGCCAGAACTGACCCAATTTCCCAGTAGAGCAGCACAACTCCCAATTTTATTGCTACATTGAAAGGAACAACAAAAGGCAAGAAAAGAGGTTTTGAATGGATACACATGCAAATGTAACTAAATTTTACTTCAGCCCTTATGAGGAAAATCTTTGTTATTTAAAACTTACCTAAATGTAGATGTTTAAATTTGTATGACTTTTTTAGACCCTGGAAAAATCATAAAACTGTATCTGCCAATGAATTTAGTGTCTGAATTTTGAATTTAGATAAAAAGATGAATGATTCGTCAATGAGGCTCCTACTGTTTTCTGTTTTTTAACAGAAAACAGAAGTATGTCAAAAAGCTCTTCATGCATTGTAAAATATGTCATAAAATGTGCTGATTCACATCTAAAACTAATAGGGTTAGCCAACAAGATTCACTTTGAACTAAATGCTATCTTCCGACTAATCAATATATATTACAGTACATGTGGCTGAAATCTAGTTAAAGTTAATTAAAGAAATAAATTTAAAAAAAACATTTCAGAAGTTGTACGAATTTGTGGGATTTAATTTTGTTACATTTTGGATCGGGGTAGCCAGGCTAGCAGAGAGCTAGCTAATGTAGCCACTATTACCTATATTATATAGCCTTCTAAGTTATTGAAGAGGCTGACAGAAGCTGACATAAATCTTATATAAACATGCATGTAAAAGAAGAAAAAGCTCCAAAACTCAGAGAGACCAGCAGTTCATGCATGGCAAGCACTGGCCTGAAGGTTTGCTTTTTTGGGAGGGATTACATTCTGATAGCATCATATTCTCAGTGCAGTGAAAATTACTGTTGCTACAGGATGAAAATGAGATGACATAATTAGCAAAGAGGCCAATATTAGATGACAGTATGATAGTTTGGGAACATCAAAATAGACATTGACACAGAGAGATTGTCACATGTTGGGTCTAATCCCCTCAAGAGAAATGACACTGTGTCTGAGCACCAATTCAAGTGTGTGTCTAAATGAGTGTGTGCCGTTGCAACCTTGCTAGACGTGAGCGGGGTGCAGGGTGCAGGGTGCAGTGTGCACGTGAAACTCTGGGAAATCCTATGAGGTCAGATTTGGTTGAGAAATATCCTCTGAATAACAGAAGACAGAGAGTCCACTGTGATGTGTCGTCAGAGCATCGGCTCACCTGATGACATTACACAAGTCGGAGATATCCCTTATGATCAAACACCAATGATTACTTTGCTCTGATTATGTTTGCTCTGTGAGAACAAGTATGCTGCTGTTTTGTTCATTTATACCCTGATGTGCACAGCAGCAGCAGCAGCAGCAGCAGCAGCTAGAACTTAATGTTTCCTCTTTTCTCAAATTAGAGTTCTGCATTTAGTTGTGTAGAGGTAGAATGACAGAGACACAGTGAGACAGACAAACAGAGAGAAACAGCCAGGAAGAGAAACAGACTGAGGGAGAGCTGCAGATTCAGGAAGTTACAAAAAGCAGCAAATGTCTGACCACCATATCACTCAAACCGTGCTCCGTGCGGTTTCTCTCATTGCCTTATTTTGGTCTCAATTACCGTTCTTCTGACAAGTTGTTTTAGGTTAAGACACTTTTTTTTATCTTATTGCATTTCTGTGTGAGTTCATGTGGCCCGTTCTGTCTGCAAGATCCAATTTCTAAGATGTTTTCAACATTTGGGTTGCTAGTCAACAGGGGCAGACTTTAAGCGTCTCCATTTATAAATCTCAGGCTACACCACAAAATGCAAGATAAGTAAAAATGTTATAGAATCAAAACATTAGTTTTTGACTGGGGTTGAATTGAGCATTTAACAAATGGAATATTTTTTTAAAACAAGGGTTCGTGGCTGACAATTATGTCCTTAAAGGTTGCAGAAAATCATTTATCAAACATTAAAAATCTTGTTTATCAATATTGTTGCACAAAGACCTTTTAAAATATACCTGATATTATCTTGAAAGAAAAGCTCTCATCTTCTGAGCCCAATCTGGAAGCCGGTGGGGGAAAATGATTAAATCTCATGAGTGGATGCCAATGTGTTTCAGAAGAGTACTTTGAAATTTTTAAAGAAACGTGTGCTTTCTTTAAATTACATATTAGTTCTTTTCCTCTGCTTAGTAATATGCTTAAATTCAGCGGGTCGTCTTGCCTGATCATTTGTTATTTCAGCGTAAAAAGCCAGCCTTCATGTTGTACGACTAACAGCGACACAGTTTCATGAAGGTGGAGACATGAAACGGAGACTCAATCAGCAACACTCATGGACTGTTGACTTACTGAAGTTTTACATTTGCAGATTATTTGTGTGTGACTGTAAGTCAAAATTAAACATCAAACACTGAAATGAAAGAAGAATTAACAGAAAAGTGAATATAAATGTTAGTATGGAGATTTGTTTATTTTAGAAATACGCAGCAAAACTCAGCAAAGATTCAAAATCTGTCTTTGTTTTTTGTTGAAGGAAGTCAACTAATGATACATTCTAAACGTTGCCTTAAGGAATTCTTTCTTACCTACTTTTGAAATTGTGTTTTGCACACAATCAGAGTTGTTAGCGCTGTTGACGTGCAGGGCAGCGGGCCCCTCATTACCAAGAGATGATAAGCAGGTATCCAAACCTGATGGAAGATTTATTCATGGTGTGGCTAAAAATAAGTGTTTCAATATGGTTTTACTTTAATTACTCATGAATTGGGACTCTGTTAATAAATTGTCTAAAATAGAAGACTGAACAGTTAAAACTTTATTTTGAGATTCATATCATATTATGATGTCATTCCCTAATGAAAAACATACTTAAAGAGTTACTTTGATTCTTTCACATGTGTTTGAGAAATCCTTTAATCTTTCCTGGCAGTCAACGCTTGCTCGTCCAATGTGGCAGTATTGAATTTTGTTGTTGTTGTTGTTTTGTTTTTATTTAATTTCTAAAAGCTGTTTTAGTGATGTAGTGAAGTGATGTGTGGATCACTGTAAGAACAACTATGACATGTGGATCCTAACCAAACTAAACTAAACTAAACCTATTTACACAAAGGTTGCCGTGGAGCTCCAGAAATTGTGAAGTGAAATTTCTTTTAAGTTATTTTTGATATATGCAGAATTTTTTACAACGACATAATTACTTGATTGTGCAATAAATTGGCTCTATGTGTAATAATGTTTGGGCTTTTGTTTTTTTTTTAGTTTCTATGCCTGAAAAATATCCGGACCTTCCTGGCAATCTGTCAGGAGAAGTTTTATCTCAAGAAGAATGACTTGTTTGAAGCCTTTGAACTGTTCGACGTGCGGGACTTTGGAAAGGTATGAACAAACGTTTCTGTTAGGACACTAGTGTCTTTTTGTGTATCACAACCTACTGGTGTATCTTCAGAAACATCTGGATACGTAGAGGTTAACAGAGGGCATGAGGCTGTAAGATTTGCAGTTTGCTTTCATAAATTCTATTTTAATTGATCTGAAATCTAAATAAATGGGCTCTCGTTTACATGACATACCGGTCTAGTTGTCAGAGTGCAGACAATATGTTTGTTATTCTAAAACAACATTTTTGATTGTTGGACATATCCACAACATTCTGAATGGTAATCCTTTTTATTCTAAAATCCTGATTCTGTTAAAAAGTTATTCAGCTACATCTCTTATCTTCATAGTGGTCATTGAGAAACGTTAATGGTGACAAAATGTACTGAGCTGCAAAACCCACAGATACATTTATTTCCTGCCCGTATTAGGATTCCATGGGTTACAGAAACAACATGATCGATCAGTTCTACTGATCGTTGCTGGTTGAAGCATGAGCCTTCAGGTTAGAAAATTAAAGTTTAAAGTGAAATATCAAAAAGAGCTCTCCACAGAGAGAGACGTGTGAAACACTGAATTGTCACCAAGCTCTTGCCGTCAGGAAAAAATGTTGTGACTCTTTTTTACAAGTACCAAAGCTAGTACATCCAAGGTCACTGTTTCCATCTTTAATTCACTCTGAAGCAGAGCACCATTTGGTGTGTTTACACAGTGAACTGCGTGAACACATCTGTACTGATAAATTCAAAACCTCTCTAAAAATGTTACTGCTAGAGTTCCTCCAACTCACAGTTCAAAACCCAGAATGCCTGGGTTAATGGCATTCATTTCTGTGGTGTACATGGTTCAAAATGAACATGATTCATTTTGAAAAAAACACCAAAGCTGTGGATGCTTAAGTGAGACATTTTGCACCTGATTCGTCTTTAACACTTCAGACAGTTCATTTACGTAAAGTAGACTCCTAGAAGACCTGGAAGAATGTATGGCCCGATTTAAAAAAGAACATTAGATATATTAGTGTCATTGTTTTTATTCAAAATGTTTTTGAATAAAAATAGTTCACAACTTCTTAGGAGTGGTGCTTATTATGCAGTCCTAGCAATAGTCCCTACAAAAATGGGGAATATGTAACACAGTGCAGAAACCAAAGCCATGATCGGAGTTTGGACTAGTTAGTGCAGCTTGCAGGCAACCCACAGAGCCCCAACAGGAAGCACTTTGATACTGTCATTGTCTGTCATTTGAAAGGGCTGAGTGACGGCGTTCACTTCAGTGTTTCACGGCCCTCTTTCACTCTCTGTGTTTTAATCGTTGTCTAAAGTAAGAAAAAGCGGCTTCAAAGATGGCCGCTCTGTTGGCTTTATGTGTAAATAAAGAATTTCTTCCTTCAGTAACATAATGAGTCAGTGAGCTGCTGATACCTGCACTCTGTTCTTTTAGCTTCCTGCCTGTTACTGTCACTTCTCTTCTTGCTTCACTTTACTACTTCCAGTCAGTCACGCAGTGAGGTATGGAGAGCGGTACATTTTATATCATGATGAAACATTTCAACTTTATTGTATTATTTGGACATAAAGTAATAAAAATCATAATATATGGGATATACTGCATATAAATACGTATCTTTACTGATGGTAAATGTATTTTGGTGTACAGTTTTTGGTTTTGTCAATAAATCTGAGTATCATGGGAAATTTAATTCATTTAAAAAAAAGTGAAACATTTTTCATGTAGTTTCATTTTGCATAAAGCAATATAGTTCAAATGTTGGAATGTTATATAACTGATCATTTCTATGTTTATGGCTTTCAGCTAATGAAAACCAAAAACTCACTTTTTCAAACAATTGAAATGTTTTACAAGATCCACTAAAAGGATTATAATACAGAAATATCAACATTCAAAAAAGATATCCATGTCCTGTACATGCATACAACGTATCATGGAGCGATTAGCATGTGGCTATGCTGCAGTAGGGAAGGAAGCCCAGGTTGCTTTGATAGCTGCCTTCAGGTGATTTACATTGTTGAATCTGGCTTTCCTCATCTTTCTCTTGACAATACTTTATAGATTGTGAATGGGGTTTAGATACAGCAAAACGCCACAGTAAGAAATACAACAATCTTGACCCCCATCCTGAACACAGCCTGTTCAGGATGTGTTCAGGATCCTGAGCAGAACTGACAGTTCTGGCTGTTAAAGCTCAGACCACCAAATTCTTGATCTGGTTTTGTTTCAAAGTTCTCTGAAGGTTGGGGGTGCTGTGGTGGCGCAGGGGTTAAACACGACCCACATAGGGAGGCCTTTGACTTCAACTGGGCTGTCGCAGGTTCAATTCCCAGCCTGGTGACCTTTGGCACATGTCTTCCCTCTCATTACCTACTGTCCTGTCACTATCAAATGAAGGCCACTAGAGCCAAAAAAAAAAAAACAACTTAAAAAATAAGTGATCTGAAGGTTATTTCTGTGGCATCCGCTGATTTTTCAATTACACTTTTACTTTCCATACAAATGGGTGGACACAGCATTCAGTGGAGGGTGTCAGAGACAGTCAATGGGACAATCTTCAAGTCAGCATTTTTCCCCAAGATAAAGTAAATCAACAAAATACTTTTATACTGGTCTTAGATAAAACTTTTACTATTTAAGAAATCAGATTTTGGGGACATTTCCATTAGACTGAAGCCGTATTTTTAAAAATACGTCTTGAAAAGTGAAACTGATTTCTGTGTGATAAAAATGACAATATGTGTTTCTGGTTTTGGATAGAATTACTGAAATGAATTGACTTTTCAATCAACTTCTAATTTATTGAGATGCACCTTTAACATATCATATGAAGACAAAATGTTTAATCAAATAGTTGCTAAAAAGTCCAGATCGAGATGTTTTCCTGGATTAGAAAAGCAAAAAAGAACCAAAACTGTTTCTTGCCAAATGTCTCTATTTTTCTGAAGCCTGCTGAACACACTGGGCTGAGCTCTGCCTTTTGCCAGTCATACCAGCCTACCGACCAATCAACTGAGAGTACTTTTTTTTAAAGATAGAAACCAGTTCATTCAAATATTTACTTCTCTAAAAATCTTTCATCCTTTTTTTTTTTTGCCCTGAGTGAAAGCAGAAATCAAACTGAAACTTTCAAAAGTTGCTGACTACAAAGCAATCTTTATGGTTTGAAGGGGCATTTTGTCACTCAGTGCCATTGAACTAAGTGTTTGCGTTACTGAAAGACAAAAAGCTGCACTAAGGATTATTTTTGGTGTATTTCAACACAGAACAATGTCAATAATTAGTCTTTGTTTAAAAGAAAAAGAAGCATTTTAAAGTTTCCAAATTGTGGCATAAAACTTCAAACTCGTTGCGTTCACACACAGACAGTCTAGTATTGACCACTATGTCACATGCCAGTGGTTAGTGAAGCTGGTTTCCTGAGATCACTCATTGAAATAGAGGCAGTAACAAGTTAACAATTATTCAGTGTTAACTTGAAACATGTTTAATAGCATTATTCTGTCTCTTTCTCTCTTCATGCATTTCATTAAATGTGTGGGTCTTTTTGAATTACAGGTTATGAACACTTTGTCCATCCTGTCCCATTCACACGTTGCTCTACAGCGAGGACTTCAGTGAGTAAATCTGTTCCTCTCATTCTAACATTTAATGCAACTGTAAAAGTGTTTCTTTTTGGTAAACAACATTTAAAACTAGCTTTACATTCATCTAATATTTTATATATTTATATCTGTATATATAACTGTATATAATACAATATTGGTCCTATGCTGTGAACCAAATTATATTATATATTATATTTTAAAATTTTAAAGCGTAGTGCATCTTTTAAAAAAATCATACAGTTTTACCAGACTCCATTTAAAGTGGATACATCAGGTTTTTCAATCCTTCCTTTTCACATGTAAATCATTCACTTATGGTCTATATAAAGTAGAGCTGCAATGCTTTGGTCTGAATTCCTCGTTACTGTTGCTGCACAGACCACTGGCCATAAGCCTTTTGTTCTCTACACATTATTCTACCAAGCAAAACTTTTGTCTTTACAAACACGCTTTGTATAATGTATTGTTTTTATAATCAGAAACGCAAAGCTAAAATGCTCACAACATAACACTTCTCATTACATTTTGTCTCGATGGTTTGTGTTTTGCACAGTCATAACACAAATTCATCTAAACATCCTTTTCTCTGCTCCAGGCCTTTTCCTTTGGAAGGATGTGCTGCTGATGATGAGATCTACAGCGGCCTTTCCGACCAGATAGAGTAAGTCTTTTTCTCAGAAGTCATATATTCTTAGTCTTAATGAAAAAAAAGAGACAAATAGTATTTTTTATTATTATTATTTTGATTTTAGTTACTTAGTGTTTTTTGATGAAAATGTAATTGCCGCCGGGTAGCCGCTCAGGGAGGAGGTGGAGGAGATCGACCTTTTCACAGATTATCTGTAAAAAAACATTTGTAACTTGCTCAAAGGAACAGGAAACATCGTTTTTTTTATGTGCACCAGTGACAAATTGATTTGAAGACTGAACAAGTAGTCTTGAGAATTTCAATTCTGTTCTGAGAAATGTGGCAAAGTGACTGAGGAAAACTGTGAGAGGGACTTAAGTTCCCATTTCTACTTTTGCTTTATTTTCTTTGTGCTCTCCTTCCTGTCTCACACTGACAGTATCTCCCAAAAATTACAATAACTTCATAAATGTGAATCTTGTTCAGTCTTTTGCCATTGATCTCCCACCATTCTAACTTACAATACCTTTGCCATAGTTTACATCAAAACGTCCAGAATCACTGTGATATGGACAACATGACCAATCAATTTGACTGTCCGGTCCGGACACAATGAAACAAGAAGTTATTCTGAAGCACTGATATGATCATTCATACAGATATTTAATGTTGAGAGATGAAGTAAGGATTTTGAGAAGGAAACTTGACTTTTAAGGAAAACCATGGTGTTCTGCTATTTGTACAAACTGTGTTGAGAAATGCACTTACTCCTGTGCAAATATCAAAACTGATTTTAGAAATGCACCAAAGCGACTAAGAAACTGTAAACAGAATTATACAACATTTTAGCAGCAGATCATATAGTATTAATACTAACTTCATTTGCTTCTTGAGGTTAAACCAAATATAAAAAAGTACTTTTATAGGATACAGTAGAATACAATAGAACTATAACAATCATAAGTTATTTTTTCTAATTAGGTTTTTTGAGGCATTATGTCAGAAAGATTTTAGCTAAAGAATTCTGCCAATGCAAAAAGTTTGCACAGTTTCAAAAAAGAGAAGGAAATTTATCTGAAAAAACAGAAGAAAAAACATTTTTAAAGTTCTTAAATATTTAAACTGTTTTTCAGAAATGACCTTAATGCTGATTTACAAAGTCTCATCTCACACTATCGCAAATTACCTTTAAAAACTGCACATTAGTGCAACTTTGTGCACAAATTTCACTAAAGGAAAACTAAAGGTGGTAACATGATGTTTGTATGATGTCTCACAGTGACACGGTGGATGAAGATGATGATTTGTACGATTTTGTGGAGGATGAAGATAATGAAGGGGATGAGATCTATGAGGACCTGATGAGGACAGAGGAGCCGCCTGAAACTGTGAGTTTCAAACAGAAAGCAGCCTGTGTGCAGCATCTGGTTACCCACATCTCTGCAGGTCTTTGACATTCACCATCTTGAACTTTTGAAATGAGTCTGGTTTGCCCCGACACCTGTTCACCGTCAAACACCAGCCTGAGAGCTTTGAGGTCTTTCGTTTGAGTAATTTACTGCAACAAAATAAAAATATTCTAGATTTTTTTTTTTAGATTCAAACTAGAGGAAAGTTTGCTGCGTTGTGAAAAAACTGTTTGCCAAATTTAAAACTCATGCATTTAAGTATATTGTTTAATTTTTCTAGATATTTTTGCCTAATGTTTTTATTATTTGCCATGTTTTAATCCTTTTGATTACATGTGTATGGAAGAAATATGATCTCATTGAAATCAGCTTTTTTTTTCAGATATTAAGAGGACAACATTTAATGTTTATCATGTGCATTTATGAATAAGTTTGTGCCTTTTTTGCATTAAATTTGCCAGCAAACCTTTCACCTACTAGATCCTCCATCCAAAATTCACCTTCACCTGCAAATCTGTACCTGGTAAAAATATTGACTTTAAATGTGGTGAATTTCTGGTGACCAGATTCAAAGCAAATAGAACTACATCAAGTCAAAAAGCTTTTGGCCAATCAAATTACAAACAGCTTGTTAGCACAGATAACTGTTAAGCTTATCTGCGCTGTGACTCGGCCCAACGCACTGTGTGACGTGACCAGAGCCTGATTTATTGGCTAAGAGCCATCAGAAAACAGTAACACATCTCATGAGCACTTTCTGTAAGACTGTGGTTGGGTGAATAAAAAAGAAAAGTGGTGTGATTAATTTTATTCGGGGCTATGTTTGGCACACAGGTGACCCCATGGTCAACCAGACAGTTTCTCTTGGATGTTCAGATCCTAACAACAGATAGGCGATTGCTGTAGCAACCCAAATGTGGTGGAGCCTCGCTGCTCTGCCAGCTTTCACCATAAAATTGCTCAACTCTGTCAAAGCCTCATTTTGTTTGGCAAAATTGTGAACCACTTTGGTCAACTTTTGTTGTTATTAATCATAAACGTAACCACCCTGTGGAAATGTGGAAATGTGTGGCCTTGTTTGACAGTGTGTGTGTTCTTGGACATGCAGCAGCAGAAGGTTGGTGTTGACAAACGAGAGTGTTGCCTGCAGGAAATCCAACAGACTGAAGAAAAGTACACCGCTACACTGGACTCTATCTTACAGGTAAATATACACACACACACACACACCCGCACACACACAAACATACTGTGCACTGTATTGGCATTCATATGACAAATATATCATTTTGAAATAAATGTACCTTTTATTTTAGGTACTAGTCATTTTTTGTCTCCCTTATGATCCTCACACCAAGATTAACTAAAATTCCCCTTCAACCTTGTTTATCAAAACTTCCTTTTTAATTATTATATTAACAAGTCTAGGTCAACTATTAGCCATTATGATTCAACACACATATGGCTTACTGTAACCTGATGTTCTCCCCTCTTTTCCACTTTGAACAGTGGAAAAGAAAAATGTGTGATCATATTTACAACTCAAGGAAAAAGGAAGCATAACCTCTCAAATGAAACGTTCCTTGACATGCATCAACCTAAAAAGAGATTGGACAGCATGATAATGTGAATTTGTTTAGGCAGTTTACATATGTACAGCTGTTTCCCCAATAAATGTGGAAGTCGTTGTGCATATCAATCACATGAGAAAATGAGGATACAGTTCTTTAATAAAAAAAATCACATTTCAATATATAGTTAAATTTTGTTATCCCTAGAAAAAGGGATTTAATTCCATTTAAGCATCAAAGAGTTCACTTGTTTTAAACATTTAGCAACAGACTTTAACAAGAATACATTTCATCATAAGGGAAAATGATACTAGGCTTTGACTAGGCCCTGGACTTGCCATTACTTAATTTTCTCTGGTAGATTTACTGGTATCTTTTGTCATGTTGGAGGTTATAGTTCTGATTCCGCTTTAATTCTTAGATACAGTCTCATATTTCCTTAAATATCTTCTGAATAACATTATAGTTATTTATGGGTTTTGTTACTTTAAGCTTGGTTGTTCTTGCTTTAGCAAAACCTCCACAAATCATAACTCTTCAAGCTGCTTCATAGATTCTCAAGAGGGTTTTTTTTTATTTTGTTTTTTTCAGAAAAACTGTTTTTGGTTTCGTTCAAACAGATCCTCTGTTCTGCTGCCAAATATTTAAATTTAGTCCTGGTCTTATCTTATCTTATTCTGCCTCTGGCATTCATGTTTTTTTTTGTTTTTTTTCTAAACAGCAAAAGTTTTGTTTTTGGTTTCGTTTTCTTTTTTCATTTTTACATGTGCGCTCACTTTCTGAGTGTTCAGATCTAAACTTTGATATAAACATTATTAGGAGTCAGCTGTATGACCTTTGATGGCATTTTAGGCATTTTTTGGAGGCTGCCATTAGCATCTTGTGGTCTGATTTTAGGGTGAACACGCTGCACCCTTTAACATTCAAAACGATGAACCTACTTCCCAGTAAAATTGATGATTTCAAATTCTTTCTAAGTCATTTTAATCCCCTTTCAGGACTCATTAACTGCAACAGCAGTCTTTCTGAAGGTCTCAGGCAGTCTTTACGACGTAACCATGGTGATCAGTCTCACATTAACAGACGTAAAAGGAGCACACTAAACTGAACTTCGGTGGTTTAAACAGGCCAAACCTCTTTCAAAGTGATGAGTAAAAATGTTCTCATCAGTTGATGAGATTTTAAGTGAAAATAAATGTGGGGTTTTCTAATGTTGTTCCTCAGCTGGAAATACATTTTATTACATTTCACATACAATTTTAAAATGTATATTCTTTTGTTTTTGCTTTTTTATATATAACATGAATTTCACATGATGTATATATAAAGACATCAATTAAAGGTATGACATACAGTATATAATTTTTTTTAGATATTTCTTCTTTCTTAAAGCTGAAATGTTGCTTCAATAATACCAAAACATTATAAAGTTTTTAAAACGTCTTTGCCCACACAGTCATGAACTTCTCCCTGTTTTGTGCAGCACTTTATGAAACCCCTTGAAAAGTTTCTTCAACCTCATGACATTGAAAGTATCTTCATCAACATAAAGGTAAAGAGGGAGATTATCTGGACAGACACTCAGATATCAGGTGTAAACATCAGATTATTTCAATGTTTCACATGACTGTGGGTTTTTCGTAGGAGTTGGCTAAAACTCATCGCTGTTTGCTGGAAGACGTTCGAAACTCCATTTTGCATCTCGGAGCCCAGAATCTTTACCAGGTGTTTATTAACTACAAGGAAAGGTATGCAGCAGCAGCTCACACACCCCACTGTGTGTTTGAACTGATCCGAGCAGCGGATGCCTTTTCTGTTGTGCCTCCCTGCAGGCTGCTTCTCTACGGCCATTACTGCAGCCAGGTGGAGGCAGCAAGCAAGCACCTGGACAAAGTATCAAACTCGAGGGAGGACGTCAGGATGAAGCTGGAGGTGAGGACGTCCCACACAGTCACAAATAGCTTCCATAAAACCGGGAAGACAGAAAGTTGCCCTTTTTTTTCTGTTCAACTGTGCTGGATAAGCAACTTTAATCTACTTACGGGAAACTGCATTTGAGATTGGTTCTGTTTTTTTTTGTGTGTTTTTTTTTTCTTTTTTACATCCATGATTTGTTCTCTAACACAGTCATTTAGAAGTGAAAAGGAGAACTGAGTCTCAGTTTGACCTTATTATAGAGACACAGTGGCCGGTTCTGGTCCATGTTTGATGTATTTCATGACTCATCTCTTTGCCCTTTCTTATGCTTTATTACTGGCAACTAAAGTGTTCAGCGTCTCAAGATTCAAGGGTTATAATGTTGAAGAAGGTTTTCTATTTGGACATAAAAATAGGAAACAATGAGTAACAACATAAAAAACTAAATCTAGTTAGCATTTTTTTAAAAAACAAAGAACAGCATGGCATTTATTCTTTCTGAGCATTTTCAAGTGTTCTATTAACTATGGGTTAAGTTATGTTCTGACTAAGTTTTCTGACATTTAGCAAATAGAAATAATTTTGGTAATTCTAACTAAGCTAAAACAAGAAATGTTTGGTCTGATTTAATTTCAGTCAGCTAGAAAAAAAAGTGTTTGTGTCTCTTCATTCAGTGTATGTACAGTAAATATCTGGTTTCAACTGTACTTCATGCCATGTTGACTGTTAAGCAGTTGCCTCGTTCCTCTCTGGGTTGGGGTGGGGGGTGGGGGTGTGTGGGGGGCGGGGGGGGGGGGGGGGGGGCTGTTCATCTCAGGTTCAGGTTCTCTACCAGCAGCCTTTGGGTTTACGGGTTCTTTACTATCTCAGCTGTTCCAGGTTTGTTCTGTTCTGGGCTGAAATGTTGGATGTTTCTCCAGGTATTTTTGAGCCACTTTTCCAGTGTTGGAGTCACTGTCCAGAGTTAAATACATTTTTAAGTATTTTTGAGAGATCCAGACATTACAGTGAACAAAGAAAAACAAAAAAAACTGAAAATAAAGAGAAAAATATTTTTAAAGGAAAATATAATAATACACAGAAGCACATAATGAAGAGATATGTGGCATACTTTTGAATTGGCAGAACATGTGTAATATGATACGTAATATGTAATATGATCAAACATGAAGAACACAATGAAATCTAAAACCATGAGGACACGAGTGGAGAAACAGAAAACTAAACAAAACTGTAAAAGGACTAAAAATGGGACTTAAATAATTTTAAAAAAACCTTCAAAATGTTCACACAAACATTTCCACACAAAGTAAACATGATATAAGGAGTTAAATGACCATGTGAAACAGCTTCATAGCCCATCAAACCATTTTATTATCCACATTTAGCATCTACATTATATTAACTTCTTGTTTTCTTCCTCAGGAATGTTCAAAGAGAGCAAACAGTGGCCGTTTTTCCCTCAGAGATTTACTCATGGTTCCTATGCAGAGGGTTCTTAAATACCACCTGCTGTTACAGGTCTGTGTGGACACTAATGATAAAATTGTCCCTTTGTTTCCTGGCTGGTTTCATGCAGTGTGATGTTTGATTGTGTTAGGAATTGTTGAAACACACCACTGATGCCGCAGACAAGGACAATCTGCGATCAGGTCTCGATGCAATGAGAGTAAGTGTGTTACCATTAATAACTAGAACCGTTTGACTTTCCACTCAGTCTTTTCTGTGTGTATTATCAGGACTTGGCTCAATGTGTGAATGAAGTGAAACGAGATAACGAGGTCATCAAACAAATCACCAGTTTTCAGATGTCCATAGAGAACCTGGTGAGGTCATATTTTTGTGTGTGTGTGTGTGTTTGTTTGTTTTCTCTTTGATTGTTCTTTGGGTGACGTCGATAATTTTCTCCTCCTCAGACTCAGTCTTTGGCTCTTTTTGGTCGCCCAAAGATCGATGGAGAGCTGAAGATCTGCAGCTCAGAGAAAAAGTCCAAGCAGGACAGGTCTGTTTTACCATCGTCATCATGAGGTCTGTAGTGTTGCCTTATGTTTGACACTGTTTTACTTTGAATCAGGTATGCGTTCCTTTTTGACAAAGCTGTAGTCATTTGTAAAAAGAAGAGTGGAGAAACATTTGAGCTCAAGGATATCATTGAACTGCATAACTACCAGATCCGAGACGAAACCACAGGAGAGAAGGACAACAAGAAGGTGTGGCTCATTTTGCTACAGTAACACTTATATGATCTATTACTTTGCTAAAGTATTCACACCTCTTGACACATGGCACATTATAACCACATATCAATTTTAATTGGATGTTACTTGATAAATCAACATAACTGTCAAGAAGAAAATAAATGGTGCATAATTTTATTTATTTATTTTACAAAAAAAATAAATAAATTGAATACCTTTAACTAAACTGTGAAACCAATGGTCTCACAGTTAGTTAGTAAATATGTTTCTCCTTTGTGAAATTTAATCTCAGAACAATTGCACTTTCTCTGTTGGAGAACATTAGAGCTGAAGCAAACATTTGCCGCTTTGTGTTGATCTATTCCATATGATCCCAAGAAAACAATGTTTGAGGGTTTGAAAAATGTGAAAAGCAATTATTTGTGCTGTCTAAGCAGGCAATGTGTGTGTTTGTGTGTGAACAGTGGTCCTATCTGTTCCTCTTGTTGGATTGCTTCGGGAGGTGTGGCTACGATTTCTACTTCAAAACCAGAGAACTGAAGAAAAAGTGGCTGGAACAGTTTGAGATGGCAATGTGAGTTACCGCAAAATGGAAAAACACACATACAGCTGCAAACTACAGCAGAAAAAAAAACAACAACAACAAAAAACAGGAGTGGCTTGTCTTTTCACAGCTGAATGGTCAGGTGTTTCCCCAAGGAGTTGTTAAAAAACAATTCATGAGAATCTGTAAGAATCTCTTGGCTCACATCGAAGCTGCTGCATGTCTGAAGTTAGAAGACATGATCTGCGAGTGTGGAGAGTTTTAAAACTTGATCAAATTCAACTGAAAAAAAAATCTATATGCAAACAATATGAACTTAACTCACACAGACTAATCTTGCCTGAATTGCCTGATACTTTGCAGTAGTGAACCTCACAGGAAATGTGTGGGAATCTCTCATTTTGTTTATTGTCTTATTTGCATTCCCACTACTAGAGCAGAAACATTCATTATCTTAGCTTTCATTCAACCACGACCAAATAAAACCAGCTGTGTGGAGCTTTGGTCAAAGCCTTCATATTTTGTATATAACTGCAGGTCAAACATGTGCCCTGAGAACTCCACTGCAAACAACCACGACTTCCAGATGCACTGCTTTGAGGAAACAACCTCCTGCAAAGCCTGTTCAATGCTGTTAAGGTATATTTTTCTACCTCCCACAACTCTTATGATTAAAAAAAAAAAAAAAAGTTAACTGAGGTGAAATCTGTCCATACTGTCACCAGAGGGACATTCTTCCAGGGCTACCAGTGCACTCGTTGCAAAATGGCGGCACATAAAGAGTGTTTAGGCAGAGTGCCGGGATGTGGACGAAACTCAGGTCTGTATGAATCATTCATAGCTGTAAGGTCATTCTGGATTTGTTAAATATTTCTTCTTACATAAACTGTCCTGTTGAATTTACAGATCATTCTGGCAATATTAAGAGACAGGTACAAAACTGTTTTACATGAACAGAATTAAATTTCCTCTTTAAATGAAATTTTGTACTTATATAAATTATCACTTTATTTTGTTCTCTCAGGATAAAAGTCACAAAAACTCAGGGAGTTCCAACACAGGTGAGGTTACACAATAAACCTAAACTACCTTATAATCTGTCTGCCACAGCATTTTAGTTCTGTGGTCATTTATGCTGTCAGATTCTTACAGATTTTGTTTGTATTTGGTTTTCATGCCCTGCTGCTGAAATGTGCTATACAAATAAAATTTGATTGATTGATTGATTGATTAATTCATGTCACACTTTTCCAAAGTTGTAGATGATCATGAATTAGTTGTAATTAGCCATATTTCTTAGAGTAAGACTATTTTTAAGGCTTTTGGATTCTAGTGAATTAAAGCTCACATTATCCACAAGTAGAAAAAACATGGAGCAGGAGAGAACGTTTCCTGGAGCGGTTGGTGTCTGGAAGCACGTTCAAAGGTCATCAGGAGGTCAGAAAACCCCTGCAGGCCTCACTTGCCTTAAAGCGAGACCTGCAGCATTTTAGAGGAGGAACATCATACTGACAGTCAGACAGTGTGATGGTCAAGCTCTGCTTTGCTGCTCCAGAAAACGCTGAAGGATAATGTCCAGCCATCATTTACAATTATGCAGCAGATTTGGATCATTTCTTGCCCTTTATAGATGAAAATATTTGAAAACATTTACTGGAAACTGTTTTTTGGGATTTTCCTAGATTGTCTGGTGAAAAAAGTAAAAAAAGTATTCTCATGGTTTAAGACAGATCTGTAAATATTTTTTTTACACTTCTGGACGTGAAAGCGATTGCGATATAATGTCCTTTCAAACATTATATCATCTCCTCTGTTTCTCCTTCATTTACAGCATGTCCAAAGATGGAAGTGTGTCAGGAGTATTATGGTCTGCCGCCGCCCCCCGTGGGCTTCGGCCAGCCCCTTCAGCTCTTTAGAGGTGACATTATCGAGCTGACCCGTGCCGACGTTGACCTGCCCTGGTGGGAGGTAAGACTGGATGAGCTCAGTATTCAGGGGTCACTCAACTTTTTTGTGCAGTTTTCAGACTTTGTGTGAGTTGCTGCTGTTCCTTTTTCTTTTTCATTTCATTTTCTGTTTTTTACTTCCTTCCTGAAATCAAGGCTTCACTGCACAGCTGCTGTCTGCGGTCTTTACATGATGTGAGATTCATTTGAAAGTTGGCTTGAAAAATAAATACATTGCAATGGCGTTTCATTTAGCTGCAGAAGCATTTATATGCCCCGGCTCTGTGTTATATTGCTGGTAAATAAAACTCTGCACATAATTTGTTAAAAAGACAAGCTGAAATATTTTCCTTAAAATTGGTTTGTCAGCATAACTTTATTGCAGCTCCAAAAGAAAAGCCTTTTTTCTGAAAGCATAGCTTTCCTACTTCACTTAGTATTAGCTAGTCAGCAACATCGTTGTGATATTCTTCCACAACATTTACCGGAAAGTTAAGGCTGCTTTAAAATGAAGAGTTATTATATCCAGAGAATGAAAAAAAAAAGAAAAGAAAAGAAAAGAAAAGAAGGGCTTCTACTCAAGATTGATGGTAAACACAAGAAAACACGAAGATTGAAAAATAGTGTGAGTGGAAATTTTGGTAAAACTTATAACATGAACATGACTGACAGCTCATGGTACCGTTAAAAGAAGCATAATTTTAATATAAGGCTACATTTCTACACCAATTTAGTGTAAAGATGGATGTGTGTTTATGCACTGTGACCATTGCAGACTAATAAAGACACCTTGACTTTGGGGCTGTAGTTTATTATTACTAACTTATCCTTACTCCTTTGCGGTATTTAAAACCATAAATTTTTCCACTACACACAATGTAAGAACAGTTCAGCATTAATGGAGAAATTTTGGACCAATATGCAGAGTTTCTGGACACAAGTGTTTTTTGAACTCTGACTCTTCTCATGGTTGGTTTGTTAGTTTTCTGTCTCCAAGTAACCACTTGCTAATTCAAATCAAATTTATAATATTTTTGAGTTTTTCAATATGGTTTGTTGTGACTTTCAGTTTGTCTGATCTAGTTAGTTTTAATCAGTTGTTTAGTTTTTATTAGTTATTGCAGTAGTTTTAGTTTTGTCATACTTCGGTTAATTTTTAGGTCCAGAATTCAAGTATTGTATTATGATTCTGTATACGTTGATTGGGTAATGAATACTCAACCGAAGATACCATTTTAAAAAATGTATTCAGTTATTCTTGAACAACCAACTGACTTTGATGTTTTATTCCAACTTTTGCTGTCACAACTTAGTGTAAGTGCTGCCAGAGCTGGAATCTGCCGACAGCTGACAAAAACTGCTTGTGTGGGGAGAAAAAATCTGTTTCACTTCAGTTCAAATAGCTAATAAATAAATTCATAAACAGGAAAATGAAGAAAATAATATCGATCATTTCAATAAGTTTTAATTAGTTTTACAAACGTGCAATATAGTTCCTGATAATTATCGTTTTTTTCCCCATTAATTACTGCAGTTATTAATTTCAGTTGACATATTTTCTCAATTTCATTTTTTATGTCAATAGTTAGTTGACTATAAAAACCTTGCTTCAAACCTAATTTTTGTCTTTATGTAGCTAAATGATTTATATTTAGTATAATAGTGTATATGTGCTGTAATCTGATCATGTGACTGTGATTCTCAGGGAAGAAATCTGACAGCTGGTCAAGTGGGATGGTTCCCGTGCCAGAGGGTTCAGCCCTACATCTCTGTAAGTACAGCAGTCAGCACAAGCTGGCCTAACAAAACACAAGCTTCAGTTTGTTGTGTTTTGAGCTAGTTTCCAGTTAACACCATTTGTAGCACAAAGCAAACATTCGCAGTATTAGGAAGTGAGGAATTATTACACCCATGACCATGGGCTTACATATAACCTCTGTGTGATCTGGTTCTTTTCCAGAGGCCAACCCCAGACCTGTCTGACTTCCTCTGGTGAGTATGAACAGGAACTGAGCAAAGCGACTGACTCACCAACCACAACTAGTCTCATATTGTATGCAATTCAGTCCTTAGCAGACCTGACTGGGAAACACCACAATCCTGACACAGAGAAAGAAACACTATTGATAGCCATAAAACAGAAGCGCATACTGAGGAAAATATGCTGGTGTTTGTAAAGTTGTGCTTGCGAGATACTTTGTGTAACACTGATGGGGGCGATACAGCTCAACACGATTTCTGCCGTGCAAAATGTAACTCCAGTGTACAGAGACTGGTGTCTCACTATAAGTAAAATGCTGCAACAAAAGATCAAGATTGTGATTAAACTTTAGGGAAAAAAAAGATAATATATGTGACGCAGATAAAGTCCCAAACATCACTTTGCAAGAAGCCAGAATCTTTTACTGCTGCCACCTAGTGGTCAGTATTGTTAAAGCAGACACAATGAAATCCCGTCTGGACTACAATTTCCTTGACTTTTTTTTTTTTTTTATAAAAAAGATTTTACCATCACCTAGTAGAGTCTGTGTATGTACGGAAGAGGATTAGGGCCACTGAAAAAATTAAAAGAATTCTGACTTTAATCCTGGATTAAAGTCAGACTGAGACTAAAATCAATCTTTAATCTGAGATTAAAGACTGAATTCTTTTTTTTCAGTGGCCCTAATCTTCTTCCATAGTAGTCTGTAAAATCTACATTTATTTTAAACATCTGTCATAAGAGCTAATTAGTCAAACCGGTAAAATAAACAGTACAAACAAAATCAATTTAAATGAAAAGCTTAATAAAACTGTTAATACAACTTAGATAATAAATTGAGTATTTAAAAAAAATAGCAGACCAATTTTCTGTGCTGTTTTAGAATTGTGGCCTACTTATAGTTTTAGCGATGGCAGAGGAGGAAGTGAAGGAAGCCGTTCAGCCTGTGTTGGTCACACTTCCAAATATTGAATTAACATTAACAGCCGCTTCGTTCAGATCGGCTGTTCTCTCTCTTTGTGGTGGAAGATGGTTGTTTTCAGGACAGGCAATTTCCGGTAAGCTTCTTTATGTCAAACTGGCACATTACATATGTCACGGGCAAACATTAGCGACTGGTCACCATTTAAAACTTAAACACAGGCCACGCCTCCAGGAAGGAGAGGTTCAGAGGAGCCCAGGCCCTCTGAACAAAGCAAAGTGAAGTACCAGGGTCTGGTTTTCACCAGGGTGGTGCGATGATAAATCAGGGACAAATCAGTGATTTTGGCCCAAAATGCGATTTTATGCTGATGATACTAACTAAAGTAGAAGTGAATAATATGTTCTTTTGTTTTATCCACATTCGATAACTGCAATTGGCCTCCCAAAGACATATGCTGCAAATGTGCAAAGGATTGACGGAATTTAAGGAAGCCCACAGACATGGAGGCACATTACTTCAACCTCAAATTTCTCCACTGACCTCCTGTGGCTTTAAAGCTGATTTAAAGACTTCCTCTAATGACTGATACTTTATAGGCAAAAGAGGAGAAATGGAGCAGTATGTTTACTCTGCCAAGCTCCAGAACTTCTCCCTTAAACAATTATGAAGAGTTTTTGACTCTTAACACTTTTTACTATTGAACTTTGTTTTCCTGTAACTAAATTTAATTGGCTTTTTGGTTTTTCTGATGTTTTCTTAGTTGAACTATTTATTATTATTATTATTATTATTAATAATTATTATTATTGTTATTATTATTATTCAGAGCACTTATCTGTCATATACTCATGAACTGTACTCTGGTTTTGTTTCCCAGCTTATGTTTTTGTTATCTCACATTGATTAAAGGTTTGCTGGAAACATGGACCGCACTGCTGCCAAGAACCTGTTAATATCACGTTCTGATGGAACGTTCCTTGTGAGGCAAAAGGATGGAGGAGAGTTTGCAATCAGCATCAAGTAAGAATCCTCTAGGAGTTATGTTTCTCTGTTGATGAAATGTTAGTTTTGTTATAGCAACAAAGAGTGCTTTGTCAGCAAAGCTTAATTTGGAAATGGAGGTTTTCGGTTTGTTTGTCTTGTTCAAAATGATCTCACATTTAATTAATTTAATGATAATGTCCTCTTTAATATCCCTTGAATTAATACGTTTATAGATATTTTATTTTTAGATAATTTAATGGGATAGACAATGCAAAGCTCAAGGATGGTCTTCATGCAAATGAGAAAGGTGATTATGAGAGGAAGCCACAAGCCATGCAGGGAACACAGTTCTGTTCAGATGAGACCAAATATGATGGTTTTCACCTGCAAAAGACTATATGAGGAGTAAAACTAAGACTCTATATCAACCTAAGCTTTTCAGGCTCAGGACCACTAAACCCATTTAACAAATTTGAGAGCTGTGAGCGAGGCGGCCTTCAAACATAACTAACAGGAAGAATGGGCCAAAATTCCAGCAAACTATTCTGATTAGCTTGTGAAAAGGGATACCCGAAATGTTTCACCCAAGTTATACAATTCTTTTATTCTGGGGAAACCCTAAGTGTTCCTCAGCCAGACAAGAAAGAAAGAAATCCCTCCATCCAGCATGTTCTGGTTTTCATATATATATATATATATATATATATATATATATATATATATATATATATATATATATATATATATATATATATTGCTATAATCTAACAGAAGGCTGACAAGAAGTTCATGCCACACTTTTCAGATTTTATTTGTCCAAAATTTTTAAAAATATGGTTGATGTTTCATTCACTTTTATATGCCTTCCACAATTACTCATTCATCATATTGGTCTATTTCTTAATATTTTTTTAATAAAATGTAACAGAGTTTGTTGAGGTTACAAAGTTGCAGGGTACAAATATATTTGCATGGCTTTATGACACATTTAAAGTTATACTTCTGTTTGAGAGCAAAGTTTATTCTTTTAAGTCATATATTAATATTTTTATGTTAATGGAAGGGAAATTGTAATTTTTTTTGCTGAAGTGTTATTCCAGGTTATCTTCAAGTGATTGTTTTAGCTTCATCTTGCTAATCGTGGTGAAAAACAAAGTAATGTGCAAACTGTTTCATGCCACTTCTTCTCCATCGAATACACCTTTTCAAACAAAGGATTTCTTCTTGTTCTGACTGGAAATCACTGACATACAAAAGGCAGCTCTTGTTTGCAGAAGTGGATTCAGAGTGAATTAAAACAATGGACTTTCTGCTTGTTGCTGGTAATCTGTCAGTAATTTAACCAAAGAACTGTCTTGTATTTTTCTTTGCTTTATTTGTGAAAATGAGGGTCTGTTTAAAATCAAAGTAATGATTCGTCTCAAGGTTCAACATGGACATCAGACACATCAAGATCACCTCCTGTGAGGGCCTCTACCGCATCAACGACAAGAAGGCATTCAGAGGTTTAATCGTAAGTTTGAAGTAGGACAGCCGTTCTTATGTCAGGGATTTCGGATTGACAAAGTTTCCCTTTTTTAGGACAACTCTATGTTTTCTCATGAGCCCTTTTCTTTTTTCTATCTTCACCAGGAAATGATTGAGTTCTACCAGAAGAATTCTCTGAAGGAGTACTTTAAGGATGTGGACACGACGCTGCGCATCCCTTTTAAACAGCCAGAGCAAAGCAACTCATCTAACAACACACCACACACAACCTCAGGTACAGAAGCCTTCCTGTGAGAACCTTAAAGTGTCAGTCGGGTATACTGAGGGACTATTTATGGTTGCTCTGTTATGCTAATTAGACGAGGAATTAAGTGACATGAGACATTTTAGTCCATTTCCAGTATTTATTAAAGGTGCATTTATACATTATATGGATCCTTTACACACAAAGTGATATGTTTCATGCATGTGTTTCTATTTCTGTTAGGATTGCTAAAGCTTATGAAAACTCCATATTTTGCTTGTATGAAAATTTGAAATAACCCGAGATTAATAAAAAAATACAGAAATGTCATCATGCTTTAAAATGTCAGCAATGATGCTTAATAAAATCCTTAATTAGGCTGTTTACTCTACTACCAACTTGCCCTTAATGGACACAGCACTTTATGAACAGCCGTGCTCTTTAGCAGCAGCATTTTGTGTTTTTTCATGCTTGCAGAGGACGTCAGCGACGGTCTCCAGGACAACAGCAGTCATTACTCAAATGGGTGAAGGACAAGACAATGTCTGAGACAAAAAAGACAAAACTCGGGCAGAATGTTAAGGTTGCACATCTGGCAAGCTGATACCAGTGACTACATAAAAAATAAAAAATAAAAAAGAAATAGGAGGTTGTATCTGTGTTTTTGTCAATGGAATTTGTTTTCTTCATGAATTAATATAAAATATAATTTTATCAGTTGAAACCTTTATGTGTTTTTTTGTCTGTTTTCTCAGGTCAGCAGGATTAAATCTGCAATTTTAAACACAAAACCGCAAATATTTATTTTTATAGCCTTTGTTGTACGTTTCGAAAATTGATGTATTACAGCTTGTGTATTTATTTTTTTCAATGTTTTATTATTATTATTATTATTATTAGTATTATTATTATTATTATTATTATTATTATTATTTCAAGTGGATTCAGATTTCATTTTAATGAGATCTTAGATTTTTTTTAATGGGTTGTGTAGCCCATTAATGTCTGTATTAGAAAAAACTATTGTTTGTATTGGTCTTATGTAATATCCGAATTTCCTTAATTAAAACAATCATACTGAAAAGTTAATCTATACACGAGTTTCCCATTTTCAATTGGATTAGTAAAATAAATGGAGATTTTGATGACATTCAACTCTTTTGACGTCTTTCTGTTTTGGCTAATGATGTCCTGGCTGCAGCTTCATAACAGACATGAGACTCTCACACAGGTGTTTTAAAATGCTAATCTTATTTTAAGCCTCTTCATGCTGCAATGTGGGCTCTGTCTCACAGGGGGCAGCATAAGGAGCTTCGGCTTGGCGAGGGCCAGATACGACTTCTCTGCCCGGGACCGCACTGAGCTGTCCCTGCGAGAGGGGGACACCATCAAGATCCTCAAGAAGGGACACACGGGCTGGTGGAAGGGAGAAGTCTACGGCCGGGTGAGACTAGCAAGACGTCATCGACACGACGACAAAACGTTCAAATATTGAGAGACCATCTTGTTTTACTTGTTTCTGCTTCTACTTCCAGGTGGGGTTGTTTCCATCCAACTATGTGGAGGAGGATTACTCTGATTACTGCTGAGATGTGTCAACCCGCTCTGAATGTCAAACGTTTTTTGTGAGTGACTGCATTAAGCCAAATGCATGAGTGTGAAGCTGTGTGTGTGAAAGGAAATGTGATTCTGCTGCTGGGGTCCAGTGATGTGAATAAAACTTTTTATTCAGTTGGTCTCATCCGTCTCATTAATTCATTACAGATTTTGAGCAAACCTTTCTACGGTGTTTTGGCAAACAATTTCACTTGAATATTTATTGAGACATAAATAAATATGTAATAGGACATATAAATATGTAATAGGAGCTTTAGGAATTTGATCTGAGATCAATTAAAAGTTTCAAAAATGGGTCTTTAAGGATCTTGTAAAAGTTTTATTTTCTTTGCAGTTTTTCCACATTGTTGCTATTGCATTTAGAAGCTTCAATGGGATCATTACAGTATGTCAGCACAAAGTAAATAATTAAGAAGGAGGCAGAGAGAATGCTAAAAGTCTTAACATTTTTTAAAAATAAAACTGAAAAGTGTGGCAACCATTTGTACACTGAAAGTTTTGCCCATTTTTTTGCAAAATAGTTTAAGCTTAGACAGATTGGATAGTAGGTTTCTAGGAACATCAATGCTCAAGTTGTAACACAAGTGGTCAATTTTATTTACGTGTTAACTTTGACTGGGCCATTTTATATGACATTAATGTGCTTTCTGGTAGTCTGGTTAGGGTTTTTGTGCAGGAAGGTGAACCTCTGGCTCCCAGTCTCAAGTCTTTCACAGGCTGTTACATGTTCTCTTTTGGCATTAGTTCAGCATTACTTTAAACTACATTCATCGAGGGCTGCTGTCCTGCAACGTTTAGTCGCTTGTTTTACACACTTGAATTAAATGGTGAAACTGCCGGACCAGCATGCAGTTCAGCTCTACAGATGAGCTGATATTGGAGCCAGTGAGCTGAAGCAGAGACTGGAGTTTGAGCCCACTGCTTTAGTGTTATGTTTAGTTTTGTATTTGACACAGCCTCTTCCACTGATTTGCTTTGTACCTTACAAAGATTGTGGCAAACTTTAAACCAAAGTTTATTTGAAAGCCATATTTGTGGAATGCACATCCAAGACTTTCTCTGACCTCTGATCTGTGCATGTCCTCCAGTTATTGGCCGTCTGTTTCTCTACCAGTTTAGGTGGACAGCCAGATCAGCAGGTTTTCAAATTTCCATATTTGGCTAATGGATTGAATAGAGCTTTATGAAATATAATTGTAATTTGATAAAAAATAAAGCCTCATTAATAGGTTCTTTTTAAAATCAGGCTACACTGCATTCAGAAAAGCCTAACGCCAATCTGTTTGAAAGCTGCTGCAAGGTACTTGCATGAAACTAAACTCAGTTCAGCTGCGATGCTTGATGAAGATAAATTAACTCTACGCACGTCAAAGATAGATGTGATTGTCAGAGTATTTGTGGTTTTAAGTCCAGGACTCAGAATGTGTGATGGAAAGAAAAAAGGTGACAAAGTCAAATTTTGTAGACTTAGAAAATAAACATACCTTGTGCCTTTATCAAGGAGACCGCTAATAACAACATACATTTTAACAATGTTGTTGCAACTAGTCTTTTGTTTTTTCTGTCGTTAAGCTGCCATTTTATAATGTAAACAGCGGAAGTTGTCTTATCAAAATAAAGGCATCAAATCAAAAACCGGTAGTCAACCAGATATCATGCAAAAGAAATAAATAAATAAAGGCAATAAGTCCTAAAAAAGGATACAACAAATAAGGAGCTTAATTTGGGGTTATTTACAGATGGTCTCCTTCTTTCTCCATGGCTCCACTGGTGTCACAGTTTTCTTTTGGTTTGTCGTGGCCCCAGTCTTTAAACTTTACAGTACTGTCATAAACCCAGAACCAGTAATGGAGGGAAGAGGTGTAGTGAAGGCAGAGTCATACGAAGGGACTGTTGGCTTTCTCAGCCTCTACTTCAGCAAAGGTTTGCATCTGATTATCCAAGATGGAGGCCAGCTCTTTGTGGTTATGTCAGGGCTTCTTCCCAGGTCTTGTTTTGGTCAATCAGCGAAAAAGGTGAATCTCAAAAAGAAATGTAAACATGTTTTATATCACAGAGAGTCAAGCAACTCCATATAGGATATAATGTAAACAGAACAGTCAGAAATGCAATAAGTTTATAGCAGGTGTACGAATGATCTAATCACCTGCTGATTGCAGCAATTATAATGCTAATCCACATTATTAGCATTATTAGTTCATTAGTCTTAATGCCATATCAGGTCAGATAGTGTAACATATAAAACAAAAAAACTCCTGGCTTGTCCCAATGTACTACTTCCTTCATCTTCAGTGTTTCAATTATTGGGGCCTGCCATAGCAATGCATAGCAGGGCAACTGCAAAGCAAAGTATTTCAATGCCTCCATGCAAGGCATGGAAGGCACCTATTACTTTACACCTCAAAATAACTGCCACTTCACCATTAATGCGGCTGGTACCGCTGCGTGCACCCCCACAATATATATATCAAAACATGCGACTGGATCTCAGCATGCGGACTATTACTTCTGTTGTAATAGAACAGAAGTTGTTTTTGGCTTGTTAGCGAAAACCAAGCCAAATTCAAATCAAAAGAAATTATAACTGACACTGTTTCGTGTCTGTTAAATAAAATTCTGGTTGATTGTGAAGTTGAATAGTGACTGTTGTCTTTGTGGTTTCACGTTTACACATGACATTAACAGACCTGGGGAGACGAGAACACAACGAGCAGCAGGTAGCAAAAATATCTCGTTTTCTCAACAAAGCCCATGTTACTCAACAAGCTTGTCACTCTCCCAATGCTACTGAGTACGTTGTAGCTTACTTTAGCATTGATGCAAATTTTTAGTATCAGAAAGCTGGGTTCCGACCAACAGGCATATTTTGGCAGGCCCTGTTTAAATTTCTTTGGAAAATTTCTAATTTCATCCTGAACTCCAAAGACTTCGTCTGGGGAAAAATATCTTCATGGATGGTGCATTGCTGTAAAAAAAACCTTGTAAACAATGGCATCTCTGTAAAAAATCCAGATATATCTTCGGAATACTGAGCCACAAAGCTTAAGGTAATACTCAAGTTCATAATGCTATGTGTTGTGGCATTCGTCCAACAGATAAAGAATGAGTTGGAAAATTTGTAAAAGTACATAGTTGACTGAAGATTAGCATCCATGTTGGAGAAATCAACTGTGTCATTTTGAATGTCTTTTCTTCTGCTGAAGAGGATTCTTCTAATAATGAATCCTCAGAGATTTCTTCAAAATTTGACAAGATTTCTTTGGTGTCACAGCTGCGTTTCACATTAAGATCTGTTATGTTTTTGGGAAGACTGGTAAAGACATTTTTTGTAATATCTGTGTTGGCAAAGAGATAAGTGTGGTTGTAAAGGTAACTCACTAAAACTGTGAGCAAGCAAACACATCCAGGTTCATTTGGTCATGAGGAACATTGAACATTTCTAAAATGTCATTGCCTCTTATGCTAGACCCTAACAACTTTTAAACTGATTTTGTAACAAGAAATCCAAGGTCCTATTAAAGGCAAAAATCCTCTTGACTTGGAGTTCAGTTAAAATGGTTTGTATGATCATTTTGAAGTCGTCTCTCTGGAAGCGCTTGTCCCGATGTACTACATCCTTTATCTTCACTGTTTCAATTATTTCATTCTGAACTGTAAAGACTTCATCTGGGGGAAAATATTTTCCTCAATGATGCATTGCTGTGAAGAAAAACCTCACAAACAAAAGCACCTCTGCAAAAAGTCCAGATTCTGAGCCACAAACCTTCAGGTAATACTCAAGTTCATAATGTTGTGGCATTCGTCCAACAGTTGAAGATTGAATTGGAAAACATTCAAAAGTACATGGTTGGCTCAAGATTAGCATCCACGCTGTTGAAATCATCAGTGTCATTTTGAATTTCTTTTCTTCTGCTGAAGAGGATTCTTCTAATGATAAATCCTCAGAGATTTCTTCAAAATCTGTCACAATTTCCTCGCTGTTGCAGCTTGGAGTCACATCCAGGTCCATTACGTTTTTGGAAAGACTGGTAAAGACATTTTTTTATAAAATCTGTGGTGGCAAAGAGATAAGTGTGGTTGGAAAGGTAACTCACTACAACTGTGAGCAAGCAAACACATCCAGGTCCATTTGGTCATGAGGAACATTGACACTTTCTAAAGAAACAAAGTCTTCTGATGCCTTTACTGTCAAATCCATAGTTGTGGTTTTGATGGTAACCTTCTCATCCTTAGAGGAATCTTCCATGTCCTTTTGGTCTTCAGGGTTCAATGTCAAAAGCAAAGTAGTTTGATCTCTCGTCCTCAGAGCTCTCTACAAAAATGTCATTGCCTCTTGTGATATATCCTAACAAATTTTCAACTCCCTTCGTAACAAGAAATCCAAGGTCCCATCACAGGCAAAAATCCTCTTAACTTGGTGTTCAGTTAAAATGGTTTGTAAAGTCAGTTTGAAGTCGTCTCTCTGGAATCGATCTACCTACAACCAAGTTGAAAAGCAAACAAAGTACCATGCTAAGAGGCAGAGTGTTGACAATGTTTTATGTTGCTTGGTTCAGTTAATGAGATCTAATGAAAACTAGCAATGTTTGTTTTTCTGCAACAGCAATATGACTAATTTTAAACACTTATAAGCAGAGGCTGAAAACAGCTTTTACTTTTATTTTTTACCTTTCAATGAAAGTAAAATATATGTAATATACTATAGAAGAAACAAAAACTTTAATTTGCATTATTAAAAAACATATAAAACACTCCATTAGTTAAACATTTAAAGCTGTGAGTCAAATTTACACTGATCACAAATGTGTCAGAAATTACAGCAAACTTCTACAATACACAAGAAAAAGAAAAGAGAAATGTTTTAAATATTTCAAATTGTCAAAAAGAAGGTTTTCTGTGAGCAAAGCAATACTAGACAAGATGTGAAGTTTTCACCTGATGAAGGTTACCATAACTCACAAACTGAGACACAAACTGAGTCACAGCTCTTAGTTTGCAGCACAGATAAAATGAAACTCATCATGATCAGACTTGATGAACCAGAGATGGTCTCCTTCTTTCTCCATGTTTTGACGGTAACTTTCTCATCATTAGAGGAATCTTCCATGTCCTTTTGGTCTTCAGGTTTCAATGTCAAAAGCAAAGTATTTTCATCTCTCGTCCTCAGAGCTCTCTACAAGGACATTGTTGCCTCTTGTGCTATATCCTAACAACTTTTCAACTCCCTTTGTAACAAGAAATCCAAGGTCCCATCACAGGCAAAAATCCTCTTGACTTGGTGTTCAGTTAAAATGGTTTGTAAAGTCAGTTTGAAGTCGTCTCTCTGGGATCGATCTACCTCCAACCAAGTTGAAAAGCAAACTGAGATTTCTTGTATCTCTCTGAACATTTATGACATCACTGACATCACACAGAGGTTCTCATGGATACGATGATGTCAAACAACCTGTGTCAGGGTTTTGTTTGTTTTAGTTGCTATGAAAACACAAGGAGTAATGACTGGCGTAAGATTATTGTCAATTAAAAATGCATGCGTAGACATCTAAATTAGTAAATGTTAGTCAACAAATGTGCAGAAATTTAAGTTTTGTATTTGTCTTGTTTTCCAACTCATACATGCATGTAAAAATGGGATATTGTACATATGAGGATACTCATGAACAAATTTAAATAGTTATGGACAATCCATGAAGAGCACAGAGATCCAATAACAGAACACCACTCTGGTTTAGATCAGGGTGGCCGATCCTCCCAACCACACCCCTCCAGGTCTCACTGTCATTGCTCACGCGAGCGTTGAAATGTCAAAGCAGCATAAGGAAGTCCCCAGGAGGGCCACTCAACAGCACCTCTTCAACAATTGGAAAAAAGGTGGGTAATCTAACCTGCTGTTTGTCAGGTAAGTACAAGCAGCAAATGACTGAGGACAGATGGTACCACTGAGGTCCACGTTTTACAGGAATTTCAAAGATTGGGTCAGGAATTGAAGGATATCTTAAATCGTCTGGACTGACTGACCATGGGAGTATCAGGGTCAACACATCGGTGTCACTGAAAAAGCATTTTCTCTTTATGTTGGAGTAGTGTGGTTGTAAAGGTAACTCACTCAAACTGTGAGCAAGCAAACACATCCAGGTCCATTTGGTCATGAGGAACATTGACACTTTCAAAAGCAACAAAGTCTTCTGATGCCTTTACTGTCAAATCCATAGTTGTGGTTTTGATGGTAACTTTCTCATCCTTAGAGGAATCTTCCATGTCCTTTTGGTCTTCAGGGTTCAATGTCAAAAGCAAAGTAGTTTGATCTCTCGTCCTCAGAGCTCTCTACAAAAATGTCATTGCCTCTTGTGATATATTCTAACAAATTTTCAACTCCCTTCGTAACAAGAAATCCAAGGTCCCAACACAGGCAAAAATCCTCTTAACTTGGTGTTCTGTTAAAATGGTTTGTAAAGTCAGTTTGAAGTCGTCTCTCTGGAATCGATCTACCTCCAACCAAGTTGAAAAGCAAACAAAGTACCATGCTAAGAGGCAGAGTGTTGACAATGTTTTATGTTGCTTGGTTCAGTTAATGAGATCTAATGAAAACTAGCAATGTTTGTTTTTCTGCAACAGCAATATGACTAATTTTAAACACTTATAAGCAGAGGCTGAAAACAGCTTTTACTTTTATTTTTTACCTTTCAATGAAAGTAAAATATATGTAATATACTATAGAAGAAACAAAAACTTTAATTTGCATTATTAAAAAACATATAAAACACTCCATTAGTTAAACATTTAAAGCTGTGAGTCAAATTTACACTGATCACAAATGTGTCAGAAATTACAGCAAACTTCTACAATACACAAGAAAAAGAAAAGAGAAATGTTTTAAATATTTCAAATTGTCAAAAAGAAGGTTTTCTGTGAGCAAAGCAATACTAGACAAGATGTGAAGTTTTCACCTGATGAAGGTTACCATAACTCACAAACTGAGACACAAACTGAGTCACAGCTCTTAGTTTGCAGCACAGATAAAATGAAACTCATCATGATCAGACTTGATGAACCAGAGATGGTCTCCTTCTTTCTCCATGTTTTGACGGTAACTTTCTCATCATTAGAGGAATCTTCCATGTCTTTTGGTCTTCAGGTTTCAATGTCAAAAGCAAAGTATTTTCATCTCTCGTCCTCAGAGCTCTCTACAAGGACATTGTTGCCTCTTGTGCTATATCCTAACAACTTTTCAACTCCCTTTGTAACAAGAAATCCAAGGTCCCATCACAGGCAAAAATCCTCTTGACTTGGTGTTCAGTTAAAATGGTTTGTAAAGTCAGTTTGAAGTCGTCTCTCTGGGATCGATCTACCTCCAACCAAGTTGAAAAGCAAACTGAGAATTCTTGTATCTCTCTGAACATTTATGACATCACTGACATCACACAGAGGTTCTCATGGATACGATGATGTCAAACAACCTGTGTCAGGGTTTTGTTTCTTTTAGTTGCTATGAAAACACAAGGAGTTATGACTGGCATAAGATTGTTGTCAATTAAAAATGCATGCGTAGACATCTAAATTAGTAAATGTTAGTCAACAAATGTGCAGAAATTTAAGTTTTGTATTTGTCTTGTTTTCCAACTCATACATGCATGTAAAAATGGGATATTGTACATATGAGGATACTCATGAACAAATTTAAATAGTTTCGGACAATCCATGAAGAGCACAGAGATCCAATAACAGAACACCACTCTGGTTTAGATCAGGGTGGCCGATCCTCCCAACCACACCCCTCCAGGTCTCACTGTCATTGCCCACGCGAGCGTTGAAATGTCAAAGCAGCATAAGGAAGTCCCCAGGAGGGCCACTCAACAGCACCTCTTCAACAATTGGAAAAAGGTGGGTAATCTAACCTGCTGTTTGTCAGGTAAGTACAAGCAGCAAATGACTGAGGACAGATGGTACCACTGAGGTCCACTTTTTACAGGAATTTCAAAGATTGGGTCAGGAATTGAAGGATATCTTAAATCGTCTGGACTGACTGACCATGGGATTATCAGGGTCAACACATCGGTGTCACTGAAAAAGCATTTTCTCTTTATGTTGGAGTAGTGTGGTTATAAAGGTAACTCACTCAAACTGTGAGCAAGCAAACACATCCAGGTCCATTTGGTCATGAGGAACATTGACACTTTCAAAAGCAACAAAGTCTTCTGATGCCTTTACTGTCAAATCCATAGTTGTGGTTTTGATGGTAACTTTCTCATTCTTAGAGGAATCTTCCATGTCCTTTTGGTCTTCAGGGTTCAATGTCAAAAGCAAAGTAGTTTGATCTCTCGTCCTCAGAGCTCTCTACAAAAATGTCATTGCCTCTTGTGATATATTCTAACAAATTTTCAACTCCCTTCGTAACAAGAAATCCAAGGTCCCAACACAGGCAAAAATCCTCTTAACTTGGTGTTCTGTTAAAATGGTTTGTAAAGTCAGTTTGAAGTCGTCTCTCTGGAATCGATCTACCTCCAACCAAGTTGAAAAGCAAACTGAGATTTCTTGTATCTCTCTGAATATTTATGACATCACTGACATCACACAGAGGTTCTCATGGATACGATGATGTCAAACAACCTGTGTCAGGGTTTTGTTTTTTTTAGTTGCTATGAAAACACAAGGAGTTATTACTGGCGTAAGATTATTGTCAATTAAAAATGCATGCGTAGACATCTAAATTAGTAAATGTTAGTCAACAAATGTGCAGAAATTTAAGTTTTGTATTTGTCTTGTTTTCCAACTCATACATGGATGTAAAAATGGGATATTGTACATATGAGGATTCTCATGAACAAATTTAAATAGTTATGGACAATCCATGAAGAGCACAGAGATCCAATAACAGAACACCACTCTGGTTTAGATCAGGGTGGCCGATCCTCCTAACCACACCCCTCCAGGTCTCACTGTCATTGCCCACCTGAGCGTTGAAATGTCAAAGCAGCATAAGGAAGTCCCCAGGAGGGCCACTCAACAGCACCTCTTCAACAATTGGAAAAAAGGTGGGTAATCTAACCTGCTGTTTGTCAGGTAAGTACAAGCAGCAAATGACTGAGGACAGATGGTACCACTGAGGTCCACGTTTTACAGGAATTTCAAAGATTGGGTCAGGAATTGAAGGATATCTTAAATCGTCTGGACTGACTGACCATGGGAGTATCAGGGTCAACACATCGGTGTCACTGAAAAAGCATTTTCTCTTTATGTTGGAGTAGTGTGGTTGTAAAGGTAACTCACTCAAACTGTGAGCAAGCAAACACATCCAGGTCCATTTGGTCATGAGGAACATTGACACTTTCAAAAGCAACAAAGTCTTCTGATGCCTTTACTGTCAAATCCATAGTTGTGGTTTTGATGGTAACTTTCTCATCCTTAGAGGAATCTTCCATGTCCTTTTGGTCTTCAGGGTTCAATGTCAAAAGCAAAGTAGTTTGATCTCTCGTCCTCAGAGCTCTCTACAAAAATGTCATTGCCTCTTGTGATATATTCTAACAAATTTTCAACTCCCTTCGTAACAAGAAATCCAAGGTTCCATCGCAGGCAAAAATCCTCTTAACTTGGTGTTCAGTTAAAATGGTTTGTAAAGTCAGTTTGAAGTCGTCTCTCTGGAATCGATCTACCTCCAACCAAGTTGAAAAGCAAACAAAGTACCATGCTAAGAGGCAGAGTGTTGACAATGTTTTATGTTGCTTGGTTCAGTTAATGAGATCTAATGAAAACTAGCAATGTTTGTTTTTCTGCAACAGCAATATGACTAACTTTAAACACTTATAAGCAGAGGCTGAAAACAGCTTTTACTTTTATTTTTTACCTTTCAATGAAAGTAAAATATATGTAATATACTATAGAAGAAACAAAAAATTTAATTTGCTTTATTAAAAAACATACAAAACACTCCATTAGTTAAACATTTAAAGCTGTGAGTCAAATTTACACTGATCACAAATGTGTCAGAAATTACAGCAAACTTCTACAATACACAAGAAAAAGAAAAGAGAAAGGTTTTAAATATTTCAAATTGTCAAAAAGAAGGTTTTCTGTGAGCAAAGCCATACTAGACAAGATGTGAAGTTTTCACCTGATGAAGGTTACCATAACTCACAAACTGAGACACAAACTGAGTCACAGCTCTTAGTTTGCAGCACAGATAAAATGAAACTCATCATGATCAGACTTGATGAACCAGAGATGGTCTCCTTCTTTCTCCATGTTTTGACGGTAACTTTCTCATCATTAGAGGAATCTTCCATGTCCTTTTGGTCTTCAGGTTTCAATGTCAAAAGCAAAGTATTTTCATCTCTCGTCCTCAGAGCTCTCTACAAGGACATTGTTGCCTCTTGTGCTATATCCTAACAACTTTTCAACTCCCTTTGTAACAAGAAATCCAAGGTCCCATCACAGGCAAAAATCCTCTTGACTTGGTGTTCAGTTAAAATGGTTTGTAAAGTCAGTTTGAAGTCGTCTCTCTGGGATCGATCTACCTCCAACCAAGTTGAAAAGCAAACTGAGATTTCTTGTATCTCTCTGAACATTTATGACATCACTGACATCACACAGAGGTTCTCATGGATACGATGATGTCAAACAACCTGTGTCAGGGTTTTGTTTGTTTTAGTTGCTATGAAAACACAAGGAGTAATGACTGGCGTAAGATTATTGTCAATTAAAAATGCATGCGTAGACATCTAAATTAGTAAATGTTAGTCAACAAATGTGCAGAAATTTAAGTTTTGTATTTGTCTTGTTTTCCAACTCATACATGCATGTAAAAATGGGATATTGTACATATGTGGATACTCATGAACAAATTTAAATAGTTATGGACAATCCATGAAGAGCACAGAGATCCAATAACAGAACACCACTCTGGTTTAGATCAGGGTGGCCGATCCTCCCAACCACACCCCTCCAGGTCTCACTGTCATTGCCCACGCGAGCGTTGAAATGTCAAAGCAGCATAAGGAAGTCCCCAGGAGGGCCACTCAACAGCACCTCTTCAACAATTGGAAAAAAGGTGGGTAATCTAACCTGCTGTTTGTCAGGTAAGTACAAGCAGCAAATGACTGAGGACAGATGGTACCACTGAGGTCCACGTTTTACAGGAATTTCAAAGATTGGGTCAGGAATTGAAGGATATCTTAAATCGTCTGGACTGACTGACCATGGGAGTATCAGGGTCAACACATCAGTGTCACTGAAAAAGCATTTTCTCTTTATGTTGGAGTAGTGTGGTTGTAAAGGTAACTCACTCAAACTGTGAGCAAGCAAACACATCCAGGTCCATTTGGTCATGAGGAACATTGACACTTTCAAAAGCAACAAAGTCTTCTGATGCCTTTACTGTCAAATCCATAGTTGTGGTTTTGATGGTAACTTTCTCATCCTTAGAGGAATCTTCCATGTCCTTTTGGTCTTCAGGGTTCAATGTCAAAAGCAAAGTAGTTTGATCTCTCGTCCTCAGAGCTCTCTACAAAAATGTCATTGCCTCTTGTGATATATTCTAACAAATTTTCAACTCCCTTCGTAACAAGAAATCCAAGGTCCCATCGCAGGCAAAAATCCTCTTAACTTGGTGTTCAGTTAAAATGGTTTGTAAAGTCAGGTTGAAGTCGTCTCTCTGGAATCGATCTACCTCCAACCAAGTTGAAAAGCGATTGTAGCAGCATAAATGGTACGCTGCCACTTTAAGATCAATTTCAGCTGCTGCATATAAGCAGGTCTCTACCTGCCACATGACTACTTGCGTCATGACGTCAACTCATTTTGCTTAGTTTGTTTGCTGAGCTGTGCTGGGTAAGCGTGGCTGTTTCTTTGTTTGTCAGCTTTTATCATAGCCATTAATGCAAGCTGGTTTGATTTGTTTAGCCTCCCTTGCTGTGCCTCCAACTCCTGGACCAATTTGTTCGGTTGTTTGCTGCCGGTAAGGTAAGCGCTAGCATGGCTAGGTAACATCCGTCTCATGTAAACGAAGCCTTTATGTAGTATTCTGTTACAGCTGCGCTCCGTAGGTGAACTTGTGGATCTGTTAATCTGGCCGTGTGGTAATTTACAGGTAAGCAGCTACCATAAGTCATAGTTTTTATCAGCAGTTGTATTAATAATCTACTTTATTTTTTTAGCCTCCTGCCGAGTCCCTGACAACTATTCTATTTGGATGTACACTCGCTGCTGTTTTGCCTACGTTGAATTGTTTTAAAAGATTTGTATGAACTTTCCCCCGCTGCCGGGAGTATTGATGGCACCACAAACGGGATAAAAAAAAGCAATATTGTAGTGCTATTGTATCACTGTTTTACTCGTATTGTTTCATTTTTTTGTCTTTCTTTTAGGGACTGAGGCTTCTGTGGTGGCGGTGGTGACCCTTGGTGGCGGTGTCTTGTCTTGTGTGTTTTGTTGGAACACCCCTTTTTGTGTGTGTGTGTTTGTAGTGTCCAGGGTGATCCCTTTTCTTCACTGGATGTTGCCCCTTTCCTCACTACTCTCCCCCCACTGGTAAGCCTCAGTTTCCTTTGACATTTAAACATTTTATAATCAACTTTATTAAAAAGACATTCACTGTTTTAACTATTCAATTTCAGGTTATTGTGAATTTAAACAACCCATTAAAGTTTAATAAATTTTTTGTAGAACTGTCTGAATCTTGTCTCATTCCCAGTAGAACGTACCTGTGTCCTTATTATTATTCTATTTTCCTGGAGTTATTCCAGGTGGCGTTGTCGGTTTCCCTTATCTTAAACTTTAACATCTTACATTTGGGTTTCAAAATAAAGAAAATCCACCCCAGGTTGCCACAAATTGGCGTTGTCGGCAGGATCTGCTGTGTAAAGTGAGACTTGATTCTTCTGCTGTTTCTCTTTTTTTGTTTGTTGTTGTGTTTTGTTGTTTTTTTTTCCGGTTTGTGTAGTGGCGTATTTTTTTTTTTTTGCGTTGGAAGAGAATTGTGTTGTGTGTACAGGCAAAACAGCAGCGAGCCTATCTAATCACAAAGGATCCAGGTCATGGAGGAGGAGGAGATCCAAGAAATGCGGGACTTGATTGCCCAATTGAAAGCAGACAACGAGCGATTACGACAGGAACAGTCACGCTCGGCCCCAGGTACTTCTACTGCCCCTTCTACTTCAAGCACATCTCAGAGTGCTTTGCCTGCCTTGGGTCCCCCTGTGTCAGAGAGGTTGGTGTTTGTGCCTCGTGACCGGAAATGTCCGATGTTCCGGGGAAGATCAGGAATAGGGTTAAATGAGTGGTTGGAGGAGGCTGAGGCCTGTATGAGGGCACGTCACTTATCACCTGTTGATCAGGCTTTTTACTTGTATGATCATCTGGAGGGTGAGGCACGAGAGGAACTTAGACACCGTCCTAGTGCTGAACGGACTGATCCAGCTTGCATTATTAGAGTGCTAAAAGAGGTATATGGTTGTACTGATTCCTATGTCTCATTGCAAGAGGCTTTCTTTTCTAGAAAGCAGCAGGAGGGTGAAACCCTTCAAGAATTTTCCCTTGCACTAATGGGATTAATGGAGAAGGTTAAAGCTTGTGCACCCACTAGCATGGTTAATGCTGCTGTATTGTTGAGGGATCAGTTTGTGGAGCATGTTTTAGATGGTCCACTGCGGCGTGCATTGAAACAGTTTGTACGGGAGAAACCTGCAGCTACAATACTTGATGTCAGGGCTGAAGCTATTAGGTGGGAACTGGAGGGATCATCAGGCGGTAGTAGGGCTCGGAGTCTTTCAGTTCCATCACTTGGATTTCAATATGCTGTCCATGGCACTTCTCAGATTAGTCCAAGGGATCAGGGGTCAGAATTGAGGTCACTGCATGATATGTTGGCACGACAACAAGAGCAATTAAATCAACTCACTCAGAGCATTGCCTCTCTTAGTCAAACTCACCAACAGAGTCGTCCCCCTCGTAATGTCCCTATAGTCTGTAGACGGTGCCAACAGCCAGGTCATTATGCTAGGGAATGTGATGGTGTACGTGTCCCTTCCCGTTTTCACACTCGAGGCCCTCAGCAGCCCTCGAGTTCCCTGCCTCATAATTCTGCGGTCTCGGAAAACTAGTTCCCACTGAATTGTTGAGCCGCAGTTCGGGTGGGGCCACTATTGGCTCAGTCACAGCACCATATAATGGTATGGAAACGCCAAAGCTTGTTGCATCGTGTCCTCATTTAGATGTGTGTTTGGGAGGTGTTCAGGTGCCCTGCCTAATTGACACTGGTTCTATGGTGTCGACCCTTACAGAAAGTTTCTTTAAGGATCATTTCAAGTCTGGTGGCCCTGATGGTTTACGCCCTTGTCACTGGTTGCAGCTTAAGGCAGCAAATGGGTTAAATATCCCGTACCTTGGCTACATAGAGCTTAGTGTTGAGCTTTGCGGCAAAGACATCCCAAACTGCGGGGTTTTAATTGTAAAAGATCCTCCTGGCACAGTGGCTCCCACGCCAGGTGTTTTAGGCATGAATGTAATCCAAAAATGCTATCATGAGCTTTTTGTGCAGCATGGCGCAGGGTTGTTCAGTCAGGACAATGTCCCCCAGGCTCCTCATGAAATCTGGCCTGCATTGCAAAAGTGCCATCAGGCAAGCTTGCAGGGCCCATTAGACTATGTGGGGAAGGTAAAGGTGCGGGGTCGTGCAGCATGCAGGGTCCCAGGTGGGGTTATGAAGCTTGTGGCTGCTACATGCTCTGATCAGCTGTCACAGGCTGTACTATACCAGCCTCCTGAGGCAGGTCTGCCAGGAGGTTTGCTTGCTTCCCCTGCCCTAATCCGTGTGGTGCGGGGCACAGCCTACATACCAATTGTTAATGTAGGCTCTACAGATATCTTGCTTTACCCACGTACTGTTGTAGGTACTCTGCATCATGTTAATGTTGTTAGTCTGCCTGCCGGTGTTAAAGAAGAGCCATCATATACAGCTAAGGTGTCCTCTCAGATTGTACTCCCAACTGTGCAGGACCAAATTGAGGCCATTGACCTCTCCCAACTGCCCTGCACACACCAGGGGCAGGTGAGGACCCTTCTTAGGGATTATTCATCAGTTTTTGCAGAAAATGACCGTGATTTGGGGTGTACAACCATAATTAGTCATGACATACCCCTTATTGATGAGACCCCTGTAAACCAGCGTTACCGGCGTATACCACCGTCAGACTATGAAGCAGTAAAGGATCACATCAATCAGTTACTTAGTATTAATGTGATCAGAGAGAGCTGCAGCCCCTATGCATCTCCCATTGTGCTAGTCAAAAAGAAGGATGGGAGCCTGAGGATGTGTGTGGACTATCGGCAGCTTAATAGCAAAACCCGCAAAGATGCCTTTCCATTACCACGCATTGAGGAGTCTTTGGATGCACTTACAGGTGCTTGCTGGTTCTCTACCTTGGACTTGGCAAGTGGTTACAACCAGGTACCTGTTGCAGAAGCAGATCGTCATAAAACGGCGTTCTGTACTCCATTTGGTCTATTTGAGTGGAATAGAATGCCATTTGGCCTTTGTAATGCGCCCAGTACATTTCAGAGGCTTATGCAACGCATTTTCTCTGATAAGCAGAATCAATCATTGCTGCTGTATCTTGATGACATAGTTGTGTTTTCCTCCACTGTGGAACAGCATTTGGAGCGCCTGGGGATGGTGCTTGGACGCCTGAAGAAAGAGGGTCTCAAGGCAAAGCTGACAAAGTGCTCCTTTCTTCAACGAGAAGTTAAATACTTAGGCCATGTCATTTCTAGCAAAGGTGTTGCAACTGATCCATCTAAGATTGAGGCAGTGGTTAACTGGCAGCGCCCCACCACATCCACAGAGCTGAGGTCCTTCCTTGGGTTCGCCAGTTACTATCGGCGGTTTGTTGCAGGCTTTGCCAAGCTGGCTGCGCCCCTTCACCAACTAGTGGGACGTTTAAGCAGTTCAAAAACAAAGAAGCGGCTAAGACAGGACATCGCTGAGGGCTGGACTGCAGAACACCAACAGAGCTTTGAGGAATTGAAAAGGAGGCTAACTACTTCACCTGTGCTAGCCTACGCTGACTTTTCTCTGCCTTTTATCCTAGAGGTTGATGCGAGCCATGGTGGTCTGGGGGCTGTCCTCTCCCAACAACAGGACGGGGTGGTGCGTCCCATTGCCTACGCCAGCCGAGGATTAAGGCCAACTGAACGTAATATGGATAACTACAGCTCCATGAAACTTGAATTTTTAGCCCTTAAATGGGCCATGACTGAAAAATTCAGAGAGTACTTGTTGGGCCATAAATGTCTTGTATTTACTGATAACAATCCCCTCAGTTATCTTGGTACTGCCAAGCTGGGTGCCACTGAACATCGATGGGCTGCACAACTTGCCTCCTTTGATTTCAAGATCCAGTATCGCTCAGGGCGTACAAACAGGAACGCAGATGCTCTTTCCAGAAAACATCCATCTACTAGAGAACAGGTTGGTGCTCTTGTTCCAGGGAGTAGTCTGCCTGAATCTCTGCAGTTGATGATGGAGAGACGGGAAGTTACGCAAGCTGCCATCACAGTCCTCCCTGAACGCACTACAAAGGATATGCAAGTATTACAACATGCTGACCCAGTTTTGCAGGAACTTTGGACCTTTTGGGCTCGCAAGAAACAACCCGACCGCACAGAGCGAAAGAATTTACCTGCACCTCTGTTGGCATTCCTGAGGCAGTGGGATCGCCTGGTGGAGAAGGATGGTGTCCTCCACCGCAAGACCTTTCGTCCCGATGGTGCTGAGGAGATGCTACAGCTGTTGCTGCCCACAGCCTTGAAGGAGGAGGTCCTGACTCAGGCTCACCAGGACCATGGCCATCAAGGTGTGGACAGGACTCTCTCATTGCTGAGAACAAGATGTTACTGGCCAAAAATGTCCTCTGATGTCGTTGATTGGTGCAGGTCATGTGAGCGATGCCAAGTGGCAAAAGATACTCGACCTCTTGCACGGACCTATATGGGCCATTTGTTAGCGTCACGACCCAATGAGATCCTTGCCATGGACTTCACAATCCTGGAGCCTTCTCAAGATGGGCGGGAGAATGTGCTCGTCTTAACTGATGTTTTTAGCAAGTACACCCTGGCCATACCAACCAGAGATCAACGTGCCTCTACTGTGGCTCATGTCCTGGTGACAGAGTGGTTTTCAAAGTTTGGTGTACCAGCCCGTGTTCACTCAGACCAGGGGCGTAATTTTGAAAGTTCCCTCATCCAGCAGCTCTGTCAATTCTATGGCATCAAGAAGTCCAGGACCACACCGTACCACCCTGCTGGAAATGGACAATGTGAAAGGTTTAATCGTACGCTTCATAACCTGTTGCGTACCCTCCCCACCACCAGTAAAAGAGCCTGGACCTCTTATTTGCCACAAGTTATCTTTTGTTATAACACCACACCACATCAAAGCACTGGAGAAAGTCCCTTCTTCCTGATGTTTGGCCAACAACCTAGGCTTCCTTTAGACTTTTTGCTTGGCCATGTATCAGAACCAAGTGCTGGCGGTGTTGACAAGTGGGTTGCAGAGCACCAGACGCGCTTGCAACTGGCTTTTGAGGAAGCCAGGGAGAAGCTGAAGATTGCTGCAGATAGGAGAAAGAGAAATAATGACCAGCATGTTCAAGATTCTCCTCTGCACGAAGGCCAACTTGTCCTACTTCGAGACACCAGTCAACAAGGAAGACACAAGATTCAGGATCTGTGGCGCTCCAAGGTGTATAAGGTCCTAAAAGTACTGGGTGATACTGGAGCAGTTTACACTGTGGCTCCTGCAGATGAGTTGAACAAAACTAAAAGGGTCCACCGGTCTCTACTGAAGCCAGTTGTTTGCAGTGACATTCCAGCATCCCCTATTGGGGAACCACTGTTGACTGATTCATCCTCTGAGGATGAAACTGATCCTGATTTGTTTTTGAGGGTAAATGTCCACCAGTCACCGCCTTCTCCGCCAGCCAACCCACATCTGGTCAGAAACAACACGGTTCCTTTGTCTGCCGAGGTATATCCTCATGAAGCTCCTTCAACATCTGCATCTCAAGCTCCTAGTGTTGCCAGCTCGAGTAAAGATCAGGGCCTTCCAAGGGTAATGAGAAGAACTACACGCTCAACAGCAGGTCAGCACTCCAATGTCCACCATCTCCCAAGACCAATGGGATTAGTGCATGGGGCTGCACACTCTCCTGATCCACACTGTAATGCTGTTTCTGCACTGTTTAGACCTTGGTGCTAGTGTTTTTGGGGTCGTCGTCGGGGCGTCGATGCAAGTTGGGGGGGTAGATTGTAGCAGCATAAATGGTACGCTGCCACTTTAAGATCAATTTCAGCTGCTGCATATAAGCAGGTCTCTACCTGCCACATGACTACTTGCGTCATGACGTCAACTCATTTTGCTTAGTTTGTTTGCTGAGCTGTGCTGGGTAAGCGTGGCTGTTTCTTTGTTTGTCAGCTTTTATCATAGCCATTAATGCAAGCTGGTTTGATTTGTTTAGCCTCCCTTGCTGTGCCTCCAACTCCTGGACCAATTTGTTCGGTTGTTTGCTGCCGGTAAGGTAAGCGCTAGCATGGCTAGGTAACATCCGTCTCATGTAAACGAAGCCTTTATGTAGTATTCTGTTACAGCTGCGCTCCGTAGGTGAACTTGTGGATCTGTTAATCTGGCCGTGTGGTAATTTACAGGTAAGCAGCTACCATAAGTCATAGTTTTTATCAGCAGTTGTATTAATAATCTACTTTATTTTTTTAGCCTCCTGCCGAGTCCCTGACAACTATTCTATTTGGATGTACACTCGCTGCTGTTTTGCCTACGTTGAATTGTTTTAAAAGATTTGTATGAACTTTCCCCCGCTGCCGGGAGTATTGATGGCACCACAAACGGGATAAAAAAAAGCAATATTGTAGTGCTATTGTATCACTGTTTTACTCGTATTGTTTCATTTTTTTGTCTTTCTTTTAGGGACTGAGGCTTCTGTGGTGGCGGTGGTGACCCCTGGTGGCGGTGTCTTGTCTTGTGTGTTTTGTTGGAACACCCCTTTTTGTGTGTGTGTGTTTGTAGTGTCCAGGGTGATCCCTTTTCTTCACTGGATGTTGCCCCTTTCCTCACTACTCTCCCCCCACTGGTAAGCCTCAGTTTCCTTCGACATTTAAACATTTTATAATCAACTTTATTAAAAAGACATTCACTGTTTTAACTATTCAATTTCAGGTTATTGTGAATTTAAACAACCCATTAAAGTTTAATAAATTTTTTGTAGAACTGTCTGAATCTTGTCTCATTCCCAGTAGAACGTACCTGTGTCCTTATTATTATTCTATTTTCCTGGAGTTATTCCAGGTGGCGTTGTCGGTTTCCCTTATCCTAAACTTTAACATCTTACATTTGGGTTTCAAAATAAAGAAAATCCACCCCAGGTTGCCACACAAACAAAGTACCATGCTGAGAGGCAGAGTGTTGACAATGTTTTATGTTGCTTGGTTCAGTTAATGAGATCTAATGAAAACTAGCAATGTTTGTTTTTTTGCAACAGCAATATGACTAACTTTAAACACTTATAAGCAGAGGCTGAAAACAGCTTTTACTTTTATTTTTTACCTTTCAATGAAAGTAAAATATATGTAATATACTATAGAAGAAACAAAAAAATTAATGTGCTTTATTAAAAAACATATAAAACACTCCATTAGTTAAACATTTAAAGCTGTGAGTCAAATTTACACTAATCACAAATGTGTCAGAAATTACAGCAAACTTCTACAATACACAAGAAAAAGAAAAGAGAAATGTTTTAAATATTTCAAATTGTCAAAAAGAAGGTTTTCTGTGAGCAAAGCAATACTAGACAAGATGTGAAGTTTTCACCTGATGAAGGTTACCATTACTCACAAACTGAGACACAAACTGAGTCACAGCTCTTAGTTTGCAGCACAGATAAAATGAAACTCATCATGATCAGACTTGATGAACCAGAGATGGTCTCCTTCTTTCTCCATGTTTTGACGGTAACTTTCTCATCATTAGAGGAATCTTCCATGTCTTTTGGTCTTCAGGTTTCAATGTCAAAAGCAAAGTATTTTCATCTCTCGTCCTCAGAGCTCTCTACAAGGACATTGTTGCCTCTTGTGCTATATCCTAACAACTTTTCAACTTCCTTTGTAACAAGAAATCCAAGGTCCCATCACAGGCAAAAATCCTCTTGACTTGGTGTTCAGTTAAAATGGTTTGTAAAGTCAGTTTGAAGTCGTCTCTCTGGGATCGATCTACCTCCAACCAAGTTGAAAAGCAAACTGAGATTTCTTGTATCTCTCTGAACATTTATGACATCACTGACATCACACAGAGGTTCTCATGGATACGATGATGTCAAACAACCTGTGTCAGGTTTTTGTTTGTTTTAGTTGCTATGAAAACACAAGGAGTTATGACTGGCGTAAGATTATTGTCAATTAAAAATGCATGCGTAGACATCTAAATTAGTAAATGTTAGTCAACAAATGTGCAGAAATTTAAGTTTTGTATTTGTCTTGTTTTCCAACTCATACATGCATGTAAAAATGGGATATTGTACATATGAGGATACTCATGAACAAATTTAAATAATTATGGACAATCCATGAAGAGCACAGAGATCCAATAACAGAACACCACTCTGGTTTAGATCAGGGTGGCCGATCCTCCCAACCACACCCCTCCAGGTCTCACTGTCATTGCCCACGCGAGCGTTGAAATCTCAAAGCAGCATAAGGAAGTCCCCAGGAGGGCCACTCAACAGCACCTCTTCAACAATTGGAAAAAAGGTGGGTAATCTAACCTGCTGTTTGTCAGGTAAGTACAAGCAGCAAATGACTGAGGACAGATGGTACCACTGAGGTCCACGTTTTACAGGAATTTCAAAGATTGGGTCAGGAATTGAAGGATATCTTAAATCGTCTGGACTGACTGACCATGGGAGTATCAGGGTCAACACATCGGTGTCACTGAAAAAGCATTTTCTCTTTATGTTGGAGTAGTGTGGTTGTAAAGGTAACTCACTCAAACTGAGCAAGCAATGCACATATGGCGCCTTCGTCCTCGACTCGGCTGTCACAGGTTCGATTTTTGGCCTGGCGACCTTTGCCACATCTTACCCCTTCCTCTCATTACCCACTTTTCTGTCACTTCACTATCAAATAAAGGCTACTAGAGCAAATAAAACCTTAAAGAAAAACATCTTACTGATTTTTTGCAATTAAAACTTTTAATGCACCTTGCATACATATTAAGAAATAGCATTTTTAAATTAGTATTCTATTCTTCTGCAAGTGTGTCTAAAGTGACCCGCATTTAATTCCTATGGCAATAATGGGAATCTGTTTCTTACCAACTGTAACTGTCAGAACACATTTTTTGTGAACCATACATACTGAGTCCTAAGTGCCACCCCTGAATAATAATATGTTACACAATAATAACGCTTACATATAAGTATTATCTTTATTTTTTACCTCATAAATGTGTGTGGGTGTCAATCATGAGTACCTTGACGGTGTTATTGTCACAAATCTACATATTAGCCTATTTCAAAGTTAGCTAACATCAGTTACCTAACCAAGCTAGCTAACATTACTGCCTATATTTTACTGTGCATGTGTATTGTTTGTGTGTGTGTGTCTCTGTTTGTCTGGATGAGAAAACCAAAAGAAAGAGAATGTGTTGAGTGCCTTGCAAAACCCTATATATTCAAGGTTCGTTCTTTCTTTTATCATCTCAATTCATAGCTACAGTATATAAATAAATGCATGAATAAATGAGCCAGAAAAGAGTAGAGTGCCTTCTCCGGGAGGATGTCCTGCCCCAAGTGGAGGAGTTGAAGTATCTCAGAATCTTGTTCAGAAATGAGGGAAAATGGAGCTGGAGATTGACAGCATCTGCAGTGGAGCGGTGATGTGCTGGTGAAGAGTGCTGAGTCAAAAAGCGAGGCTCTCAATTTACTGGTCGATCAACGTTCCTACATTCATCTATGGTCATGAGCTTTGGGTCATGACCAAAATAAAGAGGCCACAGATACAAGCAACCAAAATGAGTTTTTAGGGTGTCTGCCTGGGCTCTCTGTTAGAGATAGGGTGAGAAACTCAGTCATCCAGGAGGGACTCAGAGTAGAGCTGCTGCTCCTTCACATCAAGAAGAGCTAGTTGAGGTGGCTAGGGCATCTGGTCCCTGGTGAGGTGTTCCGGGCAAGTCCCACCAGAAGGAGACCAGAGGAAACCAGGGATATGCTGGAGAGACAATGTTCCTCTGCTAGGCTGGGAATACCTTGGGATTCCCCCAGATGATCTGGAACAAGTGGCCTCAATTACTTAGGCTGCTACCCCCCATGACCCAACTCCGGATGAATGGATAAACAAATACACACACAATAGAATAGCCCAATAGAATATAAACAGTAATGTTAGCTAACTTGATTAGCTAGCTAGTTTCACAAATTATAAAATAGGCAAATTTGAGGATAAGTAAGCTTACTTATCCTCAAATTTGCCTATTTTATCCATGCTTACTTAAAAAAAAAAATTCCTATGATTACCAAAACTGATGCACTACAATTTAACTGTTGAGAGTTTATTTACTGAAGGTTTTATAAATTTATTTTTTAAATTATAGAAAAAAATATATAGCAAAATATAGGCCTGCATTTGTGTAACTGCAAAGTTTGAAGGCATGAACTTGAGAAAATTAGAGGCTTTTAAAGAAAAATAAGTCACTGAAACTGACTTTTGTTCATAAAAGAACGAGCATCTTACTTGGAAAATTTACCTAAAAAAAAACCCCCAGAATGACCAATGTTTTTGGAAAAAACATACTTTTTTATATAGAAAACAGAAGACATCTAGAAAAGAATCAAAATTATGCCTGTTTGATAGTTTTAACCTTTTAGATAATGGATTGATAAAGAAAAGAAACTCAATTACATGTCCAGAAAAATGCAGAGAAACAGCTGATTACATCTCCACAGACTTTAAACTACTTGATCACCTATCAATTAGTCATGTTTTTCCAATAATTTTCAACACAGAGATTGCTGACATCATAACAAAACACCGCATCACAAAACAATCATCCAAATGGTTATGTTCAAAGAAAAATTGTTTTTTCAAAGCTGCAACAATCACCAGCAACTTGTCTTGTGAACACACTGCATTTATTTACAGAATATCAAAAGAAATGGATTTTGACCAGAACATAACTTTCCCATAATAACTGCTTATGCTGAGACTAATATGACAGCAGTGTGTTTTTGTCCGGTGGATGGCGCCCCCTTTCAGCTGAACATGGCTGTGTGTCTATGAAGTTGTGTCTGAGCATCTCTGACTTGTGGTCCTTCTCATCTACTGGTAGTACAACTCCAGGTTCATCCCATCGTGGATTTCATCTGCAGGAGCAACAGTTAAGTACAACAGTCTGAGTTTATTGGCACAAGTATAAAATAAACATCAACAAACAAAGTGCCCACATAGATTTCTTCTATTTTGCCCACAGCAGGCTTCATATTATCAAAAAGGTTCAAATTAAACAACCTGATTACACACAAGGTGTAGTTTTCACAGCTTGTTTTACTTAATAAGGGAAAAAATGCAATTCAAATGGACCTGAAAAACAAAGATCTAGTTGCCCTCAAAAGTGATCTGCCACTGGATGTAAAGTTGTTTTCTTTTTGTTTGTTTATTTGGGGTTTTTTTACATCCCTGTGAAGGAATTTTGGGTTGTTCTTGCAGCGTGGTTTTAATCAAGCATGCCCAAGATATCAAAAGTCATCTCACAGCAACTCAGTTGGAATTAGCACCAGTCTTTGAAAAGACTACTGGTACTGCAAAACCGTCATTTGGACTGGAGCAGTGGTTTTGGCCTTGGAACTTTCCCATGGAGGCCATTTTGGCCCAGTCTCTTGATTTTATTGTTGAACGATGAACACAGACCTTCATTGAGTCAAGTGAGCCTTACAGTGTTTTAAATTGATTCTTTCTGACCTGCTGCATGAGTCCTTGGTGTGCTCTGAGTCATAATGATAGGTTGGCCATTTCTTTCTGCATTTATGGATGATGGCTCTCTCTGTAGTTACAGCTCAGTAAATTTTTATGTTGTTTTTTTTTTTTTATAGAAACAAGCAACGCAAAGCCAGGCAGGGCTAGGGAGTGGGCAAGTAAAGTCTGTTGAACTGCCAGACTTATAATATACAGGCAGAAACCCTGATTAGTAAGTTTAATTTAACAATGATTAGTGGGAAAAGCTATGGTTATCAAATATTTGAACACATTTGAAGTATTTCACTTTTGCTGCCAAAACAGACCTGACAGGTCCTAAAAACCACCACCCTCCTGAAGACCTGCTGCGTTTTCTGTCAACAAGATATTGGCATCTGGTTAAGTCCCGTTTGTCCCTCAGATGCAATCTGTGTGTCATAACACCGCAAAATAGTTTTTGCTGCTGGGCACAAAATCCAGTCAAAACAAGCTGAATCTAACAGGAAACACAACAAACCAGAAAACAGAAACATTCCTTTGTGATTATCAGTAACCTGGTGCAGTCTCACTGATCAGCTATAGAGAGTGCAAGAGGAGCACTAAAAGGATACAGTCTCCTAGAGTCACATGGTCCTTAAATATGGTATACCTTTAAAAAAAAACAACAGAAATAAATGTGAGGACATTTTGCAGATGTGAACAGTAGTGAATGTGGGAGCATTTCAAATCAGCAGCCTACCATTTTTTCAAAACGATCTTGTCATATCGTGTTCCTGTCTGAGCTGCGATGAGCTTCTTCAGATCTCCGATGGTATCCTCTGAGCTGAACATGGAGGTTAAGGAGCAGTGGGACGGCACAAAAACAACTACTGCTTCTGTCAGACAACAAAAATCTCATCTACAGACAGGCTGAAATCCTGCTTAGACTCTTTTCAACCGTCCAACAAAATTTAACATTAGGAACTAAATGAGGCTGATTTTTTTCTTTTGATATAAAATTAACAATTAGGACTAGGAACCGAATTTTACTGCACTTTATTATTGAAAATTGGACTGCACTGGATTGATTTGATGATGCACTTCTCTTAAAAGTTTGACTCCTGGCACTACAGAAATAATTTGGCCTTCATAAAACCAAGATATTGAGAAAGGACCATGAAAGGAAAACGGATGTCCTTTGAAATAATATCCAAATAGGTTTCACTAAGAAACTGAATAACTAATAACTTGGGGTTTTTTTCTCATCAACCCACTGCTTTTCACACACTGTCACACAAGGATACTTGCATTTGACTCGGACTTTCTTTCCAAGACGATCGTTGCAAACCACCTCGATCATTTTCACCGTCTGTCACAAAAAAAGAGGGAGAACGTAGTTGGGCCCGCGTTTAGCATAGCTGAACTTGATTAAACAATGGGTCAAAACATGAAGCAGTTTCGTCTGCAAATCCCTAAATTCAACACAGTAACCGTGTGAGTTAGCTAACATGCTAAAAAAAAATACCGTCGTTAAATTATTACTTTATAAACGTGATTATAGAGGCTGTTTATACGCATAAACAGCCTCTATAATCACGAAGATACTTACTTAAGTAAACATTCATTTACCAAATTTAAACACTCTTCACATACACTAAAAGTGCAGGTTGAAAAATAGTTCTCCCTCTCTGGTATTTTCTGCAACGCTCTCGTTCGTTTTGCCGTAAAGCAGGTTCAATTTCTAGACCAATCAAATCAAGTGGAACGTTGTTTCACAAGAAACGGAATCCAATGGGAGAGAAGGAAGGCCACCGTAGGGCGGGACAAGTACTGAAAACAACTTGTATCGAAAACAAGTTATTAACTGTCGTGTCCTGCGCTGTAACTCCTTCCTTGCTTCGCTGCAACAGTGAATTGAAATTTGAAAACGGTGCTACTACAGAAAATATGGGAGACGAAGAAAATTTACCGTCCGGATGGGAGAAGAGAATGAGTCGTAGTTCAGGTAATGAAGCCCAATCTGAAACAGGATAAATGAGCCACAGAGTTTTATAAAATTGTATTGTAAGTAGGCTTGATTCGCTAGCTAGCTGCATGTGCATCGTGGTACAATAAAGAAACAAACTAGAGAAACCCTATTACTACAGAATGATTGGCTGAAAGAAGTGATGTAGAATAAGAAGCCATGAACGCTTTTTTCCCAGATCGGGTTCGACTTTAGTGGTTGTGTCGTTGCACGAGGAGCTAATTCATTCAGGTTTGCTGCTGCAGGGCCACGCATGACGTCATCCCGTTGTAGAGATTTGCGTTAAAATAGCGCGAGACCCAGAGTTTTAATTAACATAAAAGTATCTAATAATCAAATCTAAAATTGAAAAGAGACAGGTTGTCTTGGCCTAGCCTTTTAAGAGAATCTTGTTTTAACTGATTTAACAAACGCCAACCTGAGTAAAATAGGAGTAATTGTCTGTATTTGTTTTTTTCTATATGACTCCAGAAATGCAGTTCAGACTATTTTTTATCAAATATTTAATCAAATTAAGTACTTGCTTTCATGAAGCAATTTTAGCTGTGGCTACACTGTTGACTTTAAAATAAGGGATATTCATTACTCAGTAATTAACGTACATGCAAAAATTTCATGTTGCAATATATTTACAACATTTAGGGATGAATAAAGTATTTTTGAATTTGATTTTTTTTAATTGGAATTTTGATGAATTGTTGAAAGAAAGTACATAAGACTGAATATTGTTTTTTATAGCTTCAAAAACATTTAAAGCAACAGTATTTTGTACAAACATGCAATTTAGTACAGCTTGACACCTATAACAATTATTTGGGTTATTTTCTCTTCCTTTCTCTCTGACTGCCTTAATTAAAAATATGCATGATTTATTCTCTATTTCTTCTCCTTCACCCATTGTAATTGTTAATAAGGCTGTTAAAGAGTTTTGTAGCAAATAAAACCAAAATGCCTAATGTAAATCAGTTGTTAAATGTGTAAAAAAAAATATATATATATATATATATATATATATAGTAGCTAAAGTGATTTCATGTGTCTGTCATGTTCTAAAAACTTAGCCAGACTTCTTTTAATTTCTATTATTTAGATTTTAAATTATTTGTTATTTTTATTGTTCGATTTGAATCTTGTTTGAGCCAGTTGAATCTTATGAAATATAAATGATCAGAGCAAACCAAAATAATTCTGATTGATTTCCTGCTGGTTCACATTATTTACAGGTAGTGCATGACAACCTTTCCTTGCAATAAGGCAGAGAGCTGAAATCTGACCACTGGTAGAGGAAATTAATGCCAGGTGTGACTGGTTATGCTGAAACGCATTCTTTGATTTAAATCAGCAAAGTCACATATTTATGTCTAATTTGACAGGGGCTTTTCTCCTTTTAGAGTTAAAAAAAAAAGTTTCCTACAGGGATCTTGTCATACTGATCAGTTATGGCGCTGATGCTGCTGGGACCAACATGGTGCAGAGAGCTTGAGCTTTAAACACTGATACTGACAAACTGTATTTATACGTTTGTTTCTTTTTGTTGTTTTGTTTCCAAATCATGCCAAAGCATGATTTACTGTCATTTAATTTGCAGTTAAAAATTGACAAAATTATATGACATAATCAGCGTTTTGTGTCTATTGTCTATTTTTCAAAAATGAACGTAATTTGGACGTCTGTATGTTTGCTCTTGCAGGAAAAGTGTATTACTTTAATCACATCACCAATGCCAGTCAGTGGGAACGTCCAGTAGGAGACGGACGTGGAGAGCCAGAAAAGGTTGAGCTGAAATAACGATTCTTACATTTTAATTGATTTCACAGGGCACCCAATGACAAGAACTGTATATCATTACCAAAAATAATATATGAAATGTATCACTATTAGTTAAGATGAATATGCCTGTGTTACAACCTGAGCCTACTGTTTTTGCACTTGTCCTTGTTTGTGATGTTCTTTTTTATAGCTCTTGTGTTTGTGTATCTGTGTAGTGTTGTTACAGAGACTTCATAATCCGTGTTGTTTATGCTCCTGGTTGTGTTTGGATTTTACATTTAATTTATTATTTTTAGTTGTTTTATTTTGGACATTAAAAATATCTTCCAGTTCCAGTGTTAAGAGTTGTTAACAAAGTTAAAGTTTACTCGTCTTTGAGAACGTAAACCTGCATTATTGTGCCATTATCTATGTATTACTTGAAAATAGTCCCAAAACAAACAATACTGTTGTTTACTGCAATAATTTCTGGGACAATTTCTCATCTACAAAATGTGCTATCATGACAGACTTACAGTAGGTCCCATTGGATAAATTATTAATGATCTTTGAGCGTAGGGTTCATGGCTTTTCTTTCCCTCTTGCAGGTTCGCTGCTCTCATCTGCTGGTGAAACACAATCAGTCACGTCGACCGTCTTCCTGGCGAGAACAAAATATCACACGATCTAAAGATGAGGCTTTGGACCTCATTCAGAGTAAGTAGAGATGATCAGATCTGAGCTGCAGCAGGATGCCACTGTGTAAAGCATGAGCTGCTAACAGCTGCAGTCCAGGAGGTTAAGATGTCATTGTTATATGTCAGTAATTGATTTCAAAAGTAAAGATTGTTTACTTTCTTTTTTAACATACAGTACAGACCAAAAGTTTGGACACACCTTTCTAATTCAATGGGTTTTCTTTATTTTCATGACTATTTATAAGGAGTGTGTGCAAAGCAGTAATCACAGCAAAAGGTTGCTACTTTGAAGAAACTAGAATATAAGGGGTATTTTCAGTTGTTTTACACTTTTTTGTTTAGTGCATATTTCCACATGTGTTATTCATAGTTTTGATGCCTTCAGTGTGAATCTACAATGTCAATAGTCATGAAAATAAAGGAAACTCATTGAATTAAAAGGTGTGTCCAAACTTTTGGTCTGTACTGTATGTTAAAGTCATGTTACAGCCTAAGCATCATGGGAAAGAGCGTCCTCCATAAGAAGAGATGAGAGGCTCATGATCTATGTTGCTTGAGGTCCAGCATGAAGTTTTCACAGCTCAAACCAGGAGCAACCATCTTCCAGGAAACATTAAAGCACTTAATTTAATTCTAAGTTTGGCAAAAAATAAACTTGTTTTTTTTTTTTAAGCCGTAATCATCCATTTTTACAGAAATGTGCACTTGAAGTATTATATCACTCTTTGTACATAATTATATAAATTTCAGTTTTAAATAAGTGGATTTTCAAAGATATTATTAATTGAGTTGTCATGTTTGTGTTTGTCCATGCAGAGTACATCGAACAGATCAAGTCAGGAGAGGAGAAGTTTGAAAGCTTAGCCTCCCAGTTTAGCGACTGCAGCTCAGCAAAAAATGGTGGCGACCTTGGTGTGTTTGGAAGAGGTAAACCCAGAATGGCATCCACATAAAATACTTACAGGATTTACAGTGCTATTGTCAATAACTGAAGGATTCTAACTTTGTTTTTGACTCGTGAAAAATCCTATTCTTTGTTGAATGCACATTCTGTATGCTTCAGGTCAAATGCAGAAGCCTTTTGAAGACGCCTCCTTCGCTCTCAAAGTAGGAGACATGAGTGGGCCTGTTTTTACCGACTCTGGAGTTCACATCATCTTACGTACCGGCTGAAAGACGGCACCACCTGCTCTCACTCCACTGTCATACACGCATTTACTGAAACTAACCCAAGCAGGCCTGCCATTTGTTTAAAATGCACTCATCACCCCAGTAAGTCAAACACATGCAGTAATGTTTGACTGCATGTGCTCAAAATCCCACACTCAAGTTTGATTAATAAAATGACTTTGAGAACAAATGACTATTCCCAAAGACCTGAAGCTTTTATCTACCACAGCAATGCCATGATAGAGAAGCATTAGTGCCTGGAGTTGTGACTGATTCCTGAAAAGCAGATGCTACTGTAACTGACATGTGCATGTCTTTAAAATGGACCATATATTGTTTGCTTTTTATTCTCCTCCATTCCTGCTGTGTGCAAAAGCAGTTCCTTTATGTAAACCATTTTATCAAGATTTGTAGGTCGGCTGTTTAAATCGTTTTCAAGATGTTGTGCATCCCTGCAGACGGAGAATTAGCTGTTCTTTTGCGTTCTACACCCAACATTCAAAAACTAACAATTTGTTCATTTATGGAAATGACTTCAGAAAGAGCATGATTGATTCCAAGACAGTACCATTGAAAGCTTGCAGGGTTTAACATCAGTCCTCACAGCTTTTAAAAGCATCAATATTCATTTAAATTGTTGACACTGTTGTAACTGAGGAATAAAGTTATAAAACACATTTTTGTCCCTTTACTCAGTTCCATTTGTCACATTTCACTGAGTGAAACATTAATTATTCTTTCTTTTTCTGCTATCTTCTATCTCCATCACAAGTGCTCGCAGACCCAGACCAAATCAATGCAGAGTTCACCAATAGATAAATGCGCTGATGGTGGGTAGTTTGCAGTGGTGTAGTGTAGTCTATTGTTAATGTCACAGTAATATTTTCTGGGAATGACGTTGCACTCCAGCAAACTGCGGACATGGAGATTAATCTGGACTGCACCCTGAACGTGAAAACAACCGTGAGCGAAGTGTCCGTAAAGGTAAACAACTAAACGGCATTTTAATTCTTAAAATAAAAGGAAGTGTCTAATCTGTGCAGGAGGAAATCTGAGTTGTGGACCCGCTGGAGGAGCGTTTAGGTTTTCTGTCAGTGACGAAAAAATGTTGAAACAGCTTAATTACAGAGCTGAGAATTAAAAAAATATTTAGAGTTTACCAGATTATGGTGAAATGCACCCAAAACCACACAAAAATTCCTAAAGTAAGTTTTTTTGTTGCTTTTTTTTTTTACTGTTGTATTTATGCTATTTTTCTCATTATTAATTTTTAGTGGAAACATAGACTATTGATCTTTTTTTTTCTTATAATAAATGTGTAAATGTATTCTGTTTACAAGCAGCCTGTGTTTGTAGCCGCCAGTTGGGCATTTTTGGTCTGGTTTTCATAGAGCTGGTTGCTTGTTTCTCTCCAGATCTAGCAGCACTGAGGGCTGAAACCTGTCGGCTCAACGGGCAGCAGCCCTGCAGACGCATTGAAAAGTCTGAAAAAATTCAGAATAAAAATACAGTCTTAATTGAACTGTTCATTAAAGCTGCCCAGTTTTTAAAAATGACAGGAAAGTATTAATAATTATATTAAAATATGAATAGTTGCAAAAATTTAACAAATGATGCACTGAGGATGCAATTTGCATGAAAGTGCTACTCTAAACCTGAATCTCAACATTGCAGATTGTAATATCTGACCATTTTTGAGCATAATATCAGACCTGTGACTCCTCCCATCAAACTCTGCTACAGAAGATACAAAGACAGCTCTTGATAAAATGTTTCTTGCCACACTGACTGAATACAAAATATTTGCCTCATCATTAAAAATCTTTCTAGTTCATCCCTTATTAACAATGTGTTGAACAAAAATTAATGTTGTTATATAACACAAATAAACAATAAATTACTGAAATAAATCGACAATTAATTAAAAACCAAGTTAGTTCAGTATGACTTTATTAATTCCAAGGAGAAAGTAGATGTATTAAGACATTTCCAAAATCTCTGCAAAGCATAATTGCTGATGACTACAACTAAAGTTAAACAACAAAAATAGTGCTTTTAAAATAGTTTGCAGAATTACAGAATGTCGCAAATAATATAATCATCTTGTCCAATATACTTTTAAAAATGAACAATTTGTGGTGGTACTGTAAGTAGTACCCCTTTCAGGCTAAACTGTGTGTCCACCAGTGTTGTAGAACTCAAAACTAGTCCCCTTGACAGGGTACCCCTCGAAGGGTCCAGGGGGCAGCAGTTGGTGCCCAGGTTAGGAACACCTGAACATGTTGGCTCTTTAGGTGAGATCTTCATGGCGCTGCTCTCCAAATACTGCTCAATAGGAACCTTCATCCCTGTCTTTTGCGAGCTGCTTGGCATGAGCTCATAAAGTGGCCGGAGGGAGTACCAGACAATGTTAGGCTGGTTTTTCAGGCTCTTAAGCCAAGTTGAGAAGCCAGTTGAATCATTTTGAGAAATTGCAAACTCCCCTAACCAACCATTTCCTCCTGATACTTCTGTGTATGTTGCAGGAGACCAGAGCTGTAGCTGCTGGAGGAATCCTGATGTTGTAGGATGCTACTGCACAAAGTAGAGACACTAGACAGCTTAATCTTCCCCAGGCCGACAGCGATACCACTCAATAAACAGGAGTGGACCTGGATGACAAGAAGAACAACGATGTTATTGCTCAAGATGTTCATAATAGAAATGTTTTTTGAGTATTTCTGTTACACACACAACAGGATCAGGCAATAAAACTTGTAAACCATCTCATTAGGCTTTCTTATACCAGAAATTGCTGTCATCTTGTGTTTTAGTGCAATAACATACAAACTTGTGATAAATTTGAAATGTTTAAATGAGCGCGTTGTTACCGCTTAGGTTCGTGAAGCTGTCACTCTTCTCATTCGACCCCCAAGATGAATCTAAAACTGAGTTTTAAGTTCTTCAAAAGGTTACCCTAATTATCTGGAAAATAAAACAATTTAAATGGTCTGAGTCCTGATACAGTGTGTGCCGTAGATGTTTCGAACATCCTTGTATGCAGCAGCAGTGGTGGAGGTGTAGTGACTTGGTGGCGAGCTTAAATGCGTTTTGAACTCAGAGCTGAGGGAAGGTGTGCTTGATACACGAAAACTGAACACCAAGAGGGAAAAAAATTGTCTGTTATTTTGTGAACATGACCTGTCAGAGCCTAACAAAAAATATTTCCAATCCTACCCATAATGAGCACATGTGACCCTGTGTGTGCTGAAAATGTAGCTGTCCTCTCTGGTCCTCTCAGATGCAAAGCTGTAGGCGGAGGAGCGGGTTCCTCCCACTTGCAGACTGCCAGAGACGTTAAGTGCTATATCCAGCCCAAACTGATTAAACATAGACAAAAAACACTTGGTCAGTCTTCAGTTCAGTCTTTATCAATGAGACTTCAATGAATCATTTCAGACTGGACTAGTGCATTGCAGTAATTCAGTCTGGAGGAGACAAAGGAATGAAGTGATTTTTCAGAGTCTGAGAGGGAAAGAATGGAAATGTTTCTTAGATGATAGGAGATATGGTTGATAACTGATTCAAAAGTGAGTTGTGGTCCATTTTTACTCAGAGATCACAGAGCTAGAAAACAAACTCTGGAAATCCTACCTGCTCCATTTCCTTTGTGCATATTTTGCTGTTATTACAACTGCAACAACATTTTGAATGTCAAGAGCATTATCATTAAACGCAGGTTTTGTGATGTAATATTTCAGTTACTTCAGTTACACTTCAAAGCGAGGTAAACGCACCAGGAGTTAGTAACGGTACCATAAAACTGTAAACCTCTCTTCCAAGTAGTTTAAAGCCAATTTGTTCTCTCTGTTATGCAGCAATGCATTACAGAATAAATTATGTCATTATTTTATTTTATTTTATTTTTGGAAAATATGAAGTAAAATAATTTTAAAAGAGTTTGAATCAGCTGCAAAAGTTGGAAAACTTACTGTTTGCCTGCTACTTGCAGCAGTTATTACCAGATTCAGCACCAACACCTGAGGAAGATCAATAGAAGGTCAGACTTTATAAAGAGATCAGAGAGAGGATGACCAACATCTCCAAGGAGATATTTATGACATAACAACACAACAATCTGAGATTAGATAGAGGTTTAAGTTAGTGGATAAGCTGATGAATAAAGGTGATGATTACACAAGGCACTTTTTTTTTTTTTTTTTTTTTTTTTTTTTTTTATAGCACATTTCAGCAGCAAGGCATTTCAAAGTGCTTTACATCATAACAAACACAGAATCACAATGCAATATAGAATCAATCATTAAGTCAAGTTACATCAATAAATTTGTAATTGATTACATTTCAAATACAATTCTAAACAGGTGGGTTTTCAGTTGAGATTTAAAAGAAGTCAGTGTTTCAGCTGTTTTACAGTTTTCTGGAAGTTTGTTCCAAATTCGTGGTGCATAGATGCTGAAAGCTGCTTCTCCTCGTTTGGTTCTGGTTCTGGGGATGCAGAGCAGACCAGAACCGGAAGACCTGAGAGGTCTGGAAGGTTGATACAATAAAAGCATATCTTTAATGTATTGTGGTGCCAAGCCGTTCAGTGATTTATAAACTAACAACAGTATTTTAAAGTCTATTCTTTGGGCTACAGGGAGCCAGTGGAGGGACTTTAGAACTGGTGTTATGTGCTCTATCTTCCTGGTTTTAGTTTTCGCACCTTAATTTGTGTAACATCTCAATATGAGCAACCAAAAGAACACATTACCAAATATTAAAATTTGATTTAATTCTTTTGCAAAAAGACACGACATACTGTGACACAGTCAGAAGGATCTGCATCTAACCAAGGTTTCATATTAAATACATTCTGATTGCTTAGAACTTGAGTTGGAAGGTGGAGTTGGAATTATGAAAAATTCACTTTTTGAGCTATAATATTTTCTACTATGTTTTATTCCACACAAGAATAAAACATTATTTTGCTAGAATTATTTCATTTTTCTATATTTTTTTTTCATTTTTTAAACAACTTGTGGAACATTTGTGACAATTTGTAGAAAATTTTTAAACAAGGAAATGACAATTTTACAACAGGAATGGAACAGCGCAAAGTGTGCGTGAGCATTTATTTATCCATTCATCCATTTTCTGCTTATCTGGAAAATCTTAATAAAATCGAGAAGATTTTAGACAACTCTGACCATTCTCTTCATAAGACTGTCTTGAGAAGGCAGAGTATATTCAGTCAGAGGCTTGTTATGAATTACTGTAAATTCGCTATAAGAGATCTTTCCTGCCAACAGCCATTAAAATTTACAACAACTCTTTGAAGAATTAATGAGTCACAACAACATTTATTTTGTTGTTTGGGACTAATAAAGTATTTTTCAATTTGAATTGTAATTGACAGTAATCTTACCCCATACATAACTCCTTGAGTTTCCATAGCAACTAAAACAAACAAGAACCTGACACAGGTTGTTTGACATCATCGTATCCATGAGAACCTCTGTGTGATGTCAGTGATGTCATAAATGTTCAAAGAGATACAAAAATTCTCAGTTTGCTTTTCAACTTGGTTGGAGGTAGATCGATCCCAGAGAGACGACTTCAAACTGACTTTACAAACCATTTTAACTGAACACCAAGTCAAGAGGATTTTTGACATTGGTTGGGACCTTGGATTTCTTGTTACGAAGAAACAAGATAAACAACTTCTGACAATAGCATCCTTTAAACATTTCTGATGTGTGGACGACTGATGTTTAAGGCTGAGGATGACCTGGTATCACTTACAAATATGGACTGTGAAGCTGACATTTGCCATAATGGGTACATTTACATCTATGAAAGACCACAGAAGGACAGGACGAATTTAGTGTTGGGCTCAAAGTGACCCCTGACCAACTACAAAGAGAGTACTACAGACACATTTTGGAGGAAGTGGGTGGAACATGGCCCCCACAGAGTCAGCCACATTCCCCACTTTCATTGCTGAGGCAATTTATCGAAGTTCTGACCATAAGGTTTCAGTGTCTGTTTTGGGGGCAACCCTAGAATCACCAGAAGGGAGAGATGCTGTCAAGATGAAGATAGAGACCTATCGGGTCTTTTTGGTCTGTGGGACCCCAGAAGCAGCTGATGGGTACTGGCAGTGCAAGCGGCATGCAGCTCGGGTGGTTGATGAGGCAAAACTTGGGCATTAGAGAAGTTCACAGAGGCCATGGAGAATGACTTGGGCAGAGTACTTCCTGGTGACTTTGAACAATGTTTTTTTTCAAGTTGGTTGTTAGGCATTTGAACATGGGGTTTTTTTCCAAGTTGGTTGTTAGGCGTTTGAACATGGGGTTTTTTTTCAAGTTGGTTGTTAAGCGATTTGAACAGTGTTTTTTTTTTTCAAGTTGGTTGTTAGGCGATTTGAACAGTGTTTTTTTTCCGAGTTGGTTGTTAGGCGATTTGAAAATCTTTTTTTTTTTCAAGTTATTTCTTAGGCGATTTGAAGTGTGTTTTTTTGAGTTGGTTGTTAGGCGTTTTGAAAATCGTTTTTTTTCAAGTTGGTTTTTGTTGTTTTTTGTTAGGCGATTTGAACAATGTTTTTTTTCAAGTTGGTTGTTAGGCATTTGAACATGGTTTTTTTTTCCAAGTTGGTTGTTAGGCGTTTGAACATGGGGTTTTTTTCAAGTTGGTTGTTAGGCGATTTGAACAGTGTTTTTTTTTTCAAGTTGGTTGTTAAGCGATTTGAACAGTGTTTTTTTTTTCAAGTTGGTTGTTAGGCGATTTGAACAGTGTTTTTTTTCCGAGTTGGTTGTTAGGCGATTTGAAAATCTTTTTTTTTTTCAAGTTATTTCTTAGGCGATTTGAAGTGTGTTTTTTTGAGTTGGTTGTTAGGCGTTTTGAAAATTGTTTTTTTTCAAGTTGGTTTTTGTTGTTTTTTGTTAGGCGATTTGAACATTGTTTTTTTTCGAGTTGGTTGTTAGGCGATTTGAAGAGTGTTTTGTTTCGAGTTGGTTAACTTTGATAAGCAAAATTTGGTTTTGGGGCCCTCTATATTTGCTAATAATGTGTATTGCTGCAATCAACAGTTAGACAATAACATCATTCACACACCTGCTATAAACTTATTGCATCGCTGACTGTGCTGTTTACATTATATCCTATATGAAGTTTCTTGACTTTCTGTCATATAAAGATTAAGATTGACCTTTTTTACTGATTGACCAAAACAAGACCTGGGAAGAAGCCCTGAGCTACTGTCCCTTCATATGGCTCTGCCTTCACTACATCTCCTCCCTCCATTATTGGTTCTGGGTTGATGACTGTGCTGTAGAAACAAAAGAAAACTGTGACACCAGTGGAGCCATGGAGAAAGAAGGAGACCATTGCTGGTTCAGCAAGTCTGATCATGATGAGTTTCATTTTATCTGTGCTGTAAACTAAGAGTTGTGACTTAGTTTGTGAGTTATGGTATTCCTCATCAAAAACATACCTGAAGAGTCTTTAATGTCTTGTGGCAACCATTTGAGGCTGCCTAAACGCTTGCTCCCACTGAGCGCTGTCTGTTTCCACAAAGTTTCTTCTTGGGCTTGATTTTCTGAGTCAGAACACCCCTTTCTGTCCCTGCACCTCAAGGCTCCTGCAGACTACCTGCAGCAGCAGTTAGAAAACATCATCTGGAACTACAAGTCTGATGAGCTTTTCATACAAACTACTTTTCAGTCAGATAGTCCTAAGAGCTGTTGCAAATGGCATAATGGAGAAATATTGTTGTGATGACATCCTCCACGCAAAGTATTGGACAGAGCAGGAGATCCTTAAAGAGACAGAGACCAATTACAAGGTGTCAAATTGGCAAGTTAGATTTCTTATGTTCTTATGTAAAATCTAGACATTATTTTTATAATAATAATAATGAAGGTGACAAAGTTACTGGACTGTGCTACATATATATATATATATATATATATATATATATATATATATATATATACTCTCTACAGCTCTGCGTTTTAAATGTTGGTTATATATTTAATGTACTGTGTGTCCTTAGTACTATCTCTACCAACTGCGCCACTACAATTACAAGAAACAACAACTTGTAATATGTCATTCTGTGTTTGGTGATTCTATGATACGAGTTTCACTTTCTGAGATGACTGGCAAGACAATGCAATTTTATGCAATATTCTAATGTTTTAGATGTACTGTTGTATGTGTATGTGTATGCATACACCACACCCAGGTCTTAAAAGAAATCATTTCTGTAACTCCTTTGAACAATGTTTTTGTTGTTAGGCTTTACGAGTAAATGCTAAAATTTCTGAATTTGGTAAATGTGGTCTTATAAAAACTCAAATTAAGACATTACACAGAAAACAACTGTTTTGTAACAGTCACTTTTACTCATTAGCTTGACATCTTTAATTATTAACCAAGTTAACAGAACACTTTCACTAATTCCAAGGCCACTTCATTAAACTCTATTATCAGTTTGTTCTGTTCATTTTTTCATCTTCCTTGTCTCCTTGGAGATATTGGTGCCACTTCTCTGATTCCCTTATAAACTCTGGTCCTCAGCTCACCTCGCTCAGCACTCAGCTGAGTCTGGTTTTGATTGGAGGATTCCTCTTTTAGTTTTGTGCGTAAAGTTTGAAAACAGGTTTCCTTCCTTCATCGCTGGAACATTGCCAAAACAAGAAATATCCTGTCCAGGAATGATGCTGAAAAACTAGTCCAGGCGTTTGTTACCAGCAGAGTGAGCTACTCTAATTCTTTACTGTCAGGAAGTTCATAAAACACAGCTAAAGGCCTTCAAACGATCCAAAAATACTGCTGCAAAAGTTGTGATAAAAATTAAAGAGCGATCATATTTCTTCTATTTAAGCTTCCCTTCACTGGCTCCCTGTTAAATCCAGAATAGAATTTAAGATTCTCCTTCTCATGTATAAAGACCTTAATAATAAGCTCCATCTTACATCAGAGATCTGATTGGTCCATATGTTCCCAACAGGGCGCTTCACTGTCAGCCTGCAGGTTTACTGCTGCTTTCTTTAGGTTGTAGCAGTAGAATGGGAGGCAGACCCTTCAGTTCTCAGGCTTGTCTCCTGTGTGAAGCGGCTCCCAGTTTTACTCTGTGAGGCAGACACTCTGTCTACTTTTAAAACTAGGCTTAAAATTTTCTTTTGTAATAAAGCTTATGGTTAGATTGAGCTATTTCTGTAGTTATGCTGCTATAGGTTTAGGCTACTGGAGGACAAACTTACCACTTCTTGTTACCTTCTGTTTCTACTACTCACCAATTTGAATTATTTGCTTTAATTTCAATAGTTAACCTTTTTGTTTCCTCCCAGTTATTTTTCTTTCCATAGAAACTAAACCTGGTCTGGCATGCTGATTGGCTGTGATTCCTTCTTAGAGGCATATTGCTGCCATCAACTAATCGTTCTCCCTTTTCTGCTATTAACTTTTTACTTTCATAAACATAAAAAAAACCCTTCATCAGTTCATCTGTTTCTTCTTGTTCAGCTGTTCTCTCTTCTCAAACCAGCAGTTGGTCGTGGCATATGGCAGATTAAAGGAAAGTTTTCCTCTCCACTGTCGCTCCATGCATTCTTGGTATGAAGGATTGCTGTAAAGTCAAGGACAGAAGCAAGTGATTAACACTACGTGCTTTGTTTCTTTTCTGCACAGGATAAATCGCCATGGTAACGTATGTGACAATTCTTTTGTGAAATCGGATCGAGGTTTAATTAAGCCAGGATATCCGGAAAATCACTACTTAATCCACTATCCCGGTTTTGTGAAACAGCCCTCTGATCAGTTCCATGTTGCTTGAAAACAATTGAAATCAGCTCGATGGGGGCTCAAAGATTGAAGTGCAGGCACTTATTTAGCAAAATAAATAAATAAATAAATAAATGAATGAATAAAATAATTAACCAATCACCAAAATCCTCTCTCATTTTCCAAAAGTCCAAAAGTTTCACTTAGTGGCCCATTTAAAACACTCAAAATGAGTATTGGATTTTTATTTTTATTTATTTATTTTGAGAAGCGGGTGCGGTTGATTTTTAAAAACTAAAAACAGTTTGCTTATTATGCCAGTGGGGATTGAAAAGTAGTACAAAAATGCTTTAATTGGTTGTTCAGCTTGGCTAGTCAGGAGTATTCAGGAGTTTCAGACGCTAATGAAGAGTCTGGTCTAACATCTCACTGCTTCCTGCAGTAAACTCAGACTTCCTGCAACAAGTTAACTATGGTGTAAAACATCAGCATCTGTAGCGACCAGAGGATCCCTTTCTCTCCTCTCTGGAAATCTCCACGGACCTTAACGACGCAGCCGCAGCCTGGAGGCGCCGTGGAGTTCGTCATTAAAGCACAAGGCGCTGACCACGCAGGACGCTGCGTTTGACTGACACACACGTGTGTGTCATTAGATGACACAGGGAGGCTGTGGGGCTCCATTTGTGTCCTGCAGGGGAAATGATGATGATGATGATGATGATGGTGGTGTTAGAGGAGGGGGGATTGTGACGCCTCTCTGCCCGCCGTCCACAGGAAGACTGGATGAATTGATTCGGGCTTTGCGCAGTTTGTTCGCCCTCATCGCGGCAGAAAGGAAAACGGGCTGGTTCTGTCTCTGAAATGTCTCACCGCTGGAAATGCAGCTCCACGTTTGTCTGTTGCTCCTTTTCTTTACAACAGGTAGGAACAGCAGCTAGAGCCTAACTACTAATGCGAATCTGCAGCCCTCGCCATATGAACATTTTAGACTAAAACGGCAAGAATATGCATAGCAATTTGTTACTATGAAGAATTTATGTTCATTTTATTGATAGTCTAAATATTTTTTATTTTAGCCTTTGTATTAATGCCTGCTTAACAACGTAAGCATAAAAATAACCAAGGGGAAGATGATACAAAAAATATTTCAAATGTCTCTTTGCTGGTTTTAACGGTTTTTTTTGTTTTGTTTTTTTTTTAAATACGTCTAGCAATATCGTCAAGGACGTGAGTAAAACTGAAGGGTCAGGGGTGGCTTCGTCCCCCAGGGTAGAAAGCCATTTACCTGCTCAGTGAACTGGTTTAATAGCTATTAACTGTATAGTGAGGACGTGTTTTATACTGTTTTCCTTTCTCTAGAATCCCTCCTGCCTTTTTCTACTAAATCGTTAGGATGTGACTAATTAAATCAGACTTGTAAATGAATTGTGCTTAGATAGCTGTGTGAGATTGCATTTAAAATTCTGCAGAATGGGGCTCTTTTATTGAGGGAAGAAAACATGATTCAAAATATATCTTCTTTTTTTTTCAATTCAAGGGTTTTAAACGGGGACAGTGAATTTTATTATCTGGGAAATTCTCATAAGACGTGTTGGCTAATGTTCATTGGCTAAGAATTGTCTATGGGAAACCTTCATAGCTTGAAATTCAAATATTTACTATATTTACTCGTCCTGGATTCAGAAATCCTGGATAAGAGACGAAGTGAGGCGTCATCAGTTCACCCTGACTTTATCCGTTTCACAAAAACCAAACCCGGTTCAGGAGGTGCAGCATGTCAAGCCAGGCTTAAATAATGCAGGTGAATGTGCATCAACAGATTTTTTTTCATCAAATGAAGATGTTAATCACAGATTCACTGATGCTATGCTAGATAAATTGCACACGCCATGCCTCACACCAAACAGCATCTTTCATTGAAGGATTGTGAGGAATTGAAGCACATCATACTAAAGACAAACACTGATGCTACCATAGCAAACAATAGCAGCTTGATTAAATGCACAATTAGTGCAGACAATTCTTAGCCAATATTGTCATAATCATACCTGTCATCTGCTCAAATAAACATCTTTAACCTAATAAATGAACAATGCAAGTTAATATAATAAGTTAATCTGACAGCTGATTAATTCCTGTTACTCTTTTTTTTTTTTATTCCACATCTTATCAATATTTATACAGAACAAACATGACAGGTCAAAATTAAATAACATTTTGCATTATTTGGGGAATATGTGGATAAAATACAATACAAAAAAATACAACAATAGAGTACAATGTGCAAATGACTTACTAATAACTTAGAAGATCCGTGCCTATATCGCCTTTAATAGTATAACCCAATGGTTTAATGCACCTGGATCAAATGATGGCTCATTAGAAGAACATTGACTTGCTGAGGAGGTCGTTACCAGGGAGAGAACTAAAACATGCGGGATGCGGGCCCTCGAGGACCCACTTTGGGTGCCTGTGGAGTTGTGATGCTTTTTTGTTTTGAAGGGCCAATTTCTTGTTTTACTGTGCAAAGGCTTAATCAATCAAAAGACAGAAGAGAAGATAAGTTATAATGGAGTTTGTAAAATGTATCTTATTAGCAGCCCCCTGGACAGAGACAAAAGGATGTTTATGGTGTAAATAAATAAGTAAATATTTTAAATGTTGTGTGCTTTAATTATGTGCCAAAACTAGGGTTCATTTATAATCTGAACCTTATTTTAAGTGAAGTTAAAATTAATCAGTAAAGTATTCTACAACTGATATGGCTTGACTTGATTACAATACCTTTGTTTTTTTATCAGGCATTTCTCTAATCTACTCATCACTGCAATGGTCTATTAAAGGCCTGTCTGTCAAACTAGAACAAAGGTCTTCAGAAACACAAAAGAACAATAACATAGTCCACATGGATCATTTTACAATTAATAATAATATGTTCTAACATCACAACATTTGGTTACATTACATCTCCATAGAGAGCATACTGACCTACTGTATCTGCGTATGGTATAACAGCAGCACTGCGGCTCAAAGGAAAGCTCTCCAAAGGGTTGTGAATACAGCCCAAAAAATCATTGGCTGCCCTCTCCCCTCACTGGAGGACCTGCACAGTGACCGCTGTCTAAGAAAAGCACAACACATCACAAAGGACACTTCTCACCCCGGACCTTCTCTGTTCACACTGCTGCCTTCAGGCAGAAGATACAAAGCAATCGGAACAGGAACCAACCGTCTCAGAGACAGTTTCTACCCGATAACAATAACAAAACTAAATGCAATCAAAAACAACCATTAATCATCATAAATGATGTATGTGAGAATGTGACTTCTTATTTATTGGTTTTTGGGTTTTTTTGTTTATTTGTTTTTGCCAGTTGTTTGTTGATTCTTGCGTTGTGTGTGAATTGTGAGACAGTTATTTTTTGTTTTTGGGCATGTGCACCGACTGACGGCACCTTTTGAATTTCGTTGTCCTTGTGACAATGACAATAAAGATTTATCTTATCTTATCTATCTTATCTTATAATGTTAAAATAATAGCACTTGACTGAACCAAAAGAAAGTAGTGGTATTTTAATGCAGGATGATTAAAAAGAAGACCAAAACAGGCAGATGTCAGAAATATATTGGTTTCTGATCGGTGTGAGCGTCTCACAGACTCCAGGATTAACTAATCCTGGCTGTCAGCCTGGTCTGGAGCAGGCAAGCGGCACAGGATAAATTGCCATGGAAACTTGTGTTACCATTTTTGTGAAACCAAATTGAGGCTTAATTAAGCCAGAATATCTGGACAATCTGTAATATGTTATCCTGGTTTTGTGAAACAGCTCTGATTGCTAAATCTTGGATGTTTCTGGTAAACGGCCTATGCCAGTGGTGTAAACAGTTTGACCTCAAGGGCTGGTTTCCTGCATGCTTTAGCTCTTTATTTGGTTCAGCACACCTGGATTAAATGATGGTTCAGTAATGGACCTCTGCAGAACTGTGGTGAGGAGAGAGATATGCTACATTCAACCTTGTGTTTCCTAGGATTTTTCGTATCTCGGTCTGAATAAAATCAAAACTAAGGTGTACAAAAATGCTACAGATCATACACTTTTATTCTTTTTTTTATCTCACACATTTTTGCTTTGGTCCTTATGATCATAGCATCAATCGATTTAAAAACTTGCATTGATTATGTCAACCTAAAAACTTGCTTCCATCCAAATGGATATTTATAGATATCAGAAGGATTATAGCTATAGTTCTAACAGCCCAGAAGACGTCCATGATTGTAGTCCTTTTATGTAAGACCATAAATGAGTTTTTTTCTTTTTTTTCCCTAAGTAATTACAAATGTTAGGTTTCATCTCTAATTCATCTGATTTGTTCCTTTTAGATAAAGCTGTGACGTTGTTGCACCAACACTGTGGTGGAAATGTCACGTTGGACCAAGAACCTGAAGGCCACATCACTCTCCTCTTACCTGGGTTCTTTAACCACACCGGCAGCCTCAGCCCCATGAGCCAGCAGTCGGAGGAAAGCTTACCACTTTCAAATTGCACTTGGCTGTTGGGCATTCCTCTGAGGAAGAAGCTACTTTTACAGTTAAAATGGACAGAAAGTAATTGGAGGATCTCGCTGAGATGTGTTGAGGAAGATCAGATCCTACAGAGTCGTGGGGAAACAGTATTGCTCTCTGACTGTGATGAAAACAAAGCTGTCCTCAGTTGGACAGGGCCAAGAATGTCCTCAAATTCAATTCATCTGACTTATTGTGGTGAGAAAACACATTCCTCATTTACAGCTTGACCACACTGCCTTTACTTATTTAGTTCATGTGATCTTTATCCGGTACTAATGAAGTTGGAGGCATGCTTTCTTACTAGCTCTGGTTGCATTAAATGTGTTTTTGTTGCAGTAGAGCTGGAACAAGTTTATTCAGGCTTAATCTGGGCGTGTAACAAAACATCCAGTGAAAATGTTTTCACTTAATGTGTTTGTTGGAAATTTATCACACTTGCTGTGTTGTGTTGGGGGAATGTTGTGATTTTTTACTCTCCATCCTGACCCTCTCTGCCTCTCTGTTTTTCTGTGTTCTTCCTGGTCATCTAGTTCAGGAAGCTGAGAGAAATTCCTCAGAGGGCCAGTCAGTCCATCAACAGCAGCAGGACCCTACTGGTTGGTCGGTGACGGGAGCCACCTATAAAAGCATTGCCACAGCTGCTCAAAGGGTGGTGGAGGGTACTCCACAGGGCAGAGATCGTGTCCATGAAGGGGAAATTTGTAGTTTTGGCACTCGCTCTGCGTCTAGCACCTTCTCTCAGGACAAGGAGCTGCTGCAGCCAACCTCATCCCAGTGGGGACTCCCAGTCGCTGGGAGAACTGATAGGGAAACTCTCCCTCTTCCTGAGGAAAAATGGAACAATGAAGCGGATACATCTGGAGCGACTAACCTCGCTGACACTCCCACGACTGCCATAACACGCCCATATTTTCAGCCTGTAGTCAGTACAGACACCAAAACAGAAAATCCTACTGGCCTAACCCAAGTGCAAACTGAGACATCCTGGACAGACACGAAAGTCGCTCTTTCCATTACCACAGATTTACAAAGATCTACATCTGGACAGATGTTAAAGATGGAGGAGTTTGTTACACAGATGGATGGACGTACAGATATGCAGACAAACCAAAGTATTTCCAGTTACAGTGTTTTTAATTCTTCTTTACCTGGGATATTGACGTCTGACAGCAGTACCTCAATAAATCCACACGGTGGTGCTATTGATCAAACTCCGGAGAATAAACAAGCTCACTCAGACGGATTTTATGCGGCTTTCACCTCCATCACATCCTCAAAAACTGTAAAATCCTCCAACAAACAGCATGACTCAACCAGCACAGAGCCCTCTCTGTCATCACCATCATCCTCACAGGGCTCCAGTCGGGCTCCTTCACCCACCACCCACATGGCAGAGATTCCCACTGGTGTGGGCACTGTGGAGGCTGCTTTACCTCATCCACACACAGCTCAGAGTGACTCAACTGAGTCTGACAATAGTTCTCGGAGAGCTGCTGTGAAGTCGACTGATGGGCTGGACAATACGGATGGATTTCATACAGTCACTCCTTCCACACAGAATCAGACAAACTCTCCTGAAAACATGGAGAGACTCTCTCATCCTCTGTATCCCTCCCCCATCCCAACACAAACACCCGGAATAGACACACAAACGTCGACAGAAGGAATGCAAAGAAGTGGGACTAATTTGTACATCCCCACAAACATGATGCAAACTCTGTTTAACGAGGATGGATCTTTTTCTACAACCAGACCAGCACAGATAATCAAATTCCAGACCTCAACAGGTACAACAACTATCAGACAAATGCATACACCATCATTTAGTGAAACTTTAAAATCACCCATGGATTCATCTACTCCTTCATATGGACTTCAAAAACAAACTGGACTTCCTGATGGTACGCAGGCGACTTTTCCCTCTTCGATGGCTGAATCCTCCATGGACACAAGCAGCATGAACCCAAAAACTATGTCTGAGTCCTCACAAACCTTTCGTCTGTTCCTGCCGTCTTCTGCTACAGTCTCTCCAAACAAACACTTTACTACTGAAAATACACCTTCGCACCCGGTGAAATCTGATAGTAGCGATGTGAAGGGAACCACAACCTGGCAGCGGTCTCCAAGTGGCACGATGAAGCATAAACGTCCAGGTGGACCTACTCAGCCCTTTCATCCCACCAAACAGAACCATTTTGGCGTCACATCATCAGCATTTACCCCTTTATTTAAGGGGAGTTCAACAAAAAGTCCCATCTACTATATTGTTCCAAACCAACCTGCTACAGTTAGAGGTGAGTGATGGTCAGTTTGCCTCGGTCATTTCATATTTTCTGAAGTTTTGGTCATTTCTAACCAACTAACCAAACCTTTTCAGCATGATGTTGCTTCCTGACGTGTCAGTTTGTGTCTGCCACACAGGAATGTTTTGCTCCCAGTTTTACAAAGAATGCTTTCCAGTTGATTACTTTTAGTCTTATGACCTCAGTAAATATCTATTAGAAGAAGATCACAGTAATGTTTTATTTGATCAAGGGTCATAATTTGCCATATTTTATAAGTCAGTCGACCAAAGTCAGGGTGATATCTAAAATCAGTGTAAAAAGAGAGGAGAGGCATAGAAGGTTTTCTAAAGAAAAAAATAATGCAATGAGATTTAAGCACTTTTGACAATATTATCTATGCAATTCATGGAAAATATTTACAAAGAAAAAAAAAAGATTTTTGATGACAAAATCTGAAGTTTAAAGGGACAAAATTACTGTTCCAAGGGACGGAATGAAGGTGTGAACTAGCAAAGAGGTGCCATCCAAGTTCACTACTGCTTCTAATTTATTGTATTAAACTAAATGTTGAGATTATGACACTTTTCTGTCTAGTGGAATCAGTTGAGCTGCTCCTGCAGATAGTTGTAGAAGAGTCTTGTTCCATTTCGACTGCTGGTCTGGAGGAAGACATAATGCCATGGGTGAGAAAGTGTACTCAGACGATGTTATAATGGGCACAAATAAACACATTTAGATAACAAAGTACCTGTCTGACTTTAGTTTTTTTCTGCTTCTGCCCACCTCCTGCTTTCCATTTTTTAAAATTTTAGTTGGAGTCCTACCTGCAGAGAGCACCAGGCTTCTGTAAACTGCTGGGAGTCTGGCGCAGGTGAGCTAATTTAGTTAAAGGTAATTTTTGGTTCATCCCCCTATGAAGGTTGCATAGGCTGACATTTCTGTGTTTTACTTTTTCCCCAGTGGGCAGGCAGTGCAGAGCCTGGTTGTGTTTCAAACTAGTGAGGCTCTGCAGTGGCTCGGTGTAAGCAGAGCCGCATCACTGCTGCAACGAACAGGACTAGCTCAGGCTGCTCACCAGGGGAAGATGTTCAGATCATGTAGCATCACCAACATCACAGTTGGAGGTGAGCAAACACACCACTGACTAGCCCTCAGTGCAAGTTGTCTTCCACATGTAGTTTCTCCACAGTTGAGACAAAAACAGCTTAAAGTTCATCCCTTAATTTCCTGAATGAGTTCAGTGAGCTGCAGTCGAACCTGTGTGAGTTCAGTTGAACCGGCATGATTCAATTCTTTCATGAAAAATCTGATCATTGCATCTGGTCTATAGAAGGAACTTCTTTCTAGAAGGTCATTACTGCTGTGACCAGCGGGAAAAGATGCAATGTGTCGCTAGTCGTCATTCAGAGAACGTGTCTGAACATGTTTTAGTTTCCTGCCACTCCTTCATCAGCTTTGCTCTGGCTTAGTTTATGTTCCTGCTATTATCATGCCAGACACATTTGTAAGATGCTTGAAGTATCGGTGAGGTGCTTTGTTGTTTCACTCCGTCATGATGATGGATGTTGCTTAAGTATGCTTGTACTTTTTGATTACCTTCCTCTTACCATCCTGCATACTTTCTGTTTGGACATTTTATTTAAAATACCTGTAATAGAAAGTTTTATACACTGCTCAAAAAAATAAAGGGAACACTTAAACAGGTGTTTAACACTTAAAGTGTTCCCTTTATTTTTTTGAGCAGTATATATAGTTACTGGTTAATTCACTTTGAAGGCCCATGTCCAATTTGATAGATTTGGAAAAGTTTTGCAGTTGAGTGGCTAAATATTGCCAAGATTAGACATTTCATGCTGACAGACTAGCTGATGTTTGTTGAAACATTTTTTCAGTTCACCATTCAAGTTTCTTTGAAGGGTGTTTGTATTTATGCCCTTCGCCCAAACAGTTTTATTTGTTTTTTGTATTGTTTTTTTCAGTTGATTTTGTATTCGTGTCACATTTAAGGTGGGAGATCTCTTAAATCCATCAATCTGGAATTCTAGCATGTTTGTTTACATGTTTTACATGTTTGTTTACATGTTTTACATGTTTGTTTACATACCAATACGATGAATTAAAAAGAAGTTGAAACCATCTCAGTTGTAATCAACCACCACAATCATTTAGAAGCTCTTCGTAAGTGTGACTTGTATCAGATTACAGGTGGAGGGAATTTTATTTCCCTTTGGGATTAATAAAGTATTTTTGAATTTGAGTTAAGTACACAACATGGGGTTTGTTTTGTGACTTCAGTGAAGCATCCAAATCTGGACATTTGTCCCCAGCCTTTGTCGTTCAAACATGTTTTTTTCAGGCCTGCAGGGCGACGTGTGTAACTGGTTACTGCAGTGCCCATCCGGGTACAAATGTGTCCTCCAGCCCGGCACCACCAACTACAGCTGCTCCTCCGCCTGCCGCTATGACTACTGCCACCACCACGGCATCTGCACACACCATCCAGGGCAGCTTCCAGTCTGCCGGTAGCCACATCAGCACACTGACGCCTTCTGTCCAGTTATCAGAAAATATCTTTGTGGTCTGAGTGAGTTTTTTTTTTTTTTGCTTTAGTTGTCTTGTAGGAGATGACTTCTGGTACATGGGTCAGAGGTGTGACATGAGGATGACCAGAGCTCGGCTCATAGGTGCATGTCTCTCCATCTTACTCATCATAGTGATGCTTATTGGCATTTTGGCTTGTCTGGCTGTGCGGCGCTACCGAGCCATTCTGATCCAGGCAAAAGTGGACCAAACTCGCAGCAGGTACTCGGGCACCTATGATACTTCATTAATGATTTCTTATAATCTACACCAACATTTAAGGTTTCTATTGGGGGAATTTTATTGGTTCATGTATGTTTAGAAATAGATTTAAAAATTCTTTTGTATGTTAAGAGTTCTGCTAGTTAGCATAATGCTAGCAGGCAAAGCTCATATTCCATCCATCCATCCATTCTCTAACACCCTTGTCCCTAGTGGGGTCAGGAGGGGTGCTGGTGTCTATCTCCAGCTAACGTTCTGGGCGAGAGGCGGGGTCACCCTGGACAGGTCGCCAGTCTGTCGCAGGGCCAAAGCTCATATTTTAAAACTAAATTCATAACCTTTGAACTTTTTCTAGTCCATTATAATACAACCACAAGCTTTGATAAATTTTCACAAAGTCACATATGATTGAAGTGTAAGGAAAATTATGTAGTTTGTCTTTCCTACATTTTTCTTTCTTCAAGTAGTGATGTGGTGAACATTAGTAACTAGTGACATCATGAAGACCGAGGAACACAGCAGACGGGTCAGGGTGAAAGTGGACTTTACTTGTGCTCTCCAAAAATCAGACTTTTAAGGAACAATAACACAGAGACCGATTGTAAATAGAACAACTTTAAGTTTTCTTTCTACAGATTGCTGTAGCCCATGTAGGGGACAGAGCAGGTATGTGGAATGCAGGGCCTCATGTACAAAAGAGTGAGCAGCTTTCATGCTGAAAGTTTGCAGCAGGGATACATTATGAAACTTGCTGTTCATAAAAAAATCAAATGCATAAAACCATGTCACTGCACATGCTGCCTTCATAAATCCAAATTTATAGTGAACCATGCAGCTACATATTTCTCCACCCCTAAATGCATATGCAAATTAGCATAGAAAGCTTTAACCACCTGAATAACCATGGCAACATCCTCCATTTGAATCTGTTTCCAACTACAACTAATAGTATTGAGTACTGAGTTATTTTGTAATGAATTTCTGTCTATAGATGTGCAAAGCTGCTAGATGCATACCCCAAAGCCCTGTAGCTGTTATGGCAGCAAAAGATTGATTTTACAAAGTATTGAGTTTAGTGGCCGAATACAAATAAACGCCACACTTTCACAAAAAGTGAAATCACAAAAAGTTGGGGATTTTTGGCTTTTCGGTGAAATTGATCTGATATGTAAAATGTATTGACTTCTATATGGTTGGTTGGACAGTTTAGCTTTATTATTGTAATTATGATTATTTCTTATTTTAGTAATGTAATAGTTCTATTTGGTGCCAGCAGGGGGTAGGGTTGTGGTTTAAATCAAAAACTAAAGATTTTTGATTTAACCTGTTGGAAGTGCAAGCCTAAACTGTTTTATTTAAAAAAAAGTATTGGGAACATTGTGCCCAGACACAATTAAAGGAAAAGATTAGACTAACTGCTTAGAAAAGAGTGGCAGTTGCATATAAATCCTACTATTGAGATTAGCTAGATTTCAGTGTTCAGTTAATTCTCAAATCCTAAAAGTCGTAGAGTTAATCCAGATAATTCTTCACAGAATTATCTGGATTTTGAGAAGATAAAATATTCCCAAAATATTTTATCTTTTGACAAGATAAACTCTTCTCTAGATCCAGAGAAGATTTTGAGAATCAAGTTTTAGCAACAAAAGTTTTAGCATCAAAATTAAATTTTTTATTAGTATTACTTTTTATAGATTCAGTGGATTAGGTCAGTTGTGCTCCAGCACCAAGTAATGGCTCTGAACATGTAGCTTTTTTCAGACAAATTAACTGAAGGATAATGAAAACTGAATTGCCATAGCAGATTAAATGGTAGCTAATTACTTTAATCGGGGTTAGTCCTGCTCTAAATCTAATCTGTATCTCAATCATTCTCTGGGTCAGAAGCTCACAGGTTTGGAAACCACTGCTTTTGATAGTATCTTAAGCACCTTTCCAACCCCTGGCTCAGATTAATTTCCATATTTAATTACAGCCAAGATATTGCAATAATAATAGACCTGCACTTTTCAAATTGAAATTGGTGATTATACTGAAATAGTATCAACTCCCTTTTTATCCAAATGAAGGCAAATATTTTTAATCTTTAGACAAAGAACAAGTAATTCAATCTTAATTAGTAAGTAGTAGTAATTCAATCTCCAGAAATTTCAAGTAAGAACTTTTTTTTTCCTCAATTGGGCACAAATTGTTCAAATAAACACTTAATGAATGTAGCAAAATAAAATGGACCATCATTCTTTGAGACAACAGTCCTGATCACCAATTTAATGTGTTCTGCCATTTTATAAATGTCTTTGAAGGAAAAACAACTCTGTTTAAAACTATATAGTAATGACCTTTAATGTTCTAACATTATAAAGACCTGGTTATTAAATGGTCAGTAGAGCAAAATGAAAGCAGTTTAGAAATTATTGGAAAAAAAACTGACTTGCAGATTTACACAAATTACATCATCCATAGTGTAATTTTACATTGTGTCATCTGTTACTACTTATAGTTTATGTGTGAAGTTATCGTAGGTTCAACCATTTCGATGAGCTGTCGGGTCGGTTCTGGCTGCGTTCGTGGGCCGGATCTGCAGATTCTCTGGACAACCCTGCCTTCATGCGGTCGGATGAATTACTGCATCTGCAGGCACTTGACCGGCCTTGCTGTTACCACGACGACACATTGTCCCTTCCTTCCACCTGCCCCAGTCATGGGATGCGTATCAACACAATTTACCCCCACAGGTAAACATACACACATTCAACATCATCCACTATCAACAAATCAACAAGAGAAGCAAATAAGACATCCAGTTCCAGATGGAGGATTGCACTACATGGATGTGTGTGTTTTTAATGTGGGAGTTAAATTCATAGTTTAAAAAGAAACCGCACATTAAACATGCTTAAAGTTTTACATTTTTTTTTAATTGTTTTTTGAGTACCAGCAGGAAGAAATAGATATTTTATCATCCTACAAGCATCTGTTTCCCGTCCAGTTGGATGTGAGTGTGTGGGGTCAGTGCCCTGTGGAAACGCTCAGCTGTTCCAGAGCTCAGCACAGAAGTGACACAGGAAGACCTAGGATGGAGTCTGCTCAAAGCAAAAAGTGACATTCAAGTTAGAACATATAGATATAATTCTGATAATACAATCCAATTTTTATTCAATATATTTATTTACATAAATATTGCATATATTGGTTACTAGCATTTATCAATTTTTAGAAACAAGAAACAATTGGCAGGATAGAAGGCTTTATTTTAAAATGGCTGAAATTAAGAAATCTTTTCACTTTTAGTTAAGTTGGTATTTTTAAATTCTTCTTTTCATGGTTAAGTTTAAGGGACAATAGCCCACATATTCAGTGTCTTTGTTATATTCCATATGGTTATACATTTCACCAGTTCTGAAAACCTAGGGTACTTCTGGAAGAAGAAGGTTCATGTTGCTGTTTGTGCAGACAAATTACATATGCAATTTGTGAACAAACCATGTGCTTACCGTCCTGAAACATGAACACTCAACACATTAGCCTTCACAGAAACTGGCTTTCATCTTTCCAGAACTACTTATTGAAAGTGATCATCAGCTGCCTGTTAACTTTGAGGATAAAAAGTTATGCTACTCAGAAAAATAAATCAACGTTGAGTGATTCAAGCAGATACTTGATTATACTGAAAATCTTATCATGTATCTGCCTTGAACATTTGTGGTTTTTCAGTTTTGTACCTTGACCTCAGATTGCACCAGTCAGTTCTTTGTAGTTTGGTTTGTGTAAATAATCCCTGGACTTTGCAGCTCCCAGTATGGTTGGAGGGGCAGCGGGATGAGCATGGGGGATGGTGTGTTGGACTCGGGGAAGGCCAGTGACCTGTCTGTCTGTAGCTGGCCTGTGGAACCCATTCACTGGACTCCGTTCCCACTTCTGCAGCAGCTGGCATCCCACAGGAATCCTGCAGTGAGTGTCTGACTGTGGAAACAGTTTGGTAGAGGAGAAGATCTGGTTTCATGATGTTTCTCCTGTTCCATCAGGTCAGGATGTCACGGCCGCGGTCCTACTGCGAAGGCATGGAGCTGGTAGACATGGGAAAGAGTTGGACTGCTTGATGACCTGAGGAGCAAGAAAATCTGTTACTGTTTTTATGTTAAACCTAAATGCTTTGTCAATAAAAGATGTAAGGAAATAATATATGAATGTGTATTTTTTTTATTAAGAGAAAACATATTTTACATACTTGGAGAATTGCATAATGAAGCTATCAAAGGTTTATCTGAATGTTAGAATTGTAAAAACAGTACAGAATATTTAGATTAAGCTAAAATGAAGTCTTAAGCAGTTTGAGATAATGTGTACATTTGTGGAAAATTATTTGCATAGTTTGAAATGTTTCACAAATTTCATAAAAACCCATTTCACACAAATGACTGTTTTAAAACAAAATACAGTCTGATTGCTTCCACCTGAATTGTTCTTAAATGAATCAATAAGGTCTAGTTTTGACTGATTCAATGATACAGAATATTCAGAAAAATTAAAGTTAGGAAATTTGTGAATCATACAACCTAGACTGAATGAAGAAAAGTGAGTCTGATTGTGAGGATTTAGGTTTTCTGTGTGTTTATTTAGTTCCTGTGTTGTCCTGTCTTCCCCTTGATTGTTCCCAGCTGTCCCTTGTTTCCCCTGATTACCTTTCCTGGGTATTTATACCCACCTGTGCTTCCCATTCCCTGTTGGGTCCTTGTTGTGTCTAATGTCCATATCCTGCCTGTGTTGTCTTTTGGAGTAACTACCAGTGTTGGTGTTTTTTGTCTCATTGCTCACCTGCACTGCCTGGTTTTCAATGTGGACCAATAAGGTCATTTTTATTGCTCAGCTTTTTTATCAACATTACAGAAAGAGAGCCCCAGTTTGTTCTTACCAGTTTCAGGGCATTGTAGCATTCCGCCTGTCAGGGTGGATGCATGTTAGAGTTCCCCTGTTATAAATGTATGTTCAGATTTTTTTATTTTTAAAACTTTAATTCCTCCATTTCTGGCAGAAACATATTTTTGAAGAATTATCTTCTCTGGTTTTTGATGCTGAGCAGCTGAAAAGATTTTTGATTAAACCTTTTTTTTTTTTGCCATTTAGAATGATCACTAACCATGGCAACCAAGTAGTTTACAGTCTTGAGCAATGGATTAAGAGCAAAACATGACAAATACTTATATTGAAACTACAAATCCCAGATGAATTGAAAAGGAGGCAGCGTGGATGTAGCAGAGCAGGAGGAAAAAAGAAGTTCAAACCACCTCTTCAATCAATCATAAGGTGCAGTTTGAAACTGTTGGCTTAGCTAGTTGGATAAAGTCCAGGCCCTGACAAGAAGTCAGCCAGAGTTCCAGAAATGCAGTGTAACATGTTTTACTGAAATTTGGCTGCAGGATCGTATCCATGACTCCGTCTCTGCTGGACGTCGGGCAGACAGCGTTAAAGAGCAGAGGAATAAGTTAAGGAGTAGCAGTGTTTGTCCAACCAGTGTTGTTTTTTATCCTCCCTGTGTGTGGACAGTTTTGTTCTTGTTTTTCTGTTTGTTTCTTACTGGTCATGATATTGTGATGATCAGAGAAACTAATTTTGAGGTTTTCATGAGCTATAAACCTTTGTAATAAAAAGAAAAGCTTGGAATATACAATGTGTAAAGAATCTATTTTTTATTAAATTACATTTTTGACAATATTCTAATTTATTAGGGTTAAAGGTTGGGATTACTGTATATACTAAGCTATTTTTATCTGGTTTTGAATTCTTGTTTGTACAGCTGTTTTCTATGTTTATCAGCACACACTGGCTAAAATAGTTTTTTGTATCTTAAAATTAAGTAAAAAAGCAGTGTAGTTAGACACTACGAACCATTTATTAGAATAATTAAATTAAGCAAAATTATCTCAGACACTACTGGTTCAGATATTTTTTTATTTTGAAATTACCAAATTTATTCAAGTATCTTTTAGCTCATAGCACACAGCTCACACAAATGATTAGAATTTTGATCAAACATATGCAAATTGTTGTAGAAGTTTCATCATTGAATTGCATCAAATCCTATCAGTTTGTTCTCTAAGTTTCAAAAGACTTCTTTACAAATTTCTCTTTAGTTTACTCAAGCATGCACTAAAGCCACAACTCTTGTAATTAATGTACTCTGCTGGAATGTGATGAACCTACCAGACCACCTGGGAGAAACCACAGTAAAGGCAAAAAGGCAACAATGCTCTTTAACCTGTTTGACATGCCCAAAAGTCTAATGTGAAGCAGAACGATAGTGGTTAATTGCAGTAAAGAGGAAGGGAAAATGTTCTAAAATAAAGAAGGATAAAGAAGGTAATCAGTATTTAAAGGAGAGACAGCACCGGAGGTCAGGCAGGGGTGAAAGTGGACAGAGGCTACCTGCTGGCTTTTTCCATATAAGGTCTTAGTCAGAGCAGAGAGCCAGGCCTGAGAGTTTCTCTGTGAATGTGTGAGTGAGTAACGCAGGGAGGAGGGCCTACTGTACGTTTGTGTTGTAATTCATGTATTACTCATGCATGCTGCTGAGTTTTGAAATAGCTTAAAAACAGAGTTCAGATAAATTACTGAGAAATCTCAATGTGGTAAAATGTATCAAAAATATAAATAAATAAGGGGAAAAGAAGTTCCTGCAAACACCATTTAAATTAAAACCACCAAAAACACATGTATACCCTTAAAAAGAGCTTCATTCATTTCCTCAGACTAGTCACATGATCTGAGCTGTGCATTTTTCCCTCCCCATGTGACATCCTCCAATATCTCCTTATATGGACGTCATCCAAAAGCCCTCTTAAAGGGATGGTTCCCTGCCCTGAGTCTATACTTGGTGCTTGTGAGTCTAAAGCAGGATAATGCCACTGTGAAAAGCCAACTCCCTGATCAGCTCATTCAGCCAGCCTGGATGCTGTCCTCAGCTGTGGTCACTTCCTACGTGCGTGTTTAACAACGGGAGAGAAAAAAAGAGTCCCTATAAAACCCTGCTTCCCGTCCCTACTGGTGAGCTGGATTCCATATATCCTTATTAGGAACCCTCAGAGCTTGAAAGAATTCCCACTGTCAGTTTATAAGTCTTCCCCCAGTGCCCTAATTAAGTTAAAACAGCGGCCTAACCCTGCCTCTCATTCTCAAGAGGAACACTACAATATTTGTTCAATTTTAGATTTAGTTTTTACCCCAATAAGTTGAAGTGTTTGCCATGTTTGCAAGGTGAGCACGCATATTAAAATGAGTCATAACATGGCCACATAATTTAATGCCAACTCACCTGTTATGTATCATGAAGCCAAAAGGTGTTCCCTGCTCACCTATTACACAAGTGGTAACACGTAATGAGATTTACAGTCTGCTGAGTTTTGATGTTAAACACACCTCAAAATGCCCACGTGTATCTGTCACTCAGACCACTGTCATTGTGTGTGAAAGTGTATTAACACGGCTGACAGCAAACCTGAGATTGTAATTTTCCAGTTTATCTGTAGTAACTATTGTAAGCCCAGGCTTGTGTTTCTAAACACATCTAATTCATCTAAATCAGACAAATGATGAATATAATGGTAGGATACTAAAAAAAAACTAGTATGTTTATGGGTTAAATCATGACAAAATAGACTTTTGCCTTTTTCCAAAAGCCATTAAAATCCTAATGATGAAGGAGGAATAGACAGGTTGGTGTATTTCCCTGACCCTGACCTTTGGCTGACTTAATAAAACTAATTCTTAAAATTACTTACATATGGATTAAGTTTTTCTTTTTTTGTGGCGCTTTTCTGTACTTCAGTATCAAGCATCAGCAAGCAGAGCTGGTATTTGCATGCTCCACACCCAGTGGTTGCAGCGGAGCCAATCAGAAGGCGCTGTGCGGAAAGTTTGCCTTATATGGAAAGGGGCTGAAGCTCGAGCGCAAATAAAGTCCAGGGAATTGTTGGCCTTCATTGCAGTCGACCTCAGACACTCGAGCACTAAACACAGCGGTCCAGACACTAAGCTGATAACTCTTCTTCGCAGAGGTAAGAGCAACGGATGTGGAGGATTTTTGCTGATGTTATGGCTGCACTTCTTTAGTGGTTTCAGACTTTGTACTGTTGTCGCTTTCGTCTTCAATGTTTTGTGATCTCGTTAAACGTATCTTTAAAGGTGGCTTAATTTGATACCCCAGAAAACCTTTCAGTGTCGGTGTTCAGCTTAGTGTCGCTGCATTTTTAAACGGTAACTTCAAAGCATCATGTTACCGCTCGCACTGACTTAAATCTGGCTTAAAACTGACCTGGCTTTCCAGTTGCGCATCAGCGTTAGTAACGCCTCTGATTCCTTGGCTTTCAGGTTAAGGTGCAACTTGTCTTTTTAAAATTAAAAATGGTTTGAGCGTGCAATTAGAAGCTGAGAAGTTATAATCAGCATCTAAAAAAGCCACGTCTGTACGACTTGGTCGATATCGTTTACTTCAGAAAATAGCTTTATTTTTTTAAGGGACTGCATATGCGACATATGGATAATTTATTCTGTCCCAGTAACTCCGGTGAAGGGTGTGGCCGCCTGTCGGGGTCGCGTGAGGCTGGGGCTACTGCCGTGATGACTTCCGGGCCGGTGTGCCACTGCTGCCTCCAGGCTACCCTCACTTTTTGCCTTTTATGGCCATGTCCAGACCGGTCGAGAAACTGCCTTTTGTTTCACAGCTCTGGATTTGACCGAGGATTTACTCAACTGCGACACCCAGCGTTCAGACGCTACAACAAGACTTTCAGCTACTGGATCTAAATTTTTCTTTCCCTCTTAGAAAATGGAAGATGAAATTGCAGCCCTCGTTGTTGACAATGGCTCTGGAATGTGCAAAGCTGGCTTTGCAGGAGATGATGCTCCACGTGCCGTCTTCCCCTCCATTGTTGGTCGCCCCAGGCATCAGGTATGAACTCGCCTCCTTCTCCCTTCATTTGAAAACATGATTGCAAACCTTATAGGGTGAAACTAAAACACTGCTTTTCCAGGGTGTGATGGTTGGAATGGGCCAGAAGGACAGCTATGTTGGTGATGAGGCACAGAGCAAAAGGGGAATTCTGACCCTGAAGTACCCCATTGAGCATGGCATTGTGACAAACTGGGATGACATGGAGAAGATCTGGCATCACACCTTCTACAACGAGCTGCGAGTTGCACCTGAGGAGCACCCTGTGCTGCTCACAGAGGCCCCCCTGAACCCCAAAGCCAATAGGGAGAAGATGACCCAGGTAACTAGTGTAATGTCTCTTCAAAGCTTTCTATTTGCAAGACTGTCTTTAAGTATTTCTTGGTCTTAAACTCCTCCTGTTCCTCAACTTGTAGGTTTCTCTTCCCTGAGCTGAACTTTTCATCTCTTCAGGTTTCTGTTTCCCTGCACTGAATAAATGACTAGATGCAGCATGGGCAATGAAGTTTTCAAATTGCACGTCTGTAGATTAGTTCTGACTAATCTGGTTTTCTGCTTGACTAAAAATGACAAAGCTCTGTCTTTCTAACTTTTTTTTCAGGACTTTTGAATTCAGTGCGTAACAGTCCCCTCTCCTTCCAGATCATGTTTGAGACGTTCAACACACCTGCCATGTATGTAGCCATCCAGGCTGTGCTGTCCCTGTACGCCTCTGGCCGAACCACTGGTATCGTCATGGACTCTGGTGATGGTGTGACCCACACGGTGCCCATCTATGAAGGATATGCTCTGCCTCATGCCATCCTGAGGCTGGACCTGGCTGGCAGAGACCTCACAGACTACCTCATGAAAATCCTGACTGAGAGGGGTTATAGCTTCACAACCACAGGTAAGCAAACTTCTCTGTTCACTGGAATAAGTTGCCTTAAGGTAATCTATGCCCTGACCATGTCAAAACCTGTTGTCCTCTAGCTGAGCGTGAGATTGTGCGTGACATCAAGGAGAAGTTGTGCTATGTTGCACTGGACTTTGAGCAGGAAATGGGAACTGCTGCTTCCTCCTCTTCATTGGAGAAGAGCTATGAGCTCCCCGACGGCCAGGTCATCACCATCGGAAACGAGAGGTTCCGTTGCCCAGAGGCCCTTTTCCAGCCTTCATTCCTGGGTAAGTTGCATTAATCTTTTAACAGTTGAATGCAATTTTTACTTATTTTTTGTTTTAAACAAATCACTATGCTTAACAGGTATGGAATCATGTGGCATTCATGAGACTACCTTCAACAGCATCATGAAGTGTGATGTGGATATTCGTAAGGATCTGTACGCCAACACCGTGCTGTCTGGTGGTACCACCATGTACCCTGGCATCGCTGACCGCATGCAGAAGGAAATCACTGCCTTGGCCCCCACAACCATGAAGATTAAGGTAAGATAGAACATGGCAAGACCTTAATGCCTTTGGACTGAAACATTCTGAACAATGGAGAGTTCTGAATTTCAACTTGCTGCTTGTCTTTCCAGATCATCGCTCCTCCAGAGAGGAAATACTCTGTGTGGATCGGAGGCTCCATCCTGGCTTCCCTGTCTACCTTCCAGCAGATGTGGATCAGCAAGCAGGAGTATGATGAGTCTGGCCCCAGCATCGTCCACAGGAAGTGCTTCTAAAAAGACTTTCAGTTCTAAACCTGCCACCTTCCCAAAAAAACACTGCTCCAGCCCAAACAGGTTCTGCATACCTGCACCAACACACTGTGCTGAGCCGACACCTCTTCCATTCTGTCATCACTCTGGCTATGACACTATGGCCCTTGATGGGGTGACACTACAGGAAGTAAAGAGCATCCCTGGCGGTGTGAATGTGTGAAACATGTCAGTTGTGTATGTCATTCCAGATGTCTTTGTTCACTACCTTATTTGCCTCTATGAAGGTTTATTCTCTGTTGGGCTTACTGTGTATTGCTTAATGTGTAAATTATGTAATCTGAACTTTATTTTTTGTCGTACTCAGCCTTAATATTTGGTCCAGTTTGTCATCATGCAAAAAGGACTTCTACATTTTGAGGTGTATGAAGGTTTGTGCATGGGGTGTTAAGTCTCTAATGTACACAACAGCCCAATAAAGCGCACATGTTTGAGATTTCTGTCTGCCTGATCTTGAGTGGTGTCGGGGGGGTGGTGGTTAAATGTGCATCTAAAATCAAACATGTTACTGGCCTAACTCTGTACAACTAGTATTAATGCCTCATACGTTTAAACACTGCTGTCATGCATCAAGCATTTTATCTTGAAATTTATGATGCAGTTACATGGGTCAATGACTCACCATGGTACACTTATGTTTATGTTTAGCTTTGATTTAGAGCTCCATCTAAAATCAGTTATAAAAATTTTATAAATTAAAAATGTAAACTCATTCACTATGCAACATAATTCACGTGTATTCTGTGTAAGGAGTTGAGCTTCATTTCTTATAGCTGGTCTAGACTCCTTTTTCATGAATCACTGCATTGATGGAGGTGCCTTTGACATTAAAGTGTTAATGAAACCCAACATGCTTTATTGGTGGCCTTCAGCTCATCACCATTTTTTTATTATTCTGGAGTTTTTCCCCTTTCCTTTGCCAATTCTGCATATTCTTTGTGTAGTTTAGGTCTGAAGAATTTGCTGGCCAATCAAGCACAACTAGACTGTTGTCTTTAATGGAGGTGTTGGTGGCTGTGTGGACAGGTACCAAGTTCTGCTCAAAATTGAAGTGGATCTCCATAAAGCTTGTGAGCAGATAGAAGCATGAAGTGCTCTAAAGATGGCGCCACAGACTTTATAATTGAGACCAAACAGTGGACTAACACCAGCCAATGATGTGGCTTAATTCCCAAATTATTACTGACTGAACAATTTAATCACCATACCCCTTTTCTATCTGACTTTGGGACTTTAATTCCAAATGAAATGCAAAACTTTTTATCTTAAAATTGGATATCCTTGGTTTGTTCAGGTAAGACACGTTATCTACCTGGTTAAGCAGTGACTGAACTACAGTTGTAGCTCATTGGCTAGCCTGCTGGCTGGCTCTTTGAAGCACAAACTCCAACCACCCTCTGAAGGGTGTAGCTATCCCTCCTACTTAACCACTCCTTTTCAGGATGAGAATGTGAGGTTTAAGAATCATTCAATTTAATAGTTCATCTGGTGTGGGGAGATTTAGATGTTTGTAGGTTGATGAGTATACGAGAGGCAGAAAGTCATAAGATCTTGTATCTTCTACTTGTTCCTTTTCAAACAAATTATGTAAAATTGCATGTCAATGGGCATGATTATTTGTTTTATTTTTTTCTGTTTTTACTTTTTGTCTGTCTGAGATAGATAGATAGATAGATAGATAGATAGATAGATAGAATCCTCATGAACTTAGATGGCGGTAATGCTACTTATAGTTTTTGCCAATCGCCAATACAAATCACGAAGAAGAGAACGACCAGCAGGAAGTTAGTACGTTCATTAAGATCTTCCCTTTGGTGCAGCCGCAAATATCCTCCGTGTAGCAGCTAACGGCAGCCTGTGGTTCGGTGTTTAAGCAGGAGGACTGGAACATGAAAGGCACGAGGGTTTAATTTCTAATCAATGTTTAGAAATAACGCACCAGTCATGAATGAGACTGTACCTGGGTTTATGGAGGGAATGGATCGACAGATCGAGCAGGTAGGTAGGAGAGGTTTTAACAGGGCGGGCTAGATATCTTAACTAACGTTTGTTAATTTAATCGCTTCTAAGATCAAGACATTCTGCTTAGTTTACCCTGGAGGGTTTTAATATTCAGATATAGAGAAACAGACTGGTAGGCATTTTGAAATGGTCTGGTGGATTAAGAGCGTAAAAGAAAAAAAAAAGTAAGAAAATGTTGTCGACGATGCATTTCTTTTTATTATGAAAAATCATTTATTATCATAAATGATTATGCAGCATATTTTTTTGTACAAAATCTAAGTTACTGCATGTGCTGTAGCATCATGTAGGGCACATACACTCTGCCACAGGAAATGTACACGCAGTGTGAAAAAGTATCTGCTCTATACGTCATGTTTATTTTTAGGTCATAAATTCCTAGCTCAGGTTATTGTGATATCAGACAAAGATCATCTGAATTGTGCGACAACAACTACAATTTAAGTGTTTACGATAAGAGCTTTGGTGAGACTCAGGCTGGCCTCTTTGCATTGATGTTTTAATATTAACACAGGACAAAAGCAGTTGAGTGAATCGTTAGGTTTTGAGAAACACACCGTTTGCCCAAATCCAGATAAATGCAGGCAAATCTTTGGGGCGGCGTTTCTAAATACAGATGGACAATGATCCAACACATACAGATAAAACAGCCCAGGTGTTCATTAAAGCAAATAAGTGAAATATTGTTGGATATTCTTGAACTGCAGTGGACCAGTAGACACCCGTTGACCGCTGGAAATGGGCACCAGCCCCCCCTTGCTACTCTGCAAGGATAAGTGTGTAGATAATGGATTCATGGATGAACCAGAACATGGAAGGCATTTACTTTTGAGCTCCTGAAAGGAAAAGAGTGTTAGTTCCTTCAGCTTCCTAGCTCAGGTTAAAAAGAACCGCATTTCTTTACTGAGTGTCAGGAAATTTGATTCTGTAGATTCTGCAGAATTCTATCAGCAGTCCTGTCACCAGAAGCAGTCCTCACTTTGACTGGTTCTTGGTTGAAGCAACAACATATTTACAAATGTTACGGTTTACAATATCTTTTATTGGGTTATCTCAGTGAGCTGTCTCGTTAACTGACTGATATAACGGATCTTTTGTCTCTCTGTCAGGCTTTCTGTTACCAGGACACCATGTCGTCTGGCTCGGTTGGGATGTCGGATCTGTCTGATGAGATCCTGTTGTGTATCCTTCGTCATGTTCCAGTGTGTGACCTGCTGACTAATGTGGCAAATGTCTGCCAGAAGTTACACACACTTTGCTACGACAAGATGCTGCTCACAAACGTCAGATTTTCGGAAGAATATCGGGTAAAGGAATTAAAAATCTCTTACATTCTTTGGAGATGATAAGACATTTCAGGACTGAGAAATTCTTTGTTTTAACTTTGTGTTTAGGTCAGAAACAACCACATGCACAGCATATCAAATACACTTTTTTTAGGAGATATCTGTACAGGTGCTCATGAGTCATAAAACCTTCCCTAACATTGAAGTGTAAAACAGGCAGCAGCTCTGGTTTTAATAATAATAAGCCTTGTTTTTTCATTTTTTGTTTCCAGGCTGACGATCAGTTGGTTCGTCACACTCTAAAGCTGCTAGCCAACCACGTACAATCGCTCAGCCTCAACAGCTGCTACTGGCTGTCAGCCTCCACCTTAGACAAACTGGCACGATGCAGAGGAGTAACACATCTGGATGTAACCGGCTGCCGCCTCACCTCCCTTTGCCTGTCGCGTCTCTTATCCTCTTTGTCTTTGCTCAGATCGCTGGCGTTTGATGTTAGGTCCTGTTTCAACTCCGCACTGCTCAGCTCGGAAGCCGTTGATTCACTGAGCCGCCTCACGGAGCTGAGACAGACTCTGTTTACGCCGAGCTATGGCGTAGTGCCTTGCTGTGCTCAACTTCGCAAGTAAGAGTCTGTGGGATCAAAGGAATTGTGAGAAAATTGTAAGGTTAGGTCTTATTATGCACAGATACATATGCTCTTTGTATTTCTATTTCTGTAATGACATCACTAAAACTGATAACTGAAAAGGGGTTACAACTTATTTGTATCACTACAGACAACAATAGGAGCTCATAAAGCTCTCCAGAGAACAAACATCCAGCTTTTCATACACAGAGTATGAAGAATTTTCATCGCTGTGCATTTCCAGAATAGTGATTGCCTCATAGGTCAGTAACTGTCTTCATTGATGATATGAATCTGTCAATAACTGTCTAATAGTAAAGTCCAAGTTTATAACATTTATTTAATACTTTGTTAGAAAACAGTGTTTTTTCTCCTAAAACCTTTTTTGGATGAGAAATATTAACGGAAATGAACTGATAATGTCACAAAAATGTCATCAATTTAATCAGAAGATCCGATTTTTCTAAATCAAATTAGAATAAAAACTTGACCTGACTGAGAAAAATGGATGTCATTTTTGGATTCAGCGATGCAAAATAATCCTAATTCAGTTGAAAAAACATAAACGACTTCCAAAAAAATCTCTTTTTGTTATCAACTGTTCCACTGGCTGTGAGGTGTATGTTTGGACAGTGTTAGAGTTGAATGTTTGCCGTTGTGTTTCAGGCTGATGCTGCAGTTTGACATTCCAGATGTGACCAGAGAGGGCATCGGTGTTTGCTGTCAGCTGATGGTCGGCCAGAGCAGCGTGCCACATTACGAACAGCTGGAGGAGTTCACGGCCAGACTGGCCCCAGGAGAGGTGAGTTATTTGGGATTCCTGTTAAACTATCCGTCTGATTCCTGTAATGTACGCTTTAAGAGATCAATCGATGTCTTTTCTGCACCAGGTGAACCAGACGCTGCTCCTTCTCTACCTTGCCGTGTTTAGCGTTCACATTCCAAAGCACCTCAGAGTTTTCCTGGTTTCAATTCCTGGTCCCAATCCGGCTCACTGGCCCGCTGCTCCCTCGCTGGCTCAAAGCCTCGGTCGGCGCGGAGACCTGGTGGCGCTGCAGCTGCCACGCACCTGGCTGGATCCACTGTCCCTGAAGCGAGCTCTGGAGGGAAACAGCCCCAAGCACCTGAGCTTCAGCCGCTGTCCTGCGTTGTGGCCGCAGGTCTTCCAGTCGCTGCTTGGCGGCGGAGTCAGAGACGCCGCTCAGCTCGTCAGCCTCAACCTCAGCGGGATCAACCATGTTCCGTACTCGGAGTGCAGGAGTGTGGAGGATCAGCTGGTTGCTGAGACAATGGGCCAGGTGGCTGCAACCTGCTCCAACATTAAACACCTGAACCTGATGCACACGCATTATCATCACGAGTGCTCACCTGGGCTGGACGGACAAACACACTTGGGTGCCAGCCTGGGCAGATTCAAACACCTGCGGTCTCTGACCCTGCCTGCCTGCGCTTTGTCAGATGGTGTAAATCTGAATCACACCTCAGCGCGCGGCTCAACTCCCTCACTGCTGTTCCAGGGACTAAAGAAGGCCCCGCGTGTGGGTCTCCAGAATTACAGACCTGATTCGGAGCCTTCGTTCGCCGGGGACAGCATTTCTGGGCTGGTTTTGCTCACAGCTGGCTGTCACTTTTTAGAAACCTTTGAGCTCATCGGTCCAGGTTTTGCATCGGCGCTGCCTCGGCTCGAGCCGTGCACCCGTGCCAGCGTGGAGCCTCGTGGGATGTGCGCTTGGGCGCGAGGAGTTGGAGATGTGCACCTAGCAGCGCTAGACGCTTTACCTCGGCTGCATCGCTTGACTCTGGCTGGACTCCCTGGAGTCCTCAAAGGAACTGGACTGGTACAGCTGACTAGGAAGTGCAGAGACCTACGGGTGTTGTCCTTAGCCAACTTGGGATCTCTGAAAACCATGAACTACACAGCCTCCTTGCTGGAGACACTTACACAGTGCACACAGCTGCAGGAGCTCAGGTCAGAGGATGTCTTCGACTTTTCTTTTCCTTGTTCAGAAACATTTGGCTGTGCATGGATGGTGAATTCATAAACATAACCACATATTCCTTTAATGTAGTCTTCAATTTAGCTAGCATTATCTCAGTCAAGTTGGGATTTATATGCAGTCAAGGAAACGCTGGAATTTAATCTTAAGATTTGCAACTTATCAATAAGAACACCAAAAGATGAGAACTGAAGCAGTTTTTTCTGACATTGTCTGAATGTGTCCTTCCATTCATCCAACCATTTTTTGTCTATCTGTGCATCTAATCGTCTTTTAACAGATCCATCCATCCATCCTCACAGTGTGGTTTTCTGCTGAAAATCTGAAGTCTTCATCTTTGTTTCAGGTTAGAGCAGCCATACCTAAATGCCAATGCGTCTTTCTTTGAGGCCTTGTCCAGCTGCCATCGCCTGCAGCGGCTCTGTATCATCTCCCGTAGCGGCACCTTCGACTCTTTGGCCACAGAGACCTTCATGGAGCGGTGTTGCCATGTTGTAATGTGCCACATGTTCATGGGCGGCACCCTGGCTGCCTGTCGGACACTGCAGAAGTCCCTGCTGGACAGGTAAGTGAAGATTAAGTTGTATTTACTGATTTCTTGTGCTTTTATTGTTGTGTCACACTTCAGTGTTTCAAACTATCGAATATGTGTTAATATTAGATAAATATTACCTAAATAAATACAGAAAGGCGTTTCAGTGTGATGACTCTGAAACGCCTTGCCATTTCTTTATAATTTTCTTTTCACCGACCCACCAATTGTAAATTCTTTACAACTGGTGGTTCGCTGGTTCGATTCCCGCTCCTCGTTGGGCCTTTGTTTTGTTTGTATTACATGTCCAAACGCTAGGGGGCACTGCCATGCCAGTATCAAATGTTATGGGGTTTATACTCTTCTTCATGATATGTATGTTTGGGTGATGAGCATGGCAGAACAAAGTTGAGCAAATAATCAAGAGAAGTTATTTTTACTGACCAACACTCCGCCTCTGTCGCTGTGTCCTCGGGGAAAACGTCCACCTTGCCTGCTGGTGTTGGTCAGAAGGTTCGATGGTGCGATTATAGCATCATCCAATAAACTAGAAGTCAGTTTTGTGCTTTCTCTTTCTGTTAGATTTTCAGCTGAGCGTTCGGCACTCAGTGTGGTCATCTACCCGCTACAACACGAGGACCTGCCCTCCGTCATCAGGGGCATCTCACTGACGCTGCTGGATCGGATAACTTTGTTTCAGAGCCACGTTGCGCAGCCTCCACATTTATCACCCATGTGACATCACCAGTGATCTGTAACGTAATTGCTGTTGCTGAAAATAAAATTTAGTGGAATACTATCTGTCAAGCTTCTGATTAGGTAACATCAGCAGTGTAAAAGAAATACATCAGCATAACTGTTTTGGGTAATAATGGTTTGTTTAGTCGTCCATCTACACATGGTGCTGCTCGCGCATCCCAATAATAAATCATTTCAGTTGCTTAGTTTCTGTTTTAAAATAAGTGCCAACAATATTTGTAGAGAATGAAACTTTGTAAATTCAGCTGTGACACAACAAATGGTTTTTTTTGGAGTTTTTAAATGATTTCTTGTGTGCATGTATTTTTCTACAAACTGGAAGTTTAAACAAAAGTCCACTTATAATAATGGTCTGTTCCTAAAGATGTGCAAAATATGATTTTTATGAATGAAAGTGTAATTGTTCTGTTGCATATTAATTCTTCACATTAAGCCACAAACATTTCCAGTTTTCCTTGATGAATCAAACCTGGTTTAATTCTATTTAATACAGAAATATCCTTATTAGTGATTATGTTCATTGTTTGGAAGCTCTTAGTCTGATATTTTAACTGTTTTGTGCCATGCTGGAAGTATTTCATAAAAATATGATTATCAAAAAGGCATCTTTCTGTTTTTTTGTTTGTTTATTTTTTTTATAATGATTCAGTTGTGTAGTTTAATTTCTTAGGACAGAAAAATATTTATGGGGAGGGAAGGTTATTTACTTTTCAGGACAGTTACATTTTTTTCTTTTATTTGCAAGTAAAATCACCTTTAAGATGGTGGGGTCCCCTTACAGGACCTTCTCACAATACATCCACTTCATAAACTATTTTATTTTGTTAAAGGTACAGCTGGTTTTGCTTCAAGACTATCGGTTTTTGTTGCAGCACACATCCAGACCTCTGGCATTACATATAATTCGGAGTAGAGACATTCCACATATGGAGCCTTCATTAGATGTAGTGTGGGCTAAAGTGAACTTAGCGCCCAGAAATCCTGATAATAATCAAATACATTACATTGTTATACCCAATTTTATATATTTAACTTAAAAAAAAAACCCTAATTTGATTAAGGTTGTTGATGATCCGATATTGGCAGGGGGTTTTTCATACGTTTTGAGAGTGTACCCCATGCAATTATCTTTATGACCAGTAGAGGGCAGTGTGTGCAGAAAAGTCTAGCATCACGGCAGACAGAATAATACATTGATGATAAAATCGATTAAATGTGGGACTAGAAGGAGTTTTTTGACAACTTGTTTAGCAGGAAGCAGAACCATATGTTGTGAACACATTACATCGTCTAAATCCTCGTTTGTTTGCTAAAGTCTGGCGAATTTGTTCTCTAAATTATGACTCGGTTTCTATTTTTCAGGTCTGGACTACTGCGTCATTGAAGCATGGTCGTTCAGGTCAACATGGTTTCCTCCAAACAAAATTTGAGATTTTATATTTTAAAATAAATTGACTTTCAATTTATTTTAGAGATAGAGAGTCACCACCGTGAAAGCGCTTAAAGATGTTAGCTGTTAGATGTTTACGAGACTGGAGTAAAATATCTGTGACCAGGGTTTCTTTTTTCCCTTCGGAGACGGGGATTCTAAAAACACATCTAGGAGGTCTCAGAATACCAAAGCGCAGGTTCGCAGTCCTCTCAGCGGCTCTATGTCGGCTCCCTGTCAGGTTTGTGTCCCTGTCCGCCTCTGTCGGAACGGATACTGGAGCCTCACCTGACCGGGAAAACTTCGGCTCCTTGTCTGAGGACATTTCCTCCAGGAGGTCGTTCAGGAAGAGCCGCCCGGACATCCAGAACCTGCGACACCGGGAGGATTTTATGGAGGAGGATGAGGAGCTGAAGAAACCCCACAGAAGGACTGCGAGGAGAAACACTGCCTACTGGTACTTCTTACAGTGCAAGAGACTTATCAAAGAGAACAAGGTTTGCCTTAGTGAGCTGTCTTTGCGACTTCCTTCACCTCTTTTCTCTGTATTAATGTTTTTATTTGCTCCACAGCTGCAAGAGGCCTTGGATGTTTTCAGCAGCAACATGCTGAAAGAGGAGAGGCTGCAGCCGGAGGAGTTCAACTACTCTGTGCTCATTGGAGGCTGTGGTCGAGCTGGACAACTCAAAAAGGCCTTCAAGCTCTACAACGATGTAAAGTTTAATATCTGCCTCTTGTCATTTTTGTCCCCTGCCATCATCCCTGTTTTTTCTTTTCTTCCTTGTTGTAGTTCTTATTTATTTCCAGTATTTTGAGATTTTATGTTTTTAAATGACCAAAAAGAATAGTAAAATCTGAAAAGTTGAGTCTGAAAAACGTTTGTAGTTTTTACATGGATAAAGTGTGGGAATCCAGATAAGTGGTGCTATTTTAGTGTTACACAATCTCACTGTTTGTGTGCTTTTTTAAAAAAAAGATTTGACTGGAAATATTTTCAAACAGCCAAATTCGTTGGATGTTAAGCCTGAATATTGCGTATACCAAAACTTTTCATACTCTGGAGTCTAACCCTCCAGTTTACAGACCTTCCTAGTGACCCAGTCAGTGACCTCTGTAATGCTGTGTGTAATTGTTGCCGTGTCCTTCAGATGAAAAAGCGAGGTCTGGCTGCAACAGATGCAACCTACACCGCGTTGTTCAACGCCTGCGCCGAGTCGCCATCGAAGCAAGCCGGACTCCAGCAAGCCCTGAAGCTGGAACAAGAGCTCCTGCGTAAGAACTACCCTCTGAGCACCATTACGTACCACGCTTTGCTCAAGACCCACGCCATCACCAACCACATCCAAGCCTGTGTTCACACACTCCGGGTACGACAGCGGCCTTCTCATGTCAGGGTGTAAGACGTTGCGTTGCGTCTGTTGAAGAGTTTTGCTTGTGTTTGTAGGAAATGGTGAAAAATGGACACGCTGTAACTCAGGAGGCGTTTCATTACCTGCTGATGGGCTGTTTGACGGACAAAGACACAGGATTCAGACTGGCTTTGCAGGTAATTCTGATTCTCCGGAGCGGTGAGCATTTTTTGAACTGACTGAATATTTTTAGTGCTTTTCAAATGCTGCCCAAATAACTTAGTTGCTTTTGACTGAACCAGAGAGTATACAGTACATAGCTCCCTCCACTTATTGGCACTGCTGATAAAGATGTGTGAAGAAAATGTAAATAAATGAATATTCTGTCCAAAACAAAGCATTTCTTATTTTGTTGTTTAAAGATTGTCGTTTTGCTGCTTCTGTTAACTGCAGGTGTGGCGTCAGATGCTGCGGTCGGGGATTGTCCCAGACTCAAAGAACTATACTCTGCTCCTACGAACAGCCAGGGATTGTGGGATTGGTGATCCAGCCTTAGCATCAAGTGTTCTGCTGAATCCTGACTATGAAATTTGGAGGGAAAAGGAAGATGCGTCAGAAGCCAGTTACAAGGGTGTAATAGACATCGACCTTCTAGAGAGGCAGCTGTTTCTTCAACACAGTCAGACAAACAACAAGCTCAGTGAAGAGGAGAAACCCACCCATCTTATGCCAGTCAGACAAACAGAAAACATCTCACTGCCTTCTGACATAGTAGCCGACTCTACAGCCCCTAATCTGCTGGACCTTTTTGAAGGCAGAAGAGGGGCCATGCTCGCTCTCAGCTCTGTAGACACAGCCTCTGACAGGTTGGCCCTTATTGGTGGAGCTAAAGGGTTCCTAGACAAGATGGAGGCTAATGGACTGAGTCCAGACCTGAAAACTCTGACGCTCTTGGCTGACATGATGGAGCCTGGCCACCAGTCCCTCCAGATGCTGTTAAAGGCCGCCAAGCAGCATCAGGTGAAGCTCGACGTCGCATTTTTTAACTCCGCCATCCGCAGAACTGTCAGAGTGAGCAACCCAGAGGATGTAAAGGTAACAGCACACACAAAACCAATCAGAAACGAAGTGAGTGTCAAATCCCCTTGAACTAGTTGCTGGTGTCCATCTGTGCAAGTTATATTTGACCTACATGAAAACATGAGACAATGTTTGCATAATTACTCTTACTCTATAAAGCTACCACCTGTACTAGCTAGAGATATCTGGAGTAACTTTAAGTTCAAGACAGTGATTGACATTTTCTAAAACACATCATTAGAGGTGCACTGAGTGCAGTTTTCTGGCTGATCTAATATGCATTTCCATGTGTTTATGGTTCATATTTATTGTGATTCTGCGATTTCTTGGCTTTCTATTTTTAATACATTTGCACACAATTCAAAAACCTTCTATGCATTGTCATAACGGGGTATTTGTGTGTAACATAACAAAATGTGGAAAAGGCGAAGGGCTGTGACTACTGTATATGTTATGAAAAACTATGCGTGTGTATATATAGTACTCTCCCCAGGCTGTGCTGCATGTGATGCGACAGAGGAATGTCAGCCTGAATATTCAGACATATGGATGTCTGGCATTAGGCTGCGATCGGCAGGAGGAAGGTCTGCAGCTGCTAACAGACATGCAGGTGACATTAAACAACCTGACACTGCACACAATACACACAGCTGTTCTAACCACTTGACGGGTAGTAAACTGGTTTGCTTATCTCTGATTGTTTCTGCAGGATGCAGGATTTCGGCCCAATGTCCATGTGTTCTCTGCTCTGATTGGCCGGGCAACTCGGAGACTGGATTACATCTACCTGAAAACTCTCCTGAAGAGCATGAAGGACCTGAGTGTGTGGCCTAATGAGGTCATCATCCGGCAGCTGGAGTTTGCTGCGCAATATCCTCCCAACTACAACCAGGTCAGAGCAAAAAATAAAAACAACCCAGCATAAATCATTTTAAATAATATTGTTTTTCACACCTTCCAGTATCATGCTCTTTAATGTCATTTTCAGATGTTGCTTATTTCTCATAATTCCCCTCTTTAATTCCCTCTCTCTTTGCTCAATCCCAGTACAAATCCAGAAACAACTACCTGGTGCACATAGATGGTTTCCGTGGTTACTACCAGCAGTGGCTGAAGGATTCAGCGGCTCAGAGCACTGAGGCGGAAGAGGAGCAGAAGGAGCAGAAGGAGCAGTCGGCGCTGCAGTGTGAGTCAGGCGTTGCGGTGGACGGACTGACTGAGGCTCAGAGGAACCACAGAGCAGCAGCCAGGAGACATTTTTCTCGCCGCAATAAGAAAAACATCTCCCAGTCTTATTAGGCTTTATCAACATGAACGGACTTGGGTCATACAATGGTTGAAGTCAGGAAATGTGGTTTTGTATTGAAAATGTTGATGCTATTATGGTTTATTATAAACTTGATACATTCTATCTGGTTTTGTCTTGTGATTGGTTGAGTTTATGATCCTTTGCGGTGGGACGGCCCAGTTGGGATCCAGTTTCAGATTTCCATCTGTGGGTGTAGGGTGAAGAGCTACCGCTGCCAGCGAGACAACCCCTCAGCATAATGCTGCTACCACCCTGCTTCACAGTTGGTCTGTTCTTGGGTTTGAAGTCCGTTTGAAGAACCCACCATGACTGAAATGCCACTCAGCAGTTTTCAGTCAGGTTTTTTTCTTAATCTGTTTAGTAGATCATGACGGATTAAATGACAATAGAAGAATACCATCAGACTCGCGACTGTCATTAGAATGGAAATCTGTTATAAGTGCAGTTCCCGTTATAAGTTGTTATAAGTTGCAGTGCAGTATAAGTGGAATACTGCATTAGTTTATGCCGTATTTAAAGACAAGCAGTCCTGTAACTTGTGAAGTTCATGGATTTTTTCTGATCTTAAAATATCTATGTACAGTAAGTTAATACTTTTATGCCAGGTAAAAATTATGATTTGAGATTTTAATATCTAGAAATGAAACAATTCAAATGAGAGTTCTGTCATACACCCATTTTTAAAAAACTTCCTCTTTAATTTAAAGCCATAACTGAATTTCTGCTGTAAAGATGAGCAACTGGGCCAGCAGAGGGAGCCATACATCTGACATTAAGGTAAAGCATGAAGGGAAGCTTAAATGTGAATGCAATGTATGCAGAACTTCATAAACTTAATGTTATAAGTGGTTGTTTATTTAAGAAGTATAAATGTCTAGAATAAGAACCAGAAGACACAAGAGGTGACATGATGAGAGAAACTACAGCAAGTAAAGTTTTTCTTTTTTCTTTTGTTGCTCCCAAAAAACAGCGAGTAGACGACATCTGTGTATGATGAACATTGAAGTTCTCCAGCAGGAAGCTTTGGAGATGTTTTACGCCCTTAACATTCTCCTTACTGTGCAAAGATAAACTTTAATCATCATTCAGTCTGTGGTAAAAAGGAGTTAAGTCATATTTGCACTTCAGATAAATAGAAAGATCTTTCACACGTTTGTGTAAACCAATAAAGGTGGTTGAATATTAACTCCAGTTTATAGCCTCAGAATCATACAAAAATGAAGTGGGTAATAATTAAGCTGTTGCTTTGTCACAGCCTTAGTTTATGAGCAAGATAGCAATGAACAAAGAGGTAAGAGAAAAACAAGGACTTAGATGCAGGTTCCATACAATTTGCACAGGTGAAGGAAGGGAGAATTTCAAAGAGTTGGATCAGTTAATAAGAGCCAGCCATGATGCAGAAGAGGAAGAACCTGTTCCATAAAGAAAGCAGCTTAACATGTGACTGTCATCAGTTTCTAGACTCTTATTTATGCTTTTGTTGCTGCTGCAAACAATAAACATGTTAATAAAGATGAATGTGAACTCGGACTGTGGCTGCCGCCTCCACTACAAAGTATTTTGATTCCAAAGTAATGTGAAGATTGTTTATCAATGAAAAAATTTGAGATTGTTTTCTTTGCTCCGTTTTGCAGACTCTCTGTAAAATGTAATATTGAGTATTTTTATTGAAATGAATCCGCATATTCTTTAGTGCCTAAACATTTCAACTTATTGTTTGGCTGCTACATATGATGATGTACATGATCGATATCAGTTCGATAACTGACCTAGAACGGAGTCGAAAAGAAGGTGAAAACTTGAAATGAACCCCTCTGTTCATAATGTGCCTTAAATAGAACAGTTATTAAAATCTCTAAACTATGTTTTCAGACTGTTTTCATGTTCCCTTTTTATGGAGGCTTGTTTGCTTTGAAAGTGAAAAAGCGGAAATATATTTCTTTCTTCACTTATGCGACTTGACGCAAGGCCAGTCCATCACATGTTTTCATTCCTTTGGGTGTAAAAACTTGCTACCTCGAAACAGAAGCGAAAGAGGAACAGAAATCTCGGGACGAAGGTTGTGTAGGAAGCCTCATGACCGCAGCCACAGGGAACTTGCTAATCTACGACACTGAAGTTGGTATCTGATTCATGCTTCTGCTTTAGTGAAGAACTATTACACATTTTCCCCCCTAAACATTTACTCCACTTATGTTCAATACGTTCAGGTTGAAAAAAGGTAAGAATCACCCTTTTCTAATGGCAATGCTGAAGCGTATAAAACCTGGAATGAACAAAGCTTTTACTCACAACATTGTTTTAAATAAACTTTAAAAAGTGAATTTTTTCACAACAAGCTCTTTAGTTCCTATTTGAAAAAGCAAGAGCAGCGTGTTAAAGTTCAGACTACAAACAACTTTTCAAAACTATGACATGGGTGTTCCACAAGGATCCATCTTGGGACCATTGCCATTATGTTATACATTAGTGACTCACCACAAAACTGCAACAATGTTCAGAGTCAAATGCATGCAGATTATGATGATACCTGCAAAGACTGTACAGTAAGTAGACCACATAGGTACTGAGTTTGCCATTGTGTTACCTGGCAACGCCTGATAAACAGTGAGAACGCACCAAACATACCACAAGGGAATTTAGAGTGACCAATTGACCAAACATGTTTGAAGTATCCAGAGACAACTCAGGCTTGAAAAGATCAATAATAATAATAATAATAATAATAATAAACACTATTACAATAGGTCTTCCCAGCACTTTTGCTGCTCGGGCCTAATAATAATAAAGACAACAATAATAATATATTATCTATTCATTATGTAACACACTTATCCTTGTGGGGACATGAGGGATCTACATATGAGTTCACCAGGTCGTCACAGGCAACAGAGACAGTCAGGACAAACAACCATGCACACACATCTAAGGAAAATTTAGAGAGACCAATCAACCTGACAGTCATGTTTCTGGACTGTGGGGGGAAGCCGGAGTACCTGGAGAGAACCTACGCATGCACAGGGAGAACATGTAGACTCCATGCAGAAAGAACCTGCCCGGGCAGGGATTTGAACCCAAAACCTTCTTGCTACAAAGGCAAGAGTACTACCAACTACGCCACTGCGCAGTAATGTAATATAATATAATATAAATTATATTTTATATTATTTTATTTGCACAGTCTAATTTGTTTGGTTCTGTCACTCAAATCTCAAACTGATTTACATTTTTTAAGCCTGAAGGCCTTAAGAACGGTGTAATAGCCCTTTATTTGAAAGGGCTTCAGAAGAACCGATTCTGAAGCTAGAATTCAGACGCTAACTTCAGCGTGATTTTCACACTGTAAAGTTTTTAGCGCGTCAAAGACTGCAGCTGATAAGTGGATAAGACGCAGTTTCCGTTTGCTTCAGCTTCTGGCATATCCATGTCTCACCATGGCCGAAAATAACTGCGCAGCTTGTTTGTAACTCTCCGGCTGTTATTATGTTGTCCAACAGAAACAGCTGACTCACTGACAGAGAGCCAGGCTGAGGCGGTTCCACGCCGCGACATGGCGGTGTCCGACCCAGACGTTCCTGCTGCTGCCTCAAGGTGAAAGTCGACGGTGGGATCCTCCATGGGCTGAGCCGTCACCGACTGAAGATGATTGGCTCACCGGACCTGCTGCCCTTCACCGGCAGCGGGGGGTTTGAGGAGGAAGGAGAGGAGCCGGAGGTTCACACTCTGCCTGAGGAGTTCTCTGTCCGCCTTTTGCCGCCTCACAACCCCTGGAGAACAGCAGCCCAGTTTCACCGGGACTTTATACTGGTGGCTGAATTCTCAGAGCAGGTCAGCGCTTTATTTCAGGTTGATTGGAGTCAGTCAGTCATTCTATGTTTACTTTTTATGTAAATAAATAAAAACCAACAAATAACGAAATGAATGAATGAAAAGGGAAAAATGACTGATTAAATCAATTACTAAAGAAATAAGTGAATGAGAGAATGAATAAGTAAATAAATAGGGAATAAAATTAATACACAAGGAAATGATAGAGATAGAATAAACAAGCAAGTGATTGAATGAATGGATAATTAAATCCATGTGCTATTCATAAAATAAACGAGCAGTTATGTAGAATAAATGAAAGAATGAATTATTAATATTATATATAATATAATATTATTAATGTCGGTGTTTGTGATCCTTGAAGGGATCCGCAGAAAGTACATTTAGGGCCCAAACGTCACATACTAAAGATTAACGTCAGATCTGTGGTTTCCAGCTAAATGTATATTATTCAACATGACACCTGAAAATATGATCTGGTTCTAAATCAACTCTGTCTGAATCTGTTCTGTTATTCGGAATCACAGAACTGTAAAGTTTTGTGATTGTAAAGCACAATATTGATAAAGGTTTTGAGCTATTTCTTAAAAAGTATTTAAATCACTGTATAATAAAAACTGTCCAACTGACCTTTTTAATTATAGGCAAAAACACAAAGATAAGCCGTGGGTTACTAAAGGATTACAAAATGCATGTAAGAAAAAGAATAATCTATGTAAAAAATTTATAAAATATAGAACTACTGAAGTTCTATATTCAAAACATAAAACCGATAAAAATGAATGAACTATTATGAGAAAATGTAAGAAGGATTATTATCCTTCTTTAGGGTTCATAAGGGAATATAGTAGACAATATGTAGCTTTATAAGAAAGAAGTCTTCCGATACGATTCACCCTTAATAATTTAATTATTTTGACCAAACCCTGGATGAATATTTTGTAATGGTGGAGGATGGGGACAATGAGAAATACATCCTCAATGTACTTTAACCATGTAGACAAAAAATAAATTATTGAAATAGTTTATCAATATAAGAATAAAACAATCAATGTACTGGAATGGAATTAACATGACTTATTAAGAAAGTAACTGATGATATTGCAGACCAGCTGACCTACATCTGTAACGTGTCATTCATAACTGGAGCATTTCCAAATACTATGAACATTGCAAAAGTCATTCCTTTGTTTAAATCTGTCAATCATTTTTTAATAATTATAGAGTACATAGAGTCGAAATTTTGTCAATTTTCTAAAATACTATAAGAAGTGTTTAGTAAAAAGTTAGATAATTATATTGAAATTATCTAAAATAATTTCAATAAAAAGTAAACTGACTGACTGTGGCTTCAGAGAAACCAACATCAGTGGGATTGATGCAGTCAACAGAAGAAATCATAGACAGTATGGATAAAAGCTAATTTGTAATTGGTGTATTTCTTGATGTCAAGAAACGTTTTGATACCATCAATCATGATGTCTTACTCAAAAAGCTGAGAAGGTTTGGAATTAGTGGGGTAGCTTTAGAAGCTTCATTGGACAAAGTTTATAGAAAGGTCATCAGAAATCAGATTTATTAAACATCATAACTTGTGGGGTCCTGCAGGGGTCAGTGTTGAGTCCCAAATGATTTAATTTGTATATAAAAGACAGTCAATCTATCAAACCTGCTAAAATCCATTATATTTGAAGGTGATACTTAGTGTCTTTGTATCGTCTGTGCTGGAGAAAACATCCAACAACTCTCAGAGGTGGTCTCTACAGAAATGAAAAAAACTAAAACATTGGTTCAAAAACAATAAATTATCATTCAATTCATGAAACTTAGAAACCGCAATAAACAAGAAAATAATGCAATCAAAATAACTACTGACAGCGTTTGACTTAGAACGAGTCCCTGAGATTACATTTTTAGGTACAACATCGGATGATAAATTTAGCTGGAAACCACAGATCTGTAAAATCAAAACTAGTCAAAAGTGTTGCTGTTTTGATAAGATGTCCTGGACAACAAATCTCTGAATACTTTATGTAATACACTCATTGTACCACATTTGACTTATTGTGTGTTGTATTTGACTTATGTTCTGTGAAAATACAGAACATAAGTCAAATACAACTTGCACTGACATGTCAGTGTGTGGGGTAGATTTATGGAATGGATAAGTGTAATAACGTGAAATTATGTATTTTTCATGGTTGTTATGCAGTATGATCTCATAAATGAATTAAATAACAAAAAAGTTCATTGTTGTTGCTGTTGTATGATATCAATAAAATGTCCTGTAAAACAGTAAACTGTTTTACAGGACTTCACTTTTTCAGGAAGTATTTCTCCTTTTTAAGAGAGAACTGTTCCTCAAATGATTCTTCATTAAAACAAAACACCAGTCACAAAGACAAACTCACACACGAGTGTTTTTCTTCCCCCAATACCAAACCTTATGAGAAAAAGACAGTTTGTGCTCTTAGCTGAACCTCATCATCTTAATTCAACATAATTTAACAGTACATTATAATCAGATATGGCTATGATGAAAATCAGAAAAGAAACAAAATCCTTCTGTTACTCATCATATTACCAAACAGCAGTGGAGTTTAGTTAAGCATCAGTACAGGTTTTTGGTTAAATGTAAAATAAAAAGCAGTTTGTTCACACAGAACGTGGCAAGTCATTAAATCTTTAAAATGAAAATCCAGACTGGTGGTGTTGGTTGTGGTGTAAATGGAAAAGCAGAGCAAGTCATTTTTTTCAGAAAAGAATCCAGACATCTTGTTGCTCTCAATGATAAATTGGATACATCATCCTCTTCTGTCTTCCAGGTTGGTCCAAAGCCTGTCTTAACAATACCAAATGAT